>NW_025335349.1:23423847-23499394 GCF_004798865.1 Varanus komodoensis
TGGAGGGCATTATGTCTGGGAAAGCTCATCTAAAAAGACACAGCACAAAAGGAAACGGGGATGGGGAGGGGAAAGGAAAACAAGCTTATTCAGACCACAGCTGGTTTTATCTGGTAGCTGTATTGTTCACCTGCATCACAAGTAGAAATGATTGTCTGCCTTAATAGGAACAACTGGAATAGATGCAAAGAAAGTGGAAGCCAAAAATTGCTGGCTCTGCCTTCTGTTGGTGCCTCTTCTATCTCGTGGTGGTGGTAGTGACAAGTCAATTATATAACTTAGGCTACTAAATGCAGTGATAAGTAGCAGGAACAGGTCCTCCTTCCTATGCTATATGCCAGACTTTAAAATTAGGTGAATTTGGGAAGGAAGCTTAGCATTGTTGGGCTCTTAGCTTTGTAATCGCCATGTACAAAGGAAAGAAATCCCTGCTTACCAAATTGTAAGACTATACATTAGTTTTTTTATTTAAGCACTTACTTTGTGGGCACAAGGAATTGCATGTGTGGAGAGGCAGAGAGCAGACAAAACAGACTAGACTGTTGGAAGTTTTGCAGCAGGGGTGTTGAACCTCTTTCAACCTAAGGACCAGATTCAGTTTTAGAAGTGCACTTCAGGGCCACATTTCATGCAGAGCAAGTCCAAAGGAAAATGGGATGACCCCAGGCTACTAACATACTTAGCTTAAAACCCTACTGCCAGTATTTAATCCTTAGGAGAAATAATTCACTCTTTAAGTATGAGGAAGAAATTGTGCAAATATATCAAGAGAGAAAGGTGGCTTGGATCTCTAGGGTTCAGGGCTCAATTAGGATCCCAAGACTGAGGTTGAACAATGAGTTTTATAGTGTCTGCCTTATTCTGTCTTAAGAATATCAGCTTATTGAAGGAATGTTACGAAGGGCCACTCTCTTCCACATGTTACCCTCCATGTTTCCCTATCACTTTTCCTGTTTTGTGTACTGTGGAAAATCCACTACAAAAGAAAAGATGGAATAGCTTGTAATTTTAAAAAATGTGTCACAAAATGTAGCCAAGCATCCCTTAAAGAAGATGTGATAAACCATGCTATTACAATTTTTGGATAAGCTTTTCAAAGGTCTATAATGCTATTTACTTGTATGTTATATAATCCTGTGTATTACTATATTGCAAAACATACTGCTGTTATTAAAAAAACATAAAATTCAGTGGAGGCAGTCCAATATCACTTTGGCAAGCCATCAGTGACAAAATTAACTCGCCTTTTCCCAAAAGAGTTGAATTCATTTATTTTCCCCCACCAAGAAATCAGCAAACTAGAACAGCATTGTAGAGGGCAGTTGTCTGTTTCTTACCATCTTTCTTTCTGAAACAAACTCAGACAGTGGATTTGTTTTTCTGTGTATTTTTTAACATTTTGTTGTGAGAAGGTAATATTCCATACGTAGCATATATCCATTGCATATCAAACTGGTCAGTCCTAGAGGAGATCAACCCTGACTGCTCTTTAGAAGGCCAGATGCTGAAGAAGAAACTCAAATACTTTGGCCACCTAATGAGAAGGAAGGACTCCCTGGAGAAGAGCCTAATGCTGGGAACAATAGATGGCAAAAGAAGGAGGGGATGGCAGAGGATGAGGTGGCTGGATGGAGTCACTGAAGCAGTCAGCATGAGCCTAAGTGGACTCTGGGGGGATGGTGGAGGATAGGAAGGCCTGGAGGAATGTTGTCCATGGAGTCACAATGGGTCATGTAACAACAGCAACAACAACTTGGTTCATTCTAAGTAGATATTTACAGTGGCTTTGAGAAAAATGGAAGCACGTGGTTGAGAAAAAATCCTGCACAAGAAGTGCTTTGGTATGCCCAAAAATTGGCAATATTTTGACTGCAGATAACTCAGTTCTGTGCACTGTTTGGCTCTTCTGTCTGTTTCCATGAGCAAAAGCAGACTGTTCACCATACTGTGCTACTCACGGTTTTCTTGGTTTTCTCCTCAGAGTCCTTGTCAATATTACACACAGTGCCACGGGCTACCATTCCAAGACAATACGTTTTTTGCATGTGGCCTTTGGTGGATCTGGAGATTCACTGCTTGCTGGAGACCATCAAGGGAATATTTATGTTTTCGACCTGGTGGGCAACAGGTAAGTGCTATTTGTTTATCACTTGTTTAAAATGCATGAACTCCAAGGTGCGGGGATGCTTGCATGAGATGGAGGAGTGAGCTTTCTCAAGATTTCCTCTCTCGTCCCAGTAAATTCCTGCCCACTACTTTGCATAGGCACAGTCCTGAAGCATAACCATTGCAGGCTGCTCACCCATGGAAAGGAAAGGGCCAGCAGAATGGCTCTCCTCTTGCCCTGCAGCTCCTTCTGCCCTCCCAGGGATGAGCACTGAAACTGAACCTGGAAATACTTTCTACAGGCAAAGACATGAACCCGCAAACATGTCAGTATAGAATCAAGCAGGGTTTATTCTGGCACATCCTCTATTCCGGATTTAGTTTACCCACCCCTTCAAGCCATCTGCTTCATGACCTGTACATTTCCAAGCAATAGAAACCACCTGCTTCATCCCATCTGCCCTAGAGCAGGGATGAACAGAAGGTAGATTTCCAAATGTTTGGGAGTTCAACTGCCAAAAGCCCCTGCCAGTATAGCTAATGATCAGGGATGCTAAGAGTTGCAGAGGGGAAGAAAGCAAAGGGCAGTCCTGTTGAACAAGCAGAAGTCCATGTGTGTGCTGCTGGTTCTAACCGCCACTGTTTCCTCACAGTGTCTAAAATAACATTTCAAATCATACTCCATTCTTCTGGAGATAATTTCTTTCTTGACAAATGAGGTTATCCTGCATTTCACAGGGTTCTATTTTTGGCTACTGTGCAAAGAGGTCATGAAATCTTCCAAAGATCACACTTAGGGGCGTGAGTCTTACTGACAATTATTCTGTTGGGCTGGGTGGTGGATGTGAATTCCTCTTGTCCTCTGCAGGAATAATTTTGATTTGTTCAAACAGGTTCAGCCTGGTTCAACGAACAATGCAAGCCTGTACTGCTCTGGCATTTAATCTCCGTAGAAAAAACGAATTCCTTGTGGCTTTGGCTGATTATTCCATTAAATGTTTTGACACAGGTAATAGGCACATGCTTATAAAACTTTGACTACATACAAATGGCTGCTTTTGTCTTTCATACCTAAATAATTTTTAACTAAAATTTCCTTCCAAATAGTATACAAGCCTCTGTGTCAGTCATTGCAGAATAAGCTCCCTTTCTTGTTGCAAATTTTTCTTAAAAAATCTGAAAGTGTGAAACCAAACACAAAATCATAAGAACCAGGCAGGTGATGTCTCACTTAAAACAAAGAGGGAACCTCTGGGCTAAAAGGATTGTCTGATATTTACTTAGCATTTATCCTTAGAATGGACACCCTAGAACTGGAAAGATAATAGTTTTCATCCTTTGAAAGATAAAAGATCCTATGCATGACTACCCAGAAGCCAACCCTGCTAAGTTCAGTGGGACTTGCTGTCATATAGGGATGCAACCTCAAGCACTTGGAAATTCTGTTTATGCTGGTACAGGAAAAATAAGCTGCCCCCACCCTGCCCAATCCTTCAGCCCATCTCTGAATGCTCTGGTGCCCCTAGCATCGCAGAAATCCCACCAACACATACACCAATTTCTCACTAATGGTGCTGTTGCTGCCAGCAATCCAAATCAGTATAAGAATCTCTGTGGGAGGAAGCAAAAGGCCTCGGTGGCTTTCCCCCCAGTACTTTTAGCAGTGAGGAAAGAACTGTCTGTATCCACACCAGTGGCATCTGTGTGTGCCTTTGCATGCATGTGTGCTTACAGCCCCTGAGCAAGCCTCACATGCAGGCCTTGGGGCTGAAAAGGCAATTTCAGCAGACACTGTTCCAGTGAAGCCAATGGAACTTATAAGGGGCTGGATCACATCCAAAGTATCCAACCTTCATCCTTGTTCAGAAGGTATGTCAGAAGGGTGTTTTAGGTTCCTAAAGTACAGGGAACTATGAACTGCTGAGTTTTTTAAACATATGAATGCTCATACTTTATATCTGAGTCTTTCTTGGGCCTCACAGGGGTCTCCCACTCAGAAGATTGCTGGAGGCTCACAGCTGCTTAGTTTCAGTAAGCATCTGACCCATACTGAACCCACTCTTAGTCTCCTGTGCAGAAGTATTGTACAGAACATGTATACTTTTACTCAAGCCGGATTTACTGTAATTTCTAATGTAATGGTTGCTTAGCTTTCAGGTTCCTGTTACTCCTAGCATATATTCACACCATCTCTGTAATCAATGATCTGTTTTCTGATGATGCAGCTACAATAATGCCTTGGTTCTTAAGTCTTACCATTTTGATGTCTTCGTTACTACTGCAGATACCAAAGAGCTTGTTAGTTGGATGCGAGGGCATGACTCTTCAGTGTCCTCAATCTCAGTTCATGGGTCTGGTCGATACGCCATCACATCATCAGTGGATACAGCCCAGCTTTGGGACCTTGACACATTTCAGCGGAAAAGAAAGCTGAATGTTCGGCAGTCTGTTGGTATCCAGAAGGTCTGTATTTAAATATTTCTCCTTTGTCACGTTTGT
This sequence comes from Varanus komodoensis, assembly GCF_004798865.1. Taxonomy (NCBI): domain Eukaryota; kingdom Metazoa; phylum Chordata; class Lepidosauria; order Squamata; family Varanidae; genus Varanus; species Varanus komodoensis. The sequence goes on from NW_025335349.1 coordinate 23,428,453, forward strand.
CGATTTTTATTCTGAAATACAGAACAATTTGAATTACTGTCATCCTGTGAGAGCCAAGGCTCTCACAAGCCAAGCCAAGATGATGGTAAAGTCACCTTTGAGCTTTTTAGACCCAGGCTGCAACTTGACCCGATTCTTTACAATACTGTATTGTATTGTGTTGATGGTGCTCTTACCCGAGCTTAGACTGTGATCCAGTAGTTGGTTACTGAAGACCAATTGCTTAGATTAGGAATTGGGAACATGTCGCCCACAAGACTTATACAGTCACCCTGCAGTCCACCTTCTTGGCTCACTGCAACAGTTAGTTTTTTTTGTTTTGTTTTTTTGTAAAAGCCTCCAATTGGACCCAGTACATGACTTGTTTCACGTCAAATTGAATTCAAGTCATGGGATCCTCTTTGAGGGGAGGGCTTTGCCTATCCACTGGCATCCACATTCAGCAATTTCCTTGCAAGAGGATGTGGGTTTTCTGGATGGGAAGGATTCCTGGCTCCCAATCAGCAAGCCTAACCTGGAAAGTTTTATAAGAGGCTGGACAGTTCCACTTCATTTGCTCCAGCCCCTGAAGAGCTTGCTTGACATCTGGCGGATTTCCGTTCGTTCAGACTTGAGCCCTTTGTGACGCGCCTCATTTCCCAACACTTGCAGCACTTGCCTGGCTTGCTCATGTGATGTTGTCAGATGACAGAAATGTGAGAAATCGGGGGGCTTCCTGCACATATACTGGAATTTGAAAAACCATTTTTGTTATGGGTTAGAAGTGGTTTAGCATGTTTGTTATGGTATAGAAAGCTACTTGTTTTAAAATATATTTTCCAGGTAATCCTCCCTGTGTTTTCAGGTTTTCTTCCTTCCACTCAGTAACACTATTCTCAGCTGCTTTAAAGATAACTCCATCTTTGCCTGGGAGTTTGATACTCTTCGCTGCAAATACCAGCTGCCCTCACCAGTAGATGGTTCTTCATTGCGCTATAAAGTTTTTGCTGTTACAAGGTACATTACCATCTTCAAGCATGCAAATTTCCAAAGAGGCAGTACTTAGATTTAAATGTATTTATTATTTATTTTATTTGAAACTTTTATATGCCATCCCTTATGCATAGCATCTCAGGACGGCTTACAATCATTAAAATCAAAATACAATGAAACCATCTATAACAATATAATAAATAACATATAACCAATACAAATAAATTAAATAAAAAGTGACTGTTAAACATTAAAATACTAATTTTTAAAATAACGATTAAATAAAAAGGTTTTGACCTGGCGCTGAAAAGAGTATAAGCTCGGCGCCAGGCAAACCTCTCCAAAGTTCTCTCCAAAATTAAATGTTTCAGTTTATTAGGGTAATGATTTATTAAAGTATCTGTGACTTGTGTGTGTGTGTGTAAACATATCTTGAAACTAAATCCAAACTAGATATTTATTTTATTTTTTTATTTATTTAGAGGACTTCTATGCCGCCCCATTTGCCGAAGCCTCGGGGCAGCTCACAATCATATATAATGTTGGAGGAATGGTATTGCACCTAATTAGGGTCCTGAAATGCTGAAACAGGAGCCATTGTTTTATGAAAGAGCTTTAAGTGTTTCATTGAATCTGCTGGAATCTTTTCTGGCTTGTCGTTCCTTTTTTTAAAGCCTGGCCTGCACATTGTGGCAGTTTTCTCTAACCTGCTGCCCTGAAGGTGTGTTAAACTGCAACTTCCATCATTCCCAGCAAGCCTGGCCAATCAACCATGAATAGGGGATTTCCGTTCGCAATGGAGATGGCCAGATTAATGACAACTATGTCTTGTTTTGGAGTACAGAGATGGCCGTGTCCTTGTAGCTGGCGGCAAATCAAATCATCTTCACTTGTGGTGTTTGGAGTCTAAGCAGCTGCTAAGAATAATCCAGATGCCGACCAAAGTGCGAGCTGTTCGCCACCTAGAATTCCTTCTGGATAGCTTTGATGGTGGCTCTAATCAGGTGGGTGGTGGAGTTTGAAGCAAAGGAGCCAAAGGGTGTGTCCTCAACTCTTGAGAGCTGACGTTTACTTCTTCTTCCTGAAAGGAATTAGGAAGCCTGTGGCTTATTGATAAAATGAAACTAAATCAAACTGCAGTTATCCAGTGGCTGAAAGCAACTCCATCTGGAATTGTTTAGCTTAGGAAAAAAGGCGAGTAAGGGGAGTCGTGATAGAGGGGCACAAAATTACGTGTGGTGTGGCGAAAGCGCTTGGGGGACATTCTCTCCTCCTTTCATAATAGCAGAGCCCAGTAGGGTCACCTGGTGAACAGGTTGGTGGGAGAGGAAGGGCTTCTTCACATAGTTAAACTAGGGATGTAGTGATGGCCACTACTTCGGAAAGTGACTGGACAAATTTGTGGAGGGTTAAGGCTACTATTCCTCATGGTCATATGCCCCCTTCAGCATCAGAGGCTGTATGCCTCTGCATACTAGTAGCTGGGGAACATGGGCAGTGGGGTGCTGTTGCACTTGTGTCCTGCTTGTGGGTTTCTTGTAGGCAGCTGGTTGGTCTGAATGGAACTGTAGACTCGATGGACCTTTGGCCTGATCCAGCAGGGCTTTTATTTTCTTATGTTCCCTTTTGCATCCAAAAAAGTTGACTTCTTAAGCACACTGGAATTCAGAATTGCTGATTGTTAGTCGACCCCATCTTTGTACATTCCTGCACAGAGTTGGCTCTGGTTGTGCCTCCCAGCCTGAAAAAGGCAAGCCTCAAACTGAAACTGATGCAGAGGTATGGCAGGCAACACCCTTCAAAGGTGGGTACTTCTGCTGTATATCTGTATTGGGATGGGTTGAATATTCTAACCACACCTAATACAGAGATGCTTCAGAGTTACGTGATCTCAGGTAGATGATAACTAGAAGAACCCATAGGCAGCCTTTCTCCAGTCTGACTCTCTGGCACACCCAGAGAGGTTTGATCACTTAAGTTTGATTCAAGATAGGCTGCCCATCAGCATGATCTCATTCATTTTCCAGTGTGTTCTTGCAATATGAAACTCCAATAGGGCTGATGTGGCATAATGGTTAGAGTTCTGGATCAGAACTGTGGCGAGCCAGGTTCAAACCCCATCTCTCCCTGGGTGATTTTGGACCAACTATTATCTTCTGTCCTTGCTTGGCTCACAGAGTTGTTATCTGGTCACATGATGTTGATTAAATATAATAAACATTGCTTGTTTGATTAAATGCTTATTATAGAAGCTTTTTATTCAAAATAAAGGCAACTGCCAGCTTTTATACAACCGAACCACAAGACACACATTATTAAGCAGTCATTAAGTCTAACACTAAAATCTTTCAGAATATAACAAACCATGTTAATCATCTAAAGATGCAGATAGATAAAACTTCCTCGGCTTCCCACAGCCACTTTTTACCTTGTGTGATCTTTGATGGTCCCCTTCACTGTCACACCTAGTTTGGCCCCAGTCACCTTTGCTTGACCCTTGTGAATGTTTTTGCGTAATCCAGAGGGTTATCATTCCAAGGCTAAAAGACATTGCTTAAAAATAGATCACCCAATTTTTAAAATTCATAATAATTCTGGACAAAAATGGATTGCAGGTAGCAGTGCAAGAAATCCTTTTGATAAGTAGCTGTTTGTTATTGCACAAGCCAAATGAAGATCCTTGATCACAGATTGTCCTCTTTGAAACATTAGAGCCAAATTGCTTTCTGCTTTCAGTAGAAAAATCTTCTAGAGCCAAATTGACTTTCTGACAGGGAATTATTCTGCTAACTGTACTATGGTTTCGTTTGCTTACTTGGCTGCAAAAATCAGAAGAATGTTTATACATGCAAATTCTAGCCTCCTTCAATTAATTGGGCTCCATGTGCAGAACAATTGTTAACACTGGGAAGCAATCCTGTGGCCCCTGGAAAACATCTTTTGGACCACAGAATATTGTGGATTCCCAGCTCAGAGGTCAGGTAGCACTCGGCCTCAGAGCTTGAAATCAGAGCTCCAAGCCGCCCTCCTTGCAGCTGGTGCAGAAATAAATATGATGGCTGCCTCAGTGCTCGCTCAGAGAGGACTGAAAGGGGGCATATCAGGTGGGGGCAGAACCAGAGAAAGCAGGATACAGGCTCATCCTGGGGCCTCTCTAGCTCCCTTCCCTCCTCCACTGAAACCTTTTGCTCAAATCACCTCCACCACTCTCCCCCCATCCCCGCCCATGTAGGATGATCATAAGGTGCCAAGCTAAGCCTGCAGCTAACAGGATTGTGCTCTTAATAAAGTATTTTATTGCTCCTTCTTTTCTTTCCAGGTGCTTGGAGTGCTGAGCCAGGATAACATCCTGCGATTTATCAACATACGGACATGTAAGCAGCTCTTTGATGTCGGCAGTCACGAAGAGGGAATCAGCACAGCTACCATGAGCCCCAATGGAAGATACATTGCGGCCGTAATGGAGAATGGCAGCCTTAACGTGTATAGCATCCAGGCCCTGACACGAGAAGTGAATAAGGTAAAGGTCTGGTGTGTGCGGATTGCCATCAGTAGCCCCGAGGGCAAGTCATTCTGGAGGTGTGGGCCCACTGCAGAAAAGACCTTCCCTTGTGTACTTGTCTACCTTACTTCCTTCAAAAGCAAGCGAGGACTTCTGCTGCTGATCTTAAAATGTGGGCTGGCTGATGTGGGAAAAGGTTATTTCAGGTAATTTGGTCCCAAACCATTCAAGGTTTTAAAAGTGAAACCATCACTTTAAATTGCTGAAACATGCTGACCCATTGCAGCTGGCGCAGTAAAGGCATCATACAGTTTGACCACCTTGGCCGCACTAACACTCAGGCACTTTCTGTACTAGCTTAAGTTTCTGAACTCTTCAAAGGCAGACCCATCCGGTGCATTACAGTAGCCTGGCTTGAGTGGCATTAGTGCATGGATAATTGAGACCACGTCCTCCCTTTCTAGATAGGGCCATAGCTGGTGAATCAGGCTAGACTGGTAAAGGACACTCCTGGGCACTGTGGCTACCTGAATTTCCCCAGTAAGCACAGAATCCAGGTAGACTCCCACAGTATGTACCTAGTGCAGCCCCACATAAGACCTGTTGTAAACTCCCATCTGGAGTAGCTGGTTTCCCAAACCATAGTACTTCCATCTTGCCTGGCTTAAATCTCAGCATGTTCACCCTCATCCACCCAAGAGCCACCAGACACGGGTGCAACGCCTCCCTGGGATGTGTAGGTGCAAATGAGTACTACAGCTGGGTGTCGCCTGCATATTGATGACACATCAGCCCAAACCCCCTGTGGTTTCCTGTAGAAGTGAGAAAGTTGTGGCATCCCACAAGCTCATGCCCGTGGCATGCAACAAAAGCCCCCCAGCACCACCTGCTGGGGCTGCTGCACAAGGATCCCTCAGATCCATCCTTCTGGGCAGTGCAATCAGCAAAAGTGCTGGCCATGGCCCAACCCATCTGGAGAGCACCAGATTCTGGATGGCTGGTTTAAACAGTGGTGGGGAACATGTAGGCTTCTCCTGAGATTTTGGACTCCCTGTAGCATCCCTTATCCAAGCACTGGAGGTTTTTCAGCCAGTTGCTTGAATCTTTTGCTTTCCAGCCACCCCCACCTCTGTTTAAAGTGATCGAAGAGTCCTCTAAAGACACAAGCACACTCACCATGCGAGTGACATCGAGGACCTCGGTGAGGCCACGGAAATCAAAAGGAGGCAAAATCCAGGCCAAGGTGTTAAGGCCACAGCCAGACATGTCACATGAGGACAAGGAGGTAAGTCTATATGTCAAGGCCTGACAAAGACTTGATGTTTGCAGCAAACAATCCAAATCAGTCCCTGACCAATAGGAGCTGCCACATTGCATAAAAACAAATGTTGCACAAGAATCCACCTTGCTTTCTGTAACATTGTCTGGATTCTCCACATACTTTTGTGCTGTCTGCATCCCTCACTAATTTCTGTGAGACTTGCTAAGGAGAATGTCCCAGAGGACTAAATCTATTTATTGTCTGGACTGTAGCCCTAAATGGCATCAGAGTTTGAGCCCAGAGTTTGCTGCCTCGGTTTGCCTGCAGCATAGGACTGTCTCTAAGACGTTTCAGTGAGGAACTCTTTTTTTTTTTTAATTCTACTGCGTGGTGTAGCAGTTAGTATGGTCTGGTCTGGTCCATATAAAAAATCTGGCTCAAAGACTTAACACATCAGGACATAACAACAGCTCTGCTGGATCAAAGCAAGTTTCCAGCTAGTCCAGAATTCTGTTCACAGGTGTGGCCAATCTTTTGCCCACAGGATCCCACAAGCAGGGCATGAGTGCAATGGAATCCTCCCACCCGTGTGCCCAGGCAACTGGTGAACGGGGCAGACTGCCTCTGATATTGGAGGCGGCTTCTAGTCACCAGGACCCGTAGCCATGAATAGTCTTCTCCCACATGAATTTGCCCAGTCCCCTTTTAAAGCCATCCAAACTGATGGCCTTCACTACCGCCACTGCCAGTGAATTCCATAATTTAACTATGTGGTATGTGAAGCACTTCATTTTATTTGTTCTAAATCTCCCTCAAATCAAACTTCATAGGATGATCCCATTTGGTTCTGGTATTATGGAGGAGGGAGAGGAATAACTCCCCCCCCCACACCATGCATCATTACATGCCCCTCCATCATGTCTCCCCTTTCATGCCCTTTTTCCAAGCCAAGCAGTTGCAGTTGTGACTTCTTTTTAGGGGAGTTGCTGCAGCCTTTCGATCATTTTGGTTGCCCTTTTCTGTGCTTTTTCCAATCCTACAGTACCCTTTTGTAGTTGCAGCGGCTTACGTTCCTCCTCCCTCCCCCTCCTTTTTTCCTCATGTGTCATGTCTTTCAGATTGTAAGCCCATGAAGAGAGACAGTCATGTCACTGGTCTTTGTAAGACACCCTGGGAACCATTTTGGCTAAAGAGTACAGTAAAAGCACTTTAAATAAATACGCTGAAAATCAATAGAAGATGTTGACATATGATAATAGAAGCCTGGAGAACAGGAAAGTGGGGTAACTTGATCATAATGAGGAACAGAAACAGGTGACGTGAGCTATGAAATTCAAAGTCATGGAAAAAGTTTTGAGAGAAGAGACAGAAAGGCTTGTGCAGAAGAGTCATGGTAGTTGGTGCAGGAAATCACCTTGTTGCTCCTATCCTAGAACGAGCTGCCAGAGGGACTGAACAAGAAGCGGCTGCAGGCCTTGCTGAAGGGATTTGGGGAGTATCCGGCCAAATACAGGTGTGTGGGGCATGTGTCAATTCCAATTTCTCGCGTTCTGCTCCACTAAGCAAAATTGCATATCTCTGAAATCTGCCTTGCAATTACAGGATGTTCGTTTGGCGGTCCTTACTTCGCCTTCCGGAAAACCACTTGGCTTTTAGCAGCCTGCTAGATAAAGGAACCCATTCGGCCTTTATGCACCTTCAGAATGATTACCCGATTAGAAGCAGAAAGCTCTTGAGAGTCTTACAAAGGTAAATGCGGGCATGTCCTAGGTGGGAAAAGCACGCTGCAGTTCCTGCTGCAGCTAATCTCATATTCACTGGCCAGCTGAGTGTATTAGCCTGTTCATTCACCCTGAGATCTTGGCAGCGCAGCGGATGGCTGGAGTTGCAGCACCAACCCATCTGGAGGGCTGCAGGTTGGAAATGCTCCCTGTTCCTTAATCCTTTCAACTGGAGGCGCCCAGAGTTGGACCCTTGACCTTCTGCAAATGATGTACTGATGATCCAAAGCTTGTTCGTGCAGCAGATTCAATCCAGTTTGGAAATTGAGGGCCGGTGTGGTGCAGTGACTAAGTGTAGAACTGGGACTCAGACGATCTGGGTTCGAGTCCCCGCTCAGCCATGGAGCCAACTAGGTGACTTTGGGCCAGTCACACTCTCAGCCCAACCTACCTCACAGGGTTATTGTGAGGACAGAATTGAGAGGAGGGGGATTATGTAAGCCACCTTGAATTCTTTGAACGGAAAGAAAGGGAGAATACAAATTGAATGAATGAAATTGGACTGAGAAGGGCTTAAGCTACAAGTGCTAGTGCCTTGGATGAGGCCCAGAAGTTACCGCAGCCCAAGAACACTGTCTTGCTGTGCTGCCATAGTCTGTGTGACGTGCGAAATGGCTCTGAATGGATTTAGGCAGTCACTGTGAATGGAACAAAGTCTCCATGTGGCCGCTGTTATGGTCCCTGTCTAGTTAGCTTCTAGCACTTCTGCGTTGCTTCCTGATGAACAGCTTCTGCAACTTTTTTACCTTTTCCTCATTACCATATTTTTTCTAGTAAGAAAAGGGAAGAAGCAGTGAGAAAACATAAGGTAACAAATAGAAGGTGTGGTCACCTGAACCTCCTGTAAAATTATGTGTTTAAGAAAGGACAGTTGCACACTAAAAGCTCCACCTGGAAGCATCCCTACTTTGAGTGGCCCAATTTTGGGCATTTCCAAACAAACACTCTTTGATGCCATCCTTTTAAAAGGATCCCAGACTCCAGCGCCTGACTTTATAGGTCAAGCCTTTGCTTCATCAGTTCTTTTTGCCAGTGTTTTGTAAGCAGCTTCTCTCTGTGTTCAGGACATTATCTGCCCTCGCTCACTGGTCTACCATCTTTGGCGAGATGCCCTACGTTCCTCTGCTGGCCTTCCCTTTTGTTAAGCTCTTCCAGAACAATCAGCTCATCTGCTTTGAGGTGGTTGCTACTGTAATAGGTAAGGAAGGTTTTTCAAAGCTGAAACCTTATTTGCACCCCTGAGTAATGGAGGGTTCTTCATACCATGGTAGATTTGATGCTGTGCTTTAAGTAACTTCCAAGAGGCAGCCTGCACGTAAGTATGTATATTTATTTTGCAGGGCCTATATTGCCTTTCATACAACATGGGATCACAGACAATGTACACAGCATTTGCTAAAACATAATCAATTTTTAAAAATCACAAAATTACCTGTTAAGGAGAAACTCCTTCCAACCAGAAATCCAGCAAAAAAATAATGATCAATTAAATTAAAGTAAATAAACTATGAGCAGGATGGGGGAAGGAACAATGTAATTTGATGCCAAAAATAAAAACCAGTTGATCTCCTTTGGAAGGGCATTTTGAAGCCCACACACAACTACAGAGAAGTCAGACAAGGTGCCAGAATCTTTCCTACACAGAATTGTACATCTCGTACAGCTGTAGAATTTAGCAGCCTATCAAATGCTATCATTCGTGCCCACAGAGATGCTAGTGTGTTTTGGGAAACTGCAAGGTTTGCAGAAGCTTCATTTTAAAAAAATCAAAGAGGGGAAAGCCCATCAAGAACAGCCCAATGAGTACCAAGAACACTCAGCAAGCCCAGAGAACTGACTAACTGTGGAGCAGTGGGAGAATTGAAAACTGGGGAGAGGGAAATGCAGTGGAGCATCCAGACAGAACATGAGTATTCTGTAGTGTAACATGTTGCAGGTCCCACATGCAATAACCAACCCTGGAAATAGAGCAGGTTATCAGTTTGGCTTCCGTTCAAGGACTTCTTTTAAAAATCGGGTCTTCCCCAGGCCCTGGAAGGCATGTTGGCAGCTTTCCCTGACCTGGTATGCTTCAGACCTGTTGGGCAACAAGTCCTGGCAGTCGTGTGATGGTGGGAGAGTCTGGCATGTGTGGAGGCACCTTGTTGAGGGAAGCTGGCACATAGTGATGGACCTTTGCTGGGAGGGCAGTCCAGCACAGTTGGCAAGGACTGTGTCCCTTTGGGTCATGGGAAGCCCTGGGTGGTGGGGGATCCAGTTTGGAGCGCAGGTTCTGGGTACAGTGCACAAGAGAGTGCATATAGGAAAAGCACTGGGTCCCCATGAGCATGAATTGGTGCTAGGGGACAAAAGGGCCAGATGCCTTTTCACTTCCATGTTCTTGTTCGCAGAGAAATTAGCTGCTGTTGCTTCTTTCCTTGATTTAGTGAATTGGTGTCAGCACTGGTTCGAGTTCTTCCCAAATCCTCCAGTCAATGTCCTCAGCATGGTGGAAAATATCTTGGCACATCATGACAAAGAACTGCTCCATCATTTTATGAATTATAATATAACATCACAGGTAAAAAAAATACAGGCATAGCATACAAGCATCAGGCATCGTCTAATTATTCTGGCCATGAGCAGTAATGGGATAAGATGGACGGCCACTGGCCCAGAGTGACAGGAGCTGAGCTGTATTTTCACCTGAAGTTCAACTTTGATTGATGGCTGCTCTTTATTTCCTTATTATTTTGGTCTAGAGAATTATTCATTTGCTTCTCTAGGCCCATAATGATCATTCTGGGAAAGAGCTTGTGTGTTGCTTGCTTCTGAGCAGAGCTGCAGTCCTGTGCCCAGCTAGTTTAATTACAGAAGTTTCAGTGGTTGTCCTCAAACAGTGTTTTTGCACTGCAGGCCTGGGTATGCTTCCCTGGGAGTACATTAAGACTTCCTTCTGAATAAGCATGTGTATAATTCCATTGTTGATCCCATTGATGGACCAGCTCTGGTGGGAGGATGGTTCACCACTTCTTCAAACTAAAGTATTGTTATATCCTACAGTTGCCAGTTAATTTAGCACAGTTTCTCAGCATGCATGAATGAAAAAAGAATTTATTTTAAGCATTTTTCTGTTTGTCAAGTTGCTTGTGATCAATACAAATTACTCAGTCCCTACCTCCAGGTTTACAAGGAAAAAGATGTGAATGAAATAGAGGGAGAGGGAAGAGGAAATGAACAAACTCAAGCAACAAGCTTTAAATTTAAGTAGTAGTTGCTAAGACGATGTAGCTGATCTCTTAGCAAAGCTGATGGGATGGACCTGGTTCCCATCTTCCTCTGAGGCAGAACTGTCCTGGTTCCTGGAGCACTGGGTTTCCCCTCTCCACCAAAGACCTGAGAAGAGACACTGCCAGTTGAAGGTGTCAGTAGTGGAATTGACAAGGGGACTATCACTTTTTACGAGACAAACTGTGAGGGTGTTTAAAAATAGAAGCCATCTTCTGTGCTTAGGCTTGTCAAATGTTGCTGCATTCAGGATGCAACGATCGCTAACTGACTTCTCTGTGTGTCTTTAGGTATATGCCTGGCCTCTTCTGGAAACTGTGTTCTCTGAGGTTCTGACGAGAGAGGAATGGCTGAAAATGTTTGATAATATCTTTTCCAACCACCCTTCCTACTTTCTGATGGTAGTTGCAGCGTACATTATATGTTCCAGGGCTCCGTTGCTTCACTGTAATCAAAAGGATGACTTTGAGGTTAGCATTTTACTAATCTAAGCCAGGGATGGATACCTGTATTTGTAGCACCCAGAGAATTTCTGAGAGCTGCTCTGAAATTGAATTTGGTCCTTGGGATGCAAGAGTTGGATGCCCCTGTGCTGAATGGGCACAAACAACAGGCAGCGGGAACACTGGTGACTCTATTGGTGGGAGACATACTGCCATCTTTCCTGTGATGAGCTCAGGCTACCAGATGTCTTTCTCAGTCATCATCAAAGTGATGGGACACAGCCTTTCTCAAGGAAAGAGTTGGCATCCCTGAAAATGTTGGGTGTTACAGTCTTTTGGAATAGTGGGTGCTGACTCTCCCATGGGTTTCCTGTTAATCAGCAGGATGTGGTGCAGGATTGCAATTTTGCATGAAGTTATCCTGTGAGTTGACCAACCAGCATAAGAGTCTCCTTGTCCATCTGTTTTTTTAAAGAGGCAAATGCAGGCTTCTCTTCTGTTGCAGTATTTCTTCCATCATCGGAACAACCTGGATATCAATAATGTGATCAAAGAGGCCTACCACCTCATGGAGTGCACCCCAGCGGACATCCATCCACGCCATATGCTGGATGACTTTGTGCCACTAACCAAGGGGCAGTACCCAATATTCAACAAGTATCCCCAGTTCATTGTGGATTACCAGTCTCAAGAGCGGGAGCGAATCAGGCAGGACGAAATTGAGTACCTAAGAGAGAGGTACTGATGGCAGCAGGGGGACTGGGGGCCTCTTCTTTGGGCCTGATGGAAAGATGAATGGCAGTTCTGTTTGTTGTTGGGCTGGGGACTGAGGATTGGAGTTGAAGATGATCTCACTCAGACCCCTGAAGGAGGACTTGGACATTTGCCCACACACATCCTAATTAGCAGATCAGGCATGTTATGGTCTAGGGAGGGAGAAGAAGTCTGTGTTTTGCTTCACATATCTGGACTAGTTTACAGTGAAGACACTCTTTAAATCTCGCTGAGCCAAGCCTGAATGTGAAGCAAAAGCATTCCAAACAAATAATAGTTTTGTTCTCTGGTTCACCATCTCTAGTTACATACCGTCAAGACACCTTCAACTCATGACGAATGAATATGCTCCAGAGTGGTAGCCCTACCACCTTTTGTAAGGCACATGAGAGCCCCTGTATTGTAGTGATTAAGAGTGCGGGTCTGGAACTCCGGAGATCGGAGTTCTAGTCCTCACTCATCCGTGGAGGCAACTGAGCAACTTTGGGCCTGTCATGGACTCACAGGCCAACCTACCTCAGAGGGTTGTTATGGGAATAAGATTGAAAGCAGGAGGAGGAGAATGATGTAAGCTTCTTTGAATTCTTTTTTTTAAAGGTGGTATATAAAAAAATAATATGTATAGCCTTTAAAGTAAGTGGCATGAATAGAAAAAAGGCAACAAACCACCTCCTGTGAAGTCTCCATTTCTTTGGAGCACGTTGGCAGCCTTCTTTTATCCGCAGCTGCAGTTTATACTAAATTTCAGGCCTGTGGCCCACATGGGAACCCAATTTTGTCCCTTGGGTTTCCCCAGCTGCTGATCCTTTGGTGGCTTTCCAGCTCCTGTGCAGTGTTCTTTCCCATTCGGAAAGCGTGAAATGCCTCTCCTAAGGCTGAGTTACAGGTAGGAAAAACTTGAAGCTGCATTTGCTGGCATTTTGGCCCTGCCCCTTTGCCTGTGGCAGCTTCTGAGACCTTCTCTGCAACTGAGTTGGCCCTCAGGCTGAAAGAGGTTTGGCACCCTTGGCCAGAGGACATACCTGAAGGTTGGAGAGTCAAAGAGATTAAATACCATTTCCTCCTCTGACTGCACGCATTGTAGAATTGCTTGAACGCTGCTCGAGATTGTGATGCATGGAATCATCCTGTGCAGGCAGTTGGTTCAGGAGATAGAAGCAAAAGCAGTGGAGCGCCAAGTGGACGATGAAACCTGGTATCGGAAACAAGAGCTGCTTCGTGAGGCTGAGGAGCAAAGGAGGAAGATCCTGCTCAAGGAAGAGGAGAAGCTAGCAGAGCAAAGGCGGAGGTATTTCGTGTTTTAGCATCTTTGGGTCCTGACTGTAGATGTCTTTATGAGCTTTACTAGAAGGAATGCTCTTTCTGGATAGTTTTGGTTTTGATTGATTGATTGATTGATTGAGTCTAATGCTTCCCAAGAGGCAACAGATCACAAATGTTTCATTTGTTCCTGCCTGTATTATTTCCTGCTGGGGTTTTGAAGGCTAGCTGCTGTGAAGAGAGAGCTGAAAGTGAAAGAGTTGCAGTTGCTGGAAGCCACAAGAAGGCGCTTTCTGAAATACCAGCAAGACCAGCGGGAAATGGAGCTCCGACGACTTGATGATGAAATTGCAAGAAAGGTAACCTGTTCCCATTTGGAGAAGTGAGAGTGATGGAAGCATCGGCGTCGGGTTGGCTTGAACCAGTGCTGTGCTTGGTTCAGCACATTCTCTTCAGCAAGCAAAATGATTTGTAAAGTTATGACTGCCTCCAAATTGGGGCAACTTTAAGAAGGGATTAACTCAAGAGTTAGGCTGTCCATGGCTGCCAGGCACCATGGCTCTGTATGACTTCCAGGCTCAGGACAGTGGACAGTGGGACACTAGCAGGAGATGCTACTCCACTCTGGTCCTGTTCATGGGCTTCCCACAGGCAGCTGGTTGGCCCTGGCCTTGATAGTACTTTAGGCTGATCCAGCACAGCCTGCTTATGTTCTTGATGTTCTCTTAGCAGATTGCAGATTGCAATGTTTAGAAACATGGCAAGGAACTGACTGAGATTTGTGGGGGCAGTATCCTATTCAGCTGAAGTCCCTGGGCCGCCTCCTGTCCCCAGCCTCTGCCTTTACACACTTAGCATCATAGAGCAGTATTTGCCTCCTCCTCTGGCACTGACCAAGCCAAAAGCACATTGCAGAACCAATAGGCACCTCCGCCTTACCTCTGCTGCTTCCCAAGAAGTGGGGCCACCAGGCCTGTGTCAAGAGTGGCAAGGGGCTGGTCACTCTCCATGGCCAAGAAACTGGAGCAAAGTCCACTTCTAGGCCAGAAGCCCCCACCCATGGCTGTTGAGGGGAATCTAGTCCAAGAAGCTGGAATGGATAACCTTTTCACATTTTCCCCACCGGATAGTGTGACTACCCCTTGAAAAATATTGTATTGAGATGATGTTGGCTATGAAGGAAGACTTACCTTTGCTCGTTTGTCACGATGACATGTCTGTTGCAGGCATCCATGAGAGATCAAGAAACAGCCGCTGTTGTTCAAGACATAGAAGTCCACCAGATGGAGCTCGAATCGCAAAGACGGCTTTTTGAACAGGTGTGCATGCAATACCTAGCCATGCAGCAGGTGAAAGAGGCCAGCATCTTGCACGCTGGGGTCAGTGCCACTGGGCCCAATCAGATGGTAGATTTGTCGCAGCGGTAGATGTAAGTTGCAACTGATGGAGTGTTGAACGCATCTCCCCGGAGCTGCAAGATGGCCAAAGGCTGGAAATCCAGCTGGCATAATCCACTGAATGGCCCCTGCTTCAGCAAGGGAGGATTGGGGTAGTTTTTCTTCTCAGGTGCCCTTTTGTGCAACCCTGGCCTCATTATAGCTTCTGATCAGACATGCCAAAGAAGTCAGGCAGGGATGGAGACCCCCTTGTCAGCACCCTGCTGCAACCGCAGGAGACCCGTATCCAGCCTCTGCCATAACTCCTCCGATTGCTAACTGGAGATTAGGCTGTTTCCCCGCTCCACTAGCTGCACTGGTTTAAGGCTTCCGAAAAGTCTCTGCCATTGCCAGAAGGAAGGACTAAGCCCCCCCAGCACTGCACCCCTCTTTCAAGGATCGCCCCTCCATTGGTGCCAGTGTAGAACTTTTAAAAGCTTGCCTGCAGTGAGGGAGCAGGACTGTGTGTGCCGGAAGGGCAAAGATTTTGCATGTCTGTGTGGAAGCAGTGGGGTGGCGTCAGTCACTTTGGAATGTGGCCCCCATCGTGCTTGAATTTTTGACTTGGAATCCTCAGGAATTCTGGGAGTTGTAGTGCAAAACAGCTGAAATGCACCAGGTTGAGAGTGGGTGAAATGGGGAGTCACGTTCTACTTGGAAAGTGTTACTGGTGCCCATGATTTGCTTTAAGAAATGTGTTGGAGAAAAACCTCAGAAGAGGGTGCCCCCCGAAAATAATTCAGCCATACAGTGCTGCTGCAGGTGGTCCAGTTGCCCCGAAATAACCCAGGGACCTTCTGATGCTGATGCTCATCCTGCAGGGCAGCAGGGCATCGGGCCACCACATCACTAGAAAAGGCTGGAGCATTTGGAATGTTTATTCCTCCCTTGTGGCTTAGTTTTAGTGGTGTTGCTCCCCAGAACTCCATGCTTGTCTCTCACCACTTAGACCACTGTGGTCTTTCTCTTCCTTTTGACAGAAACTGGTCAAAGAGCAGGAAAGTGTGATGCAGGAAGTAAAAGGGGAGCTGGACACGAGCCGGAAGAAGGCGGAACTCGAAGAGCGTTTGCTGCAGAGGTTGATTGAAACGCGGCAGGATGGCGAACGGAGAGCTCAGCAAGTACGAACTCTGCAACTCGCCACAGACTGGCTTACTTGGCTTGTTGCGACTTATTTTTAA
Source organism: Varanus komodoensis (assembly GCF_004798865.1). Taxonomy (NCBI): domain Eukaryota; kingdom Metazoa; phylum Chordata; class Lepidosauria; order Squamata; family Varanidae; genus Varanus; species Varanus komodoensis. Next base: position 23,444,330 of record NW_025335349.1, read on the forward strand.
CTTTCTGCTGAAATGCTATAGAGATCCTTTCACAGCTTGTCATTTTGGAAGGAAAACTGTACAGCCAGTGGAGGGAAAGTGTTGTTTTCCCCCTAAGACCAGGTTGGACCAGGATGACTCAGAGAGCAATTTTAGGAATGCTGCACAGAAGTATTGGGTTCAGGGGTTTATTCCCTGCTAAATTACAGGACTGTGGCCTTTTATTCAAATGTTTCTTGTTCTTCTGCTGCCACCTGCCAGGGGACACTTAGAAATATAGCCTAGTGATGTGTGAGGAATCCAGTCTGGGGGTGGGAATCCATCAGATTTCCTTAGCTCAGCTCCGCAGACTCTGGCCCACTTTCTCTCTGTCCTGTGTCTGCTTCACCCTGAGTGTGCATGCAGGCATCTGGCAGGACGTGAGTCCAAGCTTCTACACGTGAAACCTGCGGGCTTTGTGTACTTTGCACAAAGACTTACAAGTGCTGCATAGTTTGCGCAAAGAATTACGCCCTTTGCTCAAAGATGCCACTGGCATTCGCAAATGTTCACAGACTTGCTCTCAACTTGGCTCACTGTCTGGCCAGGACCAAGCATGGGGAAGAAGTCCAGTGAGTGCAAGAGAACTGGATTCTGGCCAGATCTTAACATCCCTAGTATAACCCCCTGCAGGCATTGCTCAGTGTAACTTTCCTTTGCCAAAAGAATGAAAGAAGAGGGTTGAAAGCTGCCAAGGAAACATAGGAAGCTGCGGTGCTGTGTCAGAGCATTGACATATCTAGCCCGATAGTGACCGGCAGCTGCCCTCTCTGTATAGCTGTTACGTACGGTCATCATTTTCAGAGTTAAACAAAGCAGATTGTTGCTATCTCAGCCATGCATGGAATTTCTGCAGAACTGACTAGCTCCCCACCGAAACGCCTTCTAGCCCACCTGCCCCGAAATATCCATTCTAGTGCTTGTTGGATCAGGAAAGAAAAGGAGCACTAATTTGTGTAAAGCATCCTTTCTGGGTCACTTGGGAACGCCTTTTACTTGTCACAGGTGAGCAGGCAGCTGGCTGCTTACAAGCCTGATGCAAAATCCTCCGTCTCAGTCTTTGCCTGACCAGATTTGTGTCCTCTTAGCTGGCTGAAGAATGCCTGGCCAAAGCCGATCGAGAGCGCTTGGATGCAGACTGGCGTGCTCGGGTCCTGCTGAAGCAAAGGTGCGATGACATGGATCGTGATGTTCACTCTCAAGAGCTGGCCAAGCTCCTCCGTTGCAACAGCGCGACTGAAGCAGAGCTGCTCACGATGATGGAAGCGGAAGCCAAGGAAGTGAGTGGCACTGGGCACGTCCTTGTGGGTGCATGAGTGGCTGGCCTAAAGACCAGGAGGCCACGCCGCTTCCACCACTGCCACCGCATCGCTGCCCACCACTTTGACCGACAGACCCCACCCAAGCCGAATCGTACCGCCCCACACCGGCCTGCGTTGCACGGCGCTCCTTTAGCACATGTGACGCCCAGCTGCTGAGCTGGGCAGAAGGGGAGCCTGCTTTTCCTGTCGTGCTGCCGCCTCCATTTTCCTCCTTCAGTGAGGACTGCAGTTCCTTCTGCACATGGCTGGCAACTGATCTGGCCCCAAAACAGCTGCTGGAAGCCCACTCGCCAGCCCGCCAGCTGTCACACACTTAGCACAGTTTGCACATTCAGCAGTACTTGTGAATCAGTGTAGAGAGCTGTGCATGTTCCCAAGCACGGGCTGGTTTTGCCAGATCTTCTGCAGCGTTGCTCCATTTCCTCCTTGTGCTGTTCTGAAGAGCAAGCATTGAGGACTTTGCCACATGTTGGTAATTTTGAGCTGAAGGGTATATTTGAGGTATCTCATTACTGTTAAGGGTGGTGGGTTAAGATTAGGATTAAAAATGTTGGTTATATCCCCAAAGTTGTGAATATTTGTCCAGGTGTTTGCTGAAGACTTGCTATTAGTTTCTGAGAGTCAATAACACTAGCTTCTTTCTTGGATTGAAATATTTCAAATTATTTTTATGTTTAAACTAATTGAAGTGAATTATTTAGATTAATTTTAATGGATTGTTGTAAACCACCCAGCAGTGGTTTACAAGAGAACTTTGACTGTTGGGTGGTATAGAAGTTATATTAAATAAATAAAAGTTTTTCTATATCTTGGCCTGTAGATTCTTCTCCCCTCCCCTTTCCTTACTCTTTTTAATGAGAACCTCTTGCTTTTTGTCTGTCTTGTTAGGCAGAGGAGGTTCTTGAAAAGAGAGAGCAGCTGGAGGCAGAGCAAGCCGTTACAGCAGCCTTGGATGCCAACAGGAAGCGCTGTCTGGAACGTGAAATGAAGGATGCCGTGGACCTGGCTGTAAAACTGCAGGATGAAGATGGTTATTTTGGTGAGTGCGCTGTGTTGCGTAAGCGTGCACGCAGAAGTGGGTGCAAGGGGACACAACAGCAGCGCAGCAAGGAAGGTCCGAATCCACCATACGTGCAGCCAGGTTAAGTTATTAAATATTTAACTAAAGTAGCCCAGTTGAGCACTGTGTTGTTAGTCCATTTATCTTCCTCATGTGTCATATAGGTATTGTCTTTCTCATATCTGTGTGTGTGGTTCACAATATTCATAATATGTTGTGCAGGTGTGTGCATGCATGTGTGTCTATCAGGCCAATGTATAAATTAAAATCAATTTTTAAATGCTTATATAGAAAACATTAACATGCTTTAAGGCAGAGAGCTCCATCCAGTGTTGCGCAAGTGGACTTCTTGTGCAAGGAGATTCCCCCCTCCACTGTGGGCACCCCAGATCTGCCGCAGAGTCCCCCATCCTCTGCTCCAAGGTGTGTTGGGGCTGCAGTGAGGAGGGGTACTCGCTTCTGCCAGTTGTATCCTTGCCACAGAATAAGCTACACAGCAAAAGTACCAGTGTATAAGTAGCAGTTAAAAAGCTGGAAGCCTAGGCTAATTTTTGCCTAGCACCTAAAAGACAACGGATTAAGTAGAGCAGCCTGAAATGGTTTCAAAGTGAAGCCAATGTAGCATTCATGATCCAGTAGATCTGGTATGGCATACTGGATTCAGGGCGGATCTTGGTCCATGTACAGACCAGCTGGAATCTCTCTCAGTCATGAAGTTCACTGAGCAACCCTGAGCTAGATGCAAAGTAATCCACTGTCCAGGGCTGTTAATTTTCCGATTTTCAGAAGCAATTCCCAACACACACACAGTTCAAACCTCCCTGGGCTCCTCAAAGGAAGGCAGGATGCAAATTTTGGCCAAGTAATAAAAGTAGTACATGAGGATCAGGCAATGTTCAATTTATCTCTCCCTCCATAATTCCTTACTTTGCTCTACAGCAGAGTTGGAGAACTTGTGGCCCTCCAGTAAATTTTGTAGATAAAGTTCTTGGTGAAACAAAATGGCTCAGCTTTCTTACGGTTCAGTGTGTAAAAGGCAGGTGCCCCAGCCATAGTTAGTGCCTTAACAAGAAGCCCGTTCATTCTCTGCAGAGAGACTGCATGACTTGAGAGCCTCCCAGACTCTGCAGAGTTCGGTGTTTGGTCAGACACGAGGGAAGACTCAGCTGCAGCCTGGCAACATCTGCTTGAATGATTCATCGGGAAGAGATTCATCGGCACACTGTAAGCAGCTGAGCACTCGAGAGAAACCAACCGTAATATTTCTCCCAGAGCTTGCGCTCTTTCTCTTGACAAATAGCAAGGCGGGGGGAACAAGCTAGGTTGGGATCCGGGTATGGGGGAGACTTGTGGGGGAGAATCGCAAATAGAGGTGTGGAAGCAGGACTGTGGCAGGGATGACGTCTCCCTCCCGCTATGCCATGCTTCTAGTCTGGCCTAAGACCCCACACTGGCTGTTCAGGAAAAGTCAGCGATGCATGGGCCAGCTTTCCTGTTTAGTCCTTCCCCCTCTGAACAAATTATTGGCCCCTTTCCCATACAACAGGGTAGACTTGGCCTATGATCACGTATTTTTCTCGTCTTTCCCTTTCCCTCCAACACCATCTGGATTGGTTTGAGCCAGTCCAGCGCAGGATACGAATTTTTTTCTTCTTCTCTTGTCTTGAGTTACAGATTTGAGGCAAGAGATGAGTCCATGCTGTAAAAGGAGACTTTGCGAGTCTGGTGCCCTTCAGAGTTTTGGGCTACCATTGGTTATGCTAGCTTCAGTTGATGGCAGCTGAAGTCCAAAACCTCTGTGGGACACCAGTTTGGGGAAGACTGAGAAAACAACCACATCAGAAAGAATTTACTGTCCCTGTTGAAACTTTTCTTTATGCACAAGATAATGTCTAATCCATAACTTCTCTCATTTCAAGAATGACCTAGTCCCTTGCCAAAGGCTACTAGCCAACGTTTTGAAAAATAAATTGTGGAAATATTTTCCCTTAGCTACTTCCTTACTGACTCCTTCCAAGGGTTCTAAAAGTTGGTAGAAACAGGAAAAGGTCACATTTTTAGTTATTTTTTTCAAGAAGGCACAACTTAATGCTGCTTTGGTAAGGAAAAGACAGACTCTAGTCTTATTCATCCTTGGAATTAGACCTGTTGAAATCAGTGGGATTTAAGTTGTCTGTGGCTAACTTAATTCATGCTGATTTCCTTGGGTCTGTCCTGAGTACAACAAAGTTCTGGTTTAGCCCTTTAAATTTGTGATTCTTTAAGTTTTAATCCACACCTCTCCTTTCAAGTCTCTTTAGATCGAGGTCGGGAAGATCTGGAATCAAAAGAGCGGGAGTTGATGGCAGATGTCAGACAGCTTAGACAAAAACTTACATCACAGGCTCGGGCAAAGATTACCCCAACTCCTGATGCACAGTGGAGCAGCTGAAGGGACATGATCCAGCTGCAGAGGGACTTTGCATTTTAAGTAGCTGCACTGAACAGCTTACAGGAACTGGTTTTACCCCTTTCTAAATGCATTCAGAGATATTTGTACATAAAAATTATTTTAAACTTGTTTTACTATTTTAACAAAATGTTAATTGAATAATTTTTAATAAACATCAACATCACAAGTCTTGTTGATATATAGGAGCTCCTTGTAACTTAAAAACTAGTGATATTTCTCTAATGGAAAAGAGTTGTGTGACCTATTTCAGCTGTTCTTACAAAACACTGCAATGCTTGGTGATTACCTGGTTTCGTCCTCTTTATTTTATTAGGACTGAATCTGCAGAAATCCCAGTGACCTTTCTACAAGGTTTACACAGTATCATACATTTTGTGATTGTGAATGCTTACAGAAGAAATGTTGACTGCTGTCAGATACTGTGTATTATTAAGGGAAGAGCACACAACAGGAGTATACATACTGATTTTCCAGAAGGAAGGATTTGCACATGTTAGGGAAAATATTAGAAGCAAATCTGGTGTATTTTTCTGTCTGTAGGGATTTTTGTCTAGGGAAATCATTAGCCGTGCATTTCTGCTGCATTCTAGAGAGGTATGGTCTACAGGGGGCAGTGCAAGATGGTTTTCTGAACTCATGGCTCAGGGTTCCTCAGTCTGATATACTCCCAGGGTGTTGGATTACAGATCCCACCATCCATAACTATTGCCTATGCTATCTTAGAATTGAAAAGGCACAAAAGGAAAAGGGATGATGAGGGGAGAAGTAGGACTCAGGCACTGCTTCTGACATCCAAAGTTCTTCTAGGTGGTCCCTTGGCAGGGAAGGGAAAAAAAACTCCCTGCAGCTGTTCTTTCTCTGGCCATGTATGGGGACTGGTCTCCTCTCTTCTCCTGGGAGGAAGAGGATGCAACCCTTTGCATCTTGGGCTGATGAAATGAGGCCGTAGTCTAGTCCAAGAGAACACACAAAGCCTGAATAATAAAAAAGCATCCTGCAGTCTACAAAGCTGCGGTCCTGTTGCTGAATAGAACACTTTCACTATCCTTTGCTAAAGGTGCTACTTCGCAAACAGAACAAGGGCACTCTGCCCAGTATCCAGGAGTCACTTTGCAGGCATGCCTGTAATAGAGTTTAGAAATTTGCTAATATTAGAGATCGCTTTTAATTAACTTCTTCCAACTGCAACCAACTTTTAAGCAGGTATAGCTGACTTTTCCCCACACTCCTCCCTTGCCTCTCCCTTTCTGTCTTAGACAATCAGTACCTTGGGCAACAAAACACCAGTGGGTATTTTAGTTCCTGGAGGATCCCTGTGGATGCTGTGAATACTGAGCACACAGTCTGCATGGTGGGTGGGGGGCAGAGCCTTCCTCAGCCCAGGGGCCGAATTCCATTTTGGAGATGGAGGGGCTGCATTCAGGAGGGGGAGCATAGAGACAAAATACTTGTCCATGCTATCTGAACCATGAGCTTAGGAGAAGGAGTTCATCCCTTGAGAACGAGGGGAAAATGGACCAAACCTGGAAATCATCAGGGTCTCAGATTTGACTCTTGGTGATGCAACCCTGGTCTACAATGTGCTGACATAGAATCGATGGTGTTCAGACAAGACATCAACCCATGCTCAAGGCTTAGGTGTGGATTATTCATGACGTGGTTCATGCTAAAAAGCCATAGCTTGTTAACCACAAACCCATGAAGAGAACCCATGCTTTTGGGCTGGGCTGGGCTGTGAACTATGAGTTGTTCACCGCAGTTTATCTCAGCTGGGTCCCAACAACACAGTCACCCCATGGTTCAAAATAAAACAGCTCAAACTCTCGTGCTCTCTTCACTCCCCTTCCTCTGACTTCCCCAGCCTCAGCCTGGGGCTTGCTCTCTTCACTGATCCCATGAGTACACGCACAAACACTCCCCATGTACAAAGGGACATCTCTACCTGGTCCACATTTTTTCAAAGGGCATCTAATTCTCTGCACTATTCAGCAATGAAGGGCTGTTGCTCATGAAGTTAAATGGTGCCACCCATGCAAAAAAAGTATCAGCGAGCTGTGGGGATACCAGGATTTGCAAAAGTACAAAAAACATCTCAGGAGGGGAAAGCTGCCCACCAAGTGAATGACCCTGTGCTATGGGCTTTGAGGCAACCTATGATGATAAAGCATTCACCAAATCTGAATTTATCTTTTTATTTTACATTCATATCTTGCTTTGTCTCTTGCGAGGAACCCAAGGTGGCTTAAATGCCCCCTCCTCTCTGTTTATCTTCCCAACATCCTTGTGGGGTAGGTCAGATGAAGAGTCAGTGAGTGACCCGAAGTTAGTAAGAACTATGTGTGTAAAACAGGAGTCATGCATGGCTATGGTATATAAATAAATCACGTTAAGAGTAATAAGAGTGATTGTGCATGTTCAATGCAAAACAGGTATTGCTTTAAGTGCATATTTGCATGCAGTTTTCACTTTTTAAAAAAATTCACTGCAGAATAGGGACAGGGTGCTGATCCACCCAATCCCTGCTATTAGATCCCAATTCAGATAAGGGGTGCTGTGCTTACACTAACCTAACGATTAGAAGAGGAAAAGGAGGACATTGCTGCTAGGTACAGAGGTAAAGCAAAGCCAGGTTGGGCCCTTATTCAGAATTAAGGCTTGCACGCGCATTCATGGGTGCAGCACCATCCTCACTTGCTGGCAAATGTGCCCCAGGTGTCAGCCTTGTTTGCACATTTATTTGGAAGTCCTGCAGACTTCAGAGGGAGGGACTTACTTCCCAGTAACTTTTGACATAGAATCACCTGCCGCATGAACCCATTGCAAGCCAGTTTCAGCTGCCCACATAAAGCCACAGGCAGTCTTCGGGCTCAGCCGACTACACCTGGAGCCCCAGATCTCTCTCGTGAAGCCCTGAATCCCTGGGAGCCCACCTGTCCCACCTGCTGTTTGCCATATGTGCTTCACCTCCTGGAAGTGCCTCCCCCTACTTAATTCTTGCAACCTAAGGCTTTTTTTTAATCCTGAAAAGGCCTATGTCTGAAAAGTTCGAAAGTCTAAAATGACTTTGGAGCACGTGACAATCATGCGCAACTTCGTGCAGTTTTTTTAGTCATTCTTATTGGTTTGCTTTTGGCCCTATGGGCCTGAGTGCCGGATATTTTCCATGACGTCCGATCGACGAACGGCTTGAATGGGGCCACCTGAATTTACCACTCCCCACCATCCTGCACTGCTTCGCTGGTTCCCCGCCCGCCACAAAACAGAGACCTTGGTCGTGCAGCGGTACGGTTGCAAGGCTGTGAAAGTGCAGAGATTTCCAAAAGAAGGGGCGAAAAAGTTCCACTGCCCCGTGTGAGGCTCGAACTCACGACCTTCAGATTATGAGACTGACGCGCTGCCTACTGCGCTAACGAGGCGGGCGACAGGAGCTGCAACAAGTCTTCACATGAGACGGAGAAGCAATCTCTGCATGAGTCGCTGCTGCTGCTCCTGCTTCTCTTGCTTTTCCCTGTCTTCGCGGACGTCGCTCCTTTTGCATTGCGCGGTTCCTCCTGGCGTAGCCACTGCAAGGAGAAACTGTCCCCGGGGGCAGTCGGGGAGACCGAAGAGCGCTCCCGCCTCTCCGCCCAGCCAAGGCCCTCCCCCTTGTCAGGGAAGCGCAGCCGGGGGGCTCCCATGTGCCCCCTCCGTGCACGGAGCTGCCAGTTCTTGGCTGCTGCGAGCCATTTGGGCAACCTAGCGGGTCTGACCTAGGCTAGCCAAAGGAGGAGATGAAGCGCCAGCCGGGACCCTGTGGATTCGCATGCCGGCAGGGCATCCGCCCAACAGGCCCTCTAACCCGGCATCCCGTTTCCAGCAGCGGTCAGCTAGTCAGGAGCTCTTGCCCCGAATTGCACCGGCAGAGCAAAAACTGCGAAGGTTGGAAATGCAAGGGGTAGGGAGAGGCTTCACTTTGCCATGAATTCGTCCAATTGTTCGTTTTAAGCCTGCTAAACCGGTGACCAACTCCATCCCCGGTGGGAGTGAATGCCCTAAGTTAGCTACACCGCAGAGTTGGAAGAAGTACAGAAAAGGGCAACACAAAGCATCCCCGTGAAAACAGGTTACAGCGGCTGGAATTGCTTAGCTTAGACCACGGACGAGAAGGGGAGTCATGAGAGAGGAGTACGTAACGCTCCTTCTCCTCGTAATCTTATCCTCCCAACAACAACCCTGTGAGACAGGCTGGGCTGAGTGAGACTGCTGCTGGTTGGCTGCTGTTTGAACAGACTGCTGGACTGGAGAGAGACCTTCGGCATGAAATTAATTTATCTACTTTATCTTGATCTATGTTGTAAGCCATCCAGAGACGCAAGTAATGGACGGCATACAAATTTTATAAGTAAATAAATAAGAATGATCCAGCCAGGCTCTGCGCTCCTTATGCTGTTGGAGCCCATCATCCCCAGACAGTGTGGCCAGCCCATGATCAGGGATGATGGGCATTCAGCGGGTAAGGCAACTCTGTCATAAACAAGGGCTGTGGGTTCAACAGCCCTCTTGCAAATAGACTTCCAACAAGCCAAGCATTTCCCAGCTGCTGGATACTTTCCTTTCATTGACCTGCTAAAAGACTGCAGGGAAGGAACGGGAAGGGAAGGATGGGGCAATATCTAACTTTAGAGTTTTGCCACAGAGCAACCCCAGGCTATAAAGCATTTGTGGTGACCAGCTGGCCTTTCCAATGTCTTCAACTACAGTCCCCATCATGTTGGCAGGGGCTCACGGGAGTTGAAAATAGCATTCAGTGGACGCTGTTTCCTAGCTTAGATCACAACAACATCAGGTGACTTTGACCAATCACCACAGAACAGGCCCGATAACAATAAATCCGTGTGATACATTGTCATTTTTTAGCCTGGTCTGATTGAAGCTGACAGGCCATTATTCACTTGTCAAGTTGATTCATCGAAATGACTCTGTCCAGGGTAATTGCATGCAGCAGTTTGTTGGCTAATCCCTTGTTTTGTGGAGCCTGACGCAGCTGCAGGCAGGCAGACGTTGAGGGCAAAGCTGCAGTTCCTTAATGTCAAGTGCCCAACTGGATCACAAAGGTTGATGCACAAAGGAAAGTGGCAAGCAGGCCTTATTGTGCACTGGGACTTGCTGCGCAGGTGTTCATACCACGCTGCAGGAATTAGAAATGCTAGATCCCTTCAGCTTTTAAAATTGGTCTGTACAACTTGTGACTTAACTTCATAGCAGCCTACCCCCTAAAGATTAATTATAATAACAAAAAGGCCCATCCATTTCTTAACATAAATGCTCTTCATTGGGAAATCTGTGCATTTTGCAATTCTTTAATTCCTTGGTGCTGTGCTGTGTGACATTCCCTGTAACCTCAGCCGCCGTTCCAGAAGCATAACATGTTCAATGGTATCAGAAACCGCTGAGATATCTAGGCATGTCAAGAGGGTCTCACTCTGCCATCTCTCTCCCAACATCGGTCTTCACTGTACCAAAGCCATTTCTGTGTCGAACCCTGACTGAAATGGATCCAGGTAATGCGTCTCTTCGGAGAATGCCTGGAACTGGCTGGCCACCACCCACCCAAGGACTCTGCCCAAGGGAGGACCACTCCCCACAGTCCCGAAGAAACCTCAGAGAGTTTCTTCAGGAATGGTCTCTCCATCGCCTCTTTAAAGCAACAGGGACCATTCCCTCTTGTAAAGAGGCACTGATCACCAAACTGGTCCAGTGGCCATTCCCTTCCTCCTAGATTTTATGAGCCAAGAGAGGATGTGGTTGCATGAGCCAGTCCAAGCACCTGGTCAGCATCCTCAGCTGACCCAACAGAAACCCGTCCAAGAAAACTAAACCAAGCTGTGGTCTGGGAACCTCGCCAGATTTGACTGCTGTAACAGTGGAGTCTAAGATCTGGTGAACGCAAGCGATTTTACCCTGGAAGTGCCTAGCAAATGTATTACAATGGGCTTCTAATGAATCTAAGATGTCCTTGGGACCAGCGTGTGATCGGCTCCAGATGACACCGAGAAGCACCAGCGGGCAGCAGACAGAAGAGTGGATAGTGGCAGTGAGGTATTTTTCTTTGCTGCACTCACTGCCACTAAAGGATTTTAGGCACTTACCAGGGCTCAGTTGCACCCCTGGGAGGTTTTTTATCCCTCTGTGCTCAAGCCTCTCTTGCTTGAGAGAGGCTTGTTCATTGCTCTCAACTCTGGGTATTACCATGCATGATCTGCTACAAGGAGGTTAACTTCTGTTTTCAGAGTTCGACCAGAGATTCAACAGAACCCCCAGTCATCTCAGCCAGAAAATCCCTCAGGAAACCATCTGGATCCATCAGCCTGGCAGCTTCTTTCCCCCCTTGTTAGGTCCCCCAGCCTTGCAGAGGGAAACAGTCACTTCTGCTCTAAATCTCAACAGGCCATGACACGGGACCACTTCAAAGCCCTCACCTTCAGGTCACTTTCCCTGTGCCCAGCTGAAGAAACCCGTCCAGAATGTGCCTGGCCACACAGGACAACGATATGTCAGGACAGTGCCTGTGATTGTCATAGAGGTCATGACATCCTGAAGGTGCTCTCAGTAGAGAAGTTAATGTTCCCCTTCACCTGAGACCAAGAGTCACATCCAGGACCACATTTGTGATGTCAGATGACGAGTCCGTAAAGCAAAATGGACGGTAGTACACCAACGGGATCTCTAATATGAACCACTGGCCCAACAAGAGATGCCAGCACTCTAGACTGGGAGCTTAGAGGGATGGAGAGAGAATTCCTACAGATCTTGGCAACACCCTCTGCCCAGGCCTCAGGTCTTCCTTGATGATGAACCACAATCCCTGGTGGGTAAAACCGGGAGATACTAATTCCTCCCCATTTGCTCACTCAGGTCACAGTGATGCAAGCCAGATTAGCTGCTTCAAAGCAGTTCTGTAGCAGGAGTGAATAGAAAACTGGGCAAACACATTGGACAATTGGACTAGTTTATGCAATCAAAGGAGCATCGTTTTCACATCTGTGCCAAAAGTATCCATGAATCTTAAGTTACTTCTTATTCAGCAACAACTTTGGTTCCATGTTTATTAGTTACAAAAATATTTATTTAATAAGGATTCGTCTGAGTTGGCCGATTGCTGGATGTGAAACAAAGCTGACACATCTTTTAATCAACCCACGTTTTGGCAAAGTTCAATAATCACCCTTTTGGGGAGGAGGTCATATTATGGATATATTTTAATATTCTTTACTATTTACTGATGTGTGTTTTTTGAATTGTTTAGCTGTCGCTTGGAAGTTAATGCCAAGTCAACATACAAGTTTTTCTGTGCCTTTTTGACAGCTGAAGATTAACATTACAACACTGAAAGGATAAACACCTCCTGTCTATCGCACAATGGACGGAGATCCTAGTACGGCGTTCTCTATTTGAATAGGTGGTATTAAGATGTCATTTGCAAATGGATAAATATGTGGGCTGAGAAGGCCCAATGAGTGCATCCAATCTAAAACTTCTCTTTTGAATCATGAGAGGTAGAAGTTGAGCTTTAAAAAAAAGTTAAGAATCATAGGATGCTGAACTGTGTAGGAAAGATCAAATGCGGATGCTTATTTTTGGGGGGGAAAGGTTGCACAGAATTGCACATCATATACATGTCTGAACATAATGACAACCGTTCCAACACAATATGCCAATTACACATCAATATTGCATGAGTTCCAGGGAAGTTAGAATGGATCCAGGCTTGAGTCATGCTTAGGGTCGACCTACTGAAATCAGTGGGACTTAAGTGAGACATTACTAATATTCAATGGTTTTCAGTGAATCTACTGTAAATGTGACTCAAGTCTGCATACAACAAACTGATAACAGAAGTGTATAGTCATAGGCCTTAATTTCATGTTGTCCATAATTAATTCTGTCTCTGAGCAATCTCAAAAATTGTCCAGCTGTAAGTGGGAATCATTTTTCCTCCTGCCTGAGCATTGCTTGAATTCCTTGCTGTGTCAGACTGAATGAGAGGAAGAAATTGCATGATGAACTCAAACCTGGATAATGAGCAGCTGAGAGCATTTTTTTCTTTCTTCCCCTTTCTTAGACCCTGAGGAGAAGGTGTAACTTTCTCAGGTGAGCAAACACATCAGCTTGAAACTTGACTACCATCTGGAGTTTAATTATTATTGAAATGCATCTGGCTAAGCTTGAGTGAGTTGTCCCTTTTTTTTGGTATACACCCAAAATCAAGAGAGAGTTGGATTGGGACAATTCACTTTAGGTCTCGAGGGTTGTGTGTCTCGATTAACGAAGTGTGGGTTCTCCACCCTGCACCGTTTGCACGTGGGAATTCTTTGACTAAACCAGAGTCATCCCTTTGCTCTCGTGCACAGGCCTGGCAAAGAAGTATGAACAGAGCAAGACACACTGGTAAGATTCGCAGGCGACTGGAGGAGGTCAAGAACTGGTCGTTCCGGCTGGCGAAAGTGGACTTTAGCCACAACGAAAGTGTGCGCCTGGCCACAGATGCCCTCTTAGATGGTGGGTTCTCGTCCTACCTCAAAGCCTTGGAAGAAGAAGGAGAAGTTGATTTCCTGTCTACGGTGGAAGCGCAATACATCAAAAAGAATGCAAGGGAGCCGTACTACTCCAGTGACACACACGGCGATGGGGAAGGTGGACCAAAGCAGAGTAACGAAGCCCGGTCTCTCGCATCAGGAACGTACTTCCCCCTTGTCTCTGAGAACAGCGAGCCAGCCCTCCTTCATACATGGATTGCTGCAGAGAAGCCCTACCTAAAAGAGAAGTCAAGCGCCACCGTGTATTTCCAAACAGACAAGAGCAGCAATATTAGAGACTTGATTCGCCGCTGCATTAACAAGACCAGTCAGGTATGGGAAGAGCAGCTATTTGTATTTCTTGTACAGTGAGATTAATATCCCACCTTTTCTCCTCTTGCAAAGAAAACAGCTTATACATGCCTTCTTTGATTTATCCTCAGAGCAACCTTGTTGAGTAGGTTGGGCTGAGAGTCAGTGTCAGGCTCAAAGACACCCGGTGAGCTTTTTAGCTGAGTGGGGCAAGGGGGTAGAACCAGGCTCTCTCTGAGCCTGCACTCTAACTACTACACTATACTGTCCAGGCAAAACCAGCTCTGATGGGCAGGCATGTAAGTGTAGGGCTGCTACCATATGATTTCTGTTTTGGCAAGTTTGCTTCACAGCTGTAGAGTGCCCCGTAAACACACACACACACACACCCCTTCTGCAATATCACATGTGGTTTAGGGGCTCAGCTCACAGGGGAGTTGGTTCTCTTTATCCTACTTTTACCAATGTAAACTCCTTAAAATGCACCAGCTTGCAGCTGTATGGTTTTCCTCCACTTAATGCTTAAAATAGACAAATGCAAAGTCTCCTTTTGGCAGGTATATATGATCCCATATCGATCTTTTCCTGAGGCGAAGCTGAAGAAGAGAGAAGTGAGGGGGGTACATACTAGCTTCTTCAAGTGTATCGCTTAGCACCTGTGAGGAACCCTCCAGATGTTTTGCAGTTCAATTCCCATCAGCCCCAGCTAGCATGGCCCATGACCAGGAATGCTGAGAGTTGTCCAAAAACATCTGGAGGCCATCAGGTTGCAGAAGACTGGTGAAGAGAGAGAGAGAGAGAAGGTAATCTTTGTAGCCACCATGACTGTGGTCAAACGGAGCACTATTGCCGCTTATCTGCAGATACCTGGTATTGTGATATTGGCTTGCAGGATGACTGAGACAAGGAATGAGAAATTCTTTTGAATAAATGATGGCAGCACTATGGGGGGGGTTGTCAGTGTGTAGGCTGCACTACAGGGGTGTTGTTTTCAGAACTCCATGAGGTATTTCTCCTTCGCTGGCATCTGTTTGTTTCTGTTCCCTCTGCAGGTGCTGGCCATACTGATGGATGTGTTCACAGATGCAGAGATATTCTGCGATGTCTTAGAAGCAGCCAATAAGCGGAGGGTGTTTGTCTACCTGCTGCTTGACCACAGCAACCTCAGGCTCTTCACTGAGATGTGTGACAAGCTGCACATCGCAGAGAACCAGTTCAAGGTATTTCCAACTCCTGTTAGGGATGCCGGTGACGTCTGCAGGGGATGAGTTTGGCTTTCTGTCCATCCAACCTGCAGATTTTCCCACTGGACCAACTTTTCCCAAGTCCCTCCAGCTTCTGCAGATTTTCAGAACAGTTCTTTACTTTGCAAGGATGATGAGATTTGTGCAATTTTGTTCATTTGCAAATGTGATTCATGCAGGTATGTGTTTGGAAAATGAAATTCTCATAAAGATCTGATTCCATCAATGAGCAGAGGACAGAACAAAAGACACCTGATATAACAGATCTAAGAAAATCCATACATCTCTAAACTCTCCAAAAGCTTTCTTCCAGCTGGTTCGACTTAGTTTGTTTTTGCTTCCACTGTGCAAGTTCTGTTGAATCACAACATAATACCTGATTGACTTTGCATGCTTGCTTGATTTTTAAGGAAAAAGAATGGTTTAGCCATCATATTGGCCTATGTTTGGAGCTACATTCCACATGGGGTAGAATGAGGTGGACAATCAGGAGACAGATTTTCAGTGCTATTAAAGGATGATAAATTGTCAGCTGTTGGTGATATATCACACACACGGAGCAAGAGCATTTGTCCACATCAGGTGACATATTTGTTGATATCATGTGTCGTCAAGTCTTCTCTAACCGATGGTGAACCTATGAACGGAAACCCTCCAAAATGCCCCATCCATGATGGCCCTGCTCAGCTCTTGTAAATTCCAGGCTGTGCCTTCCTCTAAGGAGTCAACCCATCTCCTATCTGGTCTTCCTTTTCTTTTTCTACCTTTGACATATTTGCAAAGATTAAATAGTGAAATGGGTTAACAACCAGTGATTGACATCTGCATTAGTTCTCTGGTCTGATGATAATTTGGTTGTGCCCTTGCTAATTTGGGAAAACAAATTCTTGGAGAAGACTGTACCTTGGAAGGCAGGTTGACATAAGAGGGACAGTTCACACAAGTGGATGCCATGTGTATGTTTGCACCCTGCAACCTTAAGTGTACCTATACCGCACATATGTGCACCCTAAAAAACATTGGCAGATGAGAACAACATCTCATCAGGGTTCCGTAAAGGAATTTCCCCTTGCCTCAGCTGGAGAAGTGGGGGACTAAACATGGGATCTTTCATTGAAGTTCAGCAGCACCCCCTTCCTAGAATATCTTTGCATCGGCTGGGTATGGAACGCCAGCGCCTTCACTACAGGAAAAATTCTACTGCTGAACCACCCCATTGATCTGTTTCTGTGTTCCCCCCAGCTCCCCCGCCCCCCACTATTCTGGTAGATTCTGGTAGATCTTGGGGTTTCCCTAAGCAGGATGGTCTCATCCTTCTCTCTGTGTGGATGGCGCTATTTTAAGCAATGACACTCTCCTGAGCACTGTAAGCGGGAAGTAGCTGTGAAAATGTCACCTTCAGACATCACCGCAACTTCATGTTTCGGTAGCAGCCAGGACCCAACTTCTGAAGCTGGGACAAGTCCCAAGCTGTAATTTGGGACCTTTGTGTACTTCAGTAATCCTCAGACTGGAGAAAGAAGGACTTCTGGTAAAAGTCAGAAACATATTGGAATGCATGGTAATAGTTACATAAGAGTAAAACTACAAGGAATGCTTTTTTACTGTCAGTCCTATTGCTAAATGCATTTCTATCCAGCGTTCCTCCAAGGAGCTCATCCATGCGTCTATTCCTGTGCCCACCTCCCATGCAATTATATCCTTGTAACAGCCCTGTGAGGTAGGCTGGGCTGAGAGATAGTGACTGACATGCAGTGTTCTTTGAAAATTTACCAGAACATTTCTGTGAGAAGCGTTACAGGGGAGGTCTACTGTGCCAAATCGGGCCGGAAGTTCTCGGGGCAAATCCAAGAAAAGTTCATCATCTCAGACTGGAGATATGTTCTCTCTGGATCCTACAGGTAAGCTCACCTGCCACATTTTTATTGTACTATGAGGGTTGCTGTTCCATGGGCTAAAGCATCTCAGGAAGGGAACCAAGTACCTTGATGCTTCATTTGCTGCTTGCTTGGAGAATGCTGCACTTTCTCCCAGTGAAGTATCCACCAGGCTGCCCCCACCTTTTTCTGGGCTTTGCTAGAACCTGACTGAACCAGCATCACTCTGTGGACCAGCCTGGTGCCTTCAATAAGCAATGGATGACAACTCTTAGCATCCCCCAGGCAGCATGGCCAATGCTTGGGGAAGGCTGCTTGGAACCCTGAGCTTCCTGGCCTTATCCCCATTGCCTGCCCCTTCAATGCCCATGCAGAGTTCTCCAGAGGGTTGCAGCAACCCCTGCCATCTTGGGCCCTTCCACTCCTTGCTCTGAGTGAGCCTCTTGACATCTGCCCCCAAGTCCTGCCCTGGTGGCAATGCAGTTGAAACCCTTTCAAAGCTTGCAGAGAGCAGGGAGAAAGAAAGGCACAGAGGGAGAACAGGAAAGAAAAGGGAGATTTTAGCACGGAGAGGAAGAAACGAGCTGGTGCAGGGACAGGTTTTTCTCATCTATTTGCAAGGCCAGAATAATTACATGCCTGAATACTAGCAAGATTTCAACATGTGCAGGAATAAAGGTGCTCGTTTTATCCAGTGGTTTTAACATTTGCTGCGTGCCGCCTGCCAACAGCCTGGCTCATCCATGCCCTGCTGATCTCAGCTTTGCTCTCCTGTGCTCTCTTTCTTGGGAGTCATTCCAGGATGGCAGGACAGATCACCTGCTGTGTTCTTAGCAGGTTGGCCACTTGTGCATTGACCCCGGAGAGGAATAGGACAAGCAGAAAAGAGGGTGCCTATTTGCATATACAGTACTAACATATAAATATATAATTAAATTTAGAAATAATGATTGTCACTTAAATAGAAACACAGTGCATCTCATTGGACAGGTGACCTGTGAGCCTAGCATGTGCTGCTGCCCAGGTGCGGTGGATGGGCAGCTGCGAGGCCCGCCTTTTCCTCCGAGGGTGCCTTATCTTTGTCCCAGGCTCTTTCCAGAGGCATTTTCAGAAGAGAGGACAATCATAAGAAAAGCAGGGTGCCATTCTGTTCACACAGCGGCCAAACAGCTGCCCATGGGAAGTTGACAAGCGAGGCAGGAGTATAACAGCACCCTCGCCCCCATGTTCCTCAGCAGCTGGTTTGAGCGGCTGGTGTATGTGAGCACACTGTCTCGTGGTGTGGGACCACGCAGCCATTAGGGCTAGCAGCCACCACTGGCTTTCTCCTCCAGGAATTTGGCCAACGTCCTTTTAAAGCCATCCCTTTGGCCACACTGTAAATTGAGGACTGCCTTCCGTAAAGGAGGAAGCCTGGCCACTGGAACAGAGTGAGGTGGCCCCCTCAGAAAGCAGATCATGAGTTTCACTGGAGGGCAGCATGTTTGCAATCAATCACATGTCTTTTAGATTTTATTGCAGGATATGGGGAGAAAGGCATGGGCATGGCTTGGGGTGAGTCTTCCTGGGTGGAGCTATTTCCAGAGAGTGCCCCGTGAGCATTGCTATACAAGTTCCCCCTCAAAGCGTGGCTGTCCGCTGCAAGGAGACAAGCCTGGAGCAGTGACTCACGTGGGAAACAACCTGCCTCTCTGTACAGTTGCTGATGAACATGACTGGATGGGAACTCTTGCATTTAGAAACATAGAGAGTCAGAAGGGGCCTCCAGGGCCATCTAGTCTGACCCGCAGCTCCAGCTACCTCCGCTCATGCCATGCCTACCACCATGTGAAGGTCCAACCGAACCTTATTTGCTCATTTACTTCTTTGCAGCACCGAAAATACCTATTTATCCGACAGAGGACTCAAGGCATCAAACAATAATATATGCATTAAAAACAAAATGTTCACTATAATGTAGCATTTAGTCAAACCTGTTAAAAACAATGATAAACGACATACACAGCATGCAAGCAGTTAAAAAAATAAAATGAAAGCTTAGCAGCAGACCAGGTTAATGACATAGCTGTATGAAGGCACTGTTGCCTCTCTGCCTGCCTGGAGGAGGACAGCAGAAAGGGGGACAACCCAGAACCCAGGAGAGGCCTTCTCTTGCCTCCCCACTTCTCTTTGGTGGTGGCGGTACCAAGAGAAGGGCCTTTGCTGGCGACTTACTGACCTTATCACATGCATATCCCAACTTTCTTCCAAGGGTCCTGTACATGTCGTCCATGCAACAGCCCTGGGAGGTACGTTAGGTTGAGGGCCAGGGACTGGTCCAAAGTCACCCAGTGACATTCAAGATGGCACGGGACTAGAACCTGGATCTCCCAGGTCCCCAGTCCAACATCCTAACCACCACGCCTCCTTCATTGCCGCCCTGTGAGCCTCACTTGGAAAGGGATGCCCAGATGGCCGCTGTGAGCCGGTTTGGGCTCAGAGAAGTGCTCAGGCAGCCATTTTGCTCCTGAGCTGTGTAAGGCTCCATAGGCCAGCCTTGAGCAAAGCTGCAGGACATGAGGCCAGGGAAGGCTGTGGGGAGCACTTGCCGTGTTTTTCTATGGGAAACGTGACTGGAAAATGCAGAAACGAAGCAAAACTCTGGAGATGCTCCAGACAGGTTTTCTCCAAGCAACCGGCTTTAATGAAATTTTAGCTTTGGGCTGGGGGGGGGGGGGGGGGGGGGGGAGAGAGAGAGAGAGAGAGAGGTGAGGTTAAGAAAACACCCCTACACAAGTATTTTATCTTGATATGTGGGTGTGGAGCAATATTTGGCTGCACTGTCCAATGTTTAAATTATTTGAGGTTAACTGAGGCAGACACCTGAAATCCTCCCTCGAGCCCTACAAAGTTGTATGTTGAAAGTGGGAGTTGGCAGGGCGGAAAAACACTGTGCATTTTCTTCCTCTGTTTAAGCACAAGCGAATGGTTGCCATGGAAAAGGGAACCTGCTTTAAATACACAGATGTTTGTGCTTTTTACAGCTAATTAATTTTGTGAATCAAGAAACATTTAAAAGTATCAAAATGGCTGTATTTAGGGTGAATTTGGGGTTCTTGGTGGTGTTTGTTTTGTTTTAGGGGCTTCCTGTTGACTCTGTCCCATTTGATTGCTCAGAGTCATTCTCATGATCATTTTAGCACGAGTCTGCAGAGAAAAGTGGGCAGGCGGTGATTCCTGAGACTCAGAGCCACTGGAGAAGTTGGAGACCAATTAAGATGCTTTGTCCCAGGTGGCTGCTGGGTAGCTTTCTGATCGCTTGGGGGATCATCCTGGGTGCCACCACTAAGAAGGCCACTGAAGGGCTTTCAGGACAGCCCTTCATATTATGCTCAGAAGTGTTTCCTCTTATAACCCTTTAACCTGGATACTCACCCATTTTCCCCTTCTGCCCTCATCCAGCTTCACGTGGCTGTGCGGCCAGGTCCATCGGAATTTCCTCTCCAAGTTCACCGGCCAAGTGGTGGAGCTCTTTGACGAAGAGTTTCGCCATCTCTACGCCATGTCCAAGCCGGTGGCGGGACTGAGGCCTCCGTCACACACGTCGCTCCTCTTACTCAACAAGAGCACCGCGGCCACCCAAGGCAGCCTCCCCAGCAGCAGCACCCGGGGACACATGCGAACCCCCTCCGACCCATTCAGCTGCCCGTCCAACAGCAGCCTCTCGGCAAACCAGCCGCCTCCCAGGGCTCCCGTGTACAACAGCCAGTCCACGCCGCTGTCGCCGCTTACCAGAGTCCACTCTTTCCATGGCTACACCACATTCATGGCTGCCCCTCCTCCAAACGGGGTCCAGGTCAACTATTACCAGCGACAGTACATCACCGACTCCCCGGCCATCCTTTACAACAACATTAACATTTACAGACCGGTGCGAGTGAGGCAGGAGGGTGTCAGCAGGGCACAGATGAACCCCGTCTGGCAGTGCCTTCACAAAGCCAATCTCATGGGATGACTTGCAGCCAGGCTATTGGTACTGTTGCTTGCCATGAGTGTGAATATTGGGGTATAGGGGGGCAGGAAGCAAAATAACCATCCTGCCCAGTGCTGAGGTCTTCTGAAGAGACACTCATCATGGCCCTGCGTGGGTTGGAGAGCCATTTGGAAATCACCAGCAGTGGGGCCTTCAGTGTGCTGGCTCCTACTCTTTGGGATGTCCTTCCAACTGAGATCAGGAATGGATCTAAATTACTTTGATTTTGGGCACTGGCTGAAAATGTCACTTCAGGTAACCATTTACCGCCTAATAATGGGATTTACAGACTTTTTTGTATTTTTATTCAATCTACACCACTCCAATATCTTATGATGCCAAGTAGTTTGTACATTCTAAATGGACAGGCAGATAGATATAGGATGATGAGTGATCCATTGATTCTTCCTCCAGTTTGATAATCTCTGTTGTGTTTTTGTTTGATTTTAAGAAATGTTTCTAGACTTCAGAGCCGCTAAGAACACGAGAATTTATTAGGGCAGTGCGCTTCCTTAGGAAGAGAAACCAGCAGGATTTATTTTTAAACCCAAAATGGGAAATGTATAACTAACATGGCTAATAGATGGCCCATAATTTTGAGTCTGCAGTACTAGACTCTTTATCAATCCAGATAGAGGGCAATTCTCTACATGTTTAGATGGAAAGAGGTCCTACAAACTGTAGGACATTTTTTCTAACTAATAATGCATAAAAAATGCACCTTTAAACACAAAGCAGGCTTTTCTGTGCAATTAACAGGGAGTGAAATGCACACTAAACTATTCTGAGTAGACTTTGTTCTTGACAAAGCTCAGTTTGTGAGGGCTGTCAGAGCAATTATGTTAAATTGTAAACTGTACTTACTCCTGAGTCCAAATATATCAATCTGAGCTTACTCCTAGGTAAAGGTGCTTACAATAGCATCCTTTGTTTTTCACGTGACCTACTCTGAAACTTTTGCTTTTTGTGAGTAAAAAGTTTAAAATGGGAAGAATCTTTTCTGTGTTATGTATATATTCTTGCTATTCATTTATACCTTTTTAGTATATATAAAATAAAGTTTTATCAAAACATTGCCAGCTACTGTGAGTTCTATATCACTACTCAGATGCCCTGTTCCAGAGGTCATGGGATTACCAGTGCAAAAGAGATGCACCCTCAAAGTTGCACCCTCCATTAAAGGGAAATCTTTTTGGCAGAGCAATTCCAAGGGCATCCATGGCTAGAGAAATCCACGATGTTCAGGATAAATAAACGTGTAGATTTATTGAGAGGGTAAAAAATAAACAGCAGATCTACAGTTGGGCCACAGCAGCAGGCATGAAGAACTTTTGGCAACTAAGGACTAATTTTCAACTTTTGCATCAGAGCAAGTTTCTAATTAGAAGACCATACAGCAACTGCAAGGTCATCTGAAAACTGAATGCTTATGTAACTTCAGGAAAGAATGGGGAGGAAGAAATCAGTGGAATACTGGAGAGATCTCTGGCGTTTTATACGCAAATTCTCACACTGGCAGCAGGGCCTGGTTTCTTGACCTACAGCTTTGTAGCTGTTTTTGAAACAGTTTGAACAGAGATTCCTGAAGTTACAGAAATGAAAGAGACACCCTGAACAGGATTCCCAGTGAAAAAAGGTGTGTCTTTCCATTCTTTCTCACCCTTTTTCTTCTAAGCCCTATAACCTTTGCCAAATTATTGAGTTACCTAGATACAATAATAGACTGTGGCAGATTATGCAATTTCTTAGAGAAAGAAAATCTGACGAATGAGGATAGGCTGAAGCACAGAATGCACAACATTCTCAGTGAATACTACAGTGTTGAAGTAGGTGTGAAGGTAAGGAGGAAGGGGCTGAAGTCCAGCATTTCAATGACTGGCACCTGAGCTTCAAACACAGATGGCCAAATGATGGCACAAGCGGGAGTGTACAGCCATCTTGAACTAGAGCAGGGCTCAGTTGTAAACAGCTGTTGCTCAGTGGCAGAGCACCCGCTCAGCATGTGCAAGGTCCCAGGTCTGAGCCACGTCATCTCCAGGTAGGCCTGGAAGGCCTACTGAAAAACCTAGCGGGTTGTTGCTGCCAGTCAGTGTTGCCAAAACTGGTCTACATGGACCAAAAGGTTTAACTCAAGGCACCTTCCTCTGTGCCAGGAACCAAACCTAGACCTTCTGGGGCTCCCCAAATGGCCATGCTTCTTTCTCTGTGCCAGCCCCCATTTCCCTCTAGCCCAAATATTCAGATGGTTTCCTGGCTCTGGTGCAAGTTTTCCCCATTCCACAAGTTTTGAGAAACCTCTCCTAAGGCTTAGTTCCTGGCAGTGAGAGCTTTAAGTGCAAGACATTTTTAGCCCCACCCAATAATGGAATACAGCCCCCAAGCGTCTCTGGAATGGAATTTGGTCCTCCTGCCCCCCTAGACTAGAAGATCAGGGCTTGTTGTCCTGGCTACATCCATCTCCTCTTCCAGGCCGCTGCTTCACCTGGTAGACCAGGGCAGGCACACAATATCAGTAATAGTCAAGCAAGCCACAGTCTGCTAGCAGCCACATACTGTGACCTGCCCAGGAGTTGGTTGCTACCCTGCCTTTGCATTCCTATGGCAGGCAGGTACCCCCAAAACAGGAGATTTAACCAGGCCCTCATAGACCAATGGATAGGAACAGGTAGAATGAAAGAGACGCTATCTCCATGCTGGCTGGAGATCATGGGATCTGTAATCAAACAAACCCAGATTGGAGAAAGCTGTTCTGCACTCAGCATCTTCCAGAATCAAAGGGTCAAAGGAGAAAGCAGTAGGCTAAATAGACCAAGGCTGTTCTTTGTAAATATTATCTGTCTAGAACTTTTTTGTTATTAAGAGAAATAATGGCGCTTGGATTGCTTTCATGCTTTGTATTCCTAGCATCTTGATCAAAATATGCTTGTGGGAAAGTCGATGACATTTTCTACCTCTTTCATGGAACACAAGTGTCATTAAGATGACATGAAGTACCCTTAAGAAAACACAGCAATACTTAGCATAGGGAGAAGGGTGTCAAGAGCCAATCTCTTCCTGCATTCATTCACACAAAGGCTCTTGTTCACTGTGGCAAAATTTACAATAAATACAGCCAATCTATCCATGAGAACTGCCGGAAGGTGAAAGGAGCATTAAAGCCACCTACACACCTTGATTTTCTGGAATGTAGATTGTGGGGAGGTAAAAGCAAAAGAAGCGTACACATCTGCTTCTTCCTGATCTGTGACAAAGCTAAAACGAGTCACAGCAGCTTACGTTTCATGCAAAGAATTTCAAGCAAGAGAATACCAGGACACACAAGGCAAAATTGAAAGGAGTGTTCCATTCTTGCTCAAAAAATGCCACAGGAATGTCTTGCAAAAGTGGAGCTGGGCATTCATTCAAATGCTCTACTCTATTACTGAGCCAACCGCTTTGTTGTAATGCTTCGTACATTTGGTTTCAGTCCTTTCATGCCACATGGTAAACCTTGTCATCAGTTGACAGCATGCTATAAACATCTGTTTTGTAAAAACAAGCATATAAAATAAAATAGAAAAACATGTAGTCTTAATTTTACAAAAACAAAAAAACACAACCAAACATTCCATCACCTTTGCAAGTGGACAGTGTGACTAGCTGGAGGATCAAAAAGAGGCAAAAAAGATTGTCAATGATAAAATTTGTCCCAGTGGTGCCAAAGAAAACCAAAGTGCATGGGCCACAATTACCAACCCCAAAAGGTTGGCTAGCGGCCTAATGCCTTGCAGCTTGGCTGAGATGCTCAGCCTCCTTCCCAGTGGTCAAGGCACTCTGATAACCTTCCTCAATCTGCTGAGCTGCCACCTAACATGACCAGATAACACTACCTTATGGAAGGCTGCTCTTGCTTGTGAACAGGGCAGGCTCTACTGGAAAAGGCAAGCAGAGACTAGACAGATGGATCTTGTCCCAGCCATGGAATCCCCAGTTCTTCTCTTGCCAGGATACAATACTGGTAGCTGGAATAAAGGCACCCTTCAGTCAGGGCAAAAGCATGCACAGAGAAAGCGTCTTTGTGCTGCCACACTGCATCACGTGTGACAGTCCGAGGGAGAAAACTGGTCTCCGAGCCTTTGGAACCATTTTCTTTTGAATTCCACAGAAGAGACTGTCATTGCAGAAGTCAAGGCTGAGGGACCTAAGCATCTCACTTCTCCTTGAGCATCCTCCTTCAGCTTTTCTGGGATGAGATCCTCCCCCATAGTCTGCAAGGAAGCAGGCAAAAAGTATTCAGCAAAGGGTTAAGATTTCTCATCCCAACTTTACATCTCCATCTAAAGAAAACATTGGATTTCACACTAAGCAAGAAAAATGACCAGCCCACCTGTGTAGGATACAGAAAGCCCCAGAGAGGTCTGCCTGGCACCATCATTATTTGTTTTTCGGCGCCAGCCCAAGACCTTTTTATTCAAACAGTATTTTAATAATCTTTAATATTTATAGTCTTAATTGTGCAGTCAGTGTGTTTCCAAGTTTTAGTTGTAATTGTATTTCTTTTATTTGTTGATGTGAGCTGCCCCGAGGCTATGTACCAATGGGAATGGCATATAAAAAGTTAATTAATTAAATAAACAAACTAACTAACTAATTAATTTAGTGTTTAGACACCCAGTTAAAATGACCAGGGGACAGGCATGGGAAACATCCCTCTCGTTTCATGTTCACTGCATTAATTTTATTTGTAGCCTTCCTTTCTACCAAAACAAGCTCAAGGAGGCTTGACTTACATGCACCATTCAACCAATTAAGCCAGAAGGCCAGAGTGGCATGACAGCCAAAGTGCTGAAAAATGGAGGGAACCAGGAGATCTGGGTTCTAGGCGCCACTCAGCCAGGAAAGCTCACTGGGTGCCCCAATTGCTCACTCTCAGCCAAACCTACCCCCCAGGGTGGTTGTTGTGAGGCTAAATGGAGAAGAGGAGGACTATGCAAGCTGCAGGTATGATATAAATGCAAAATAATATTAAAGCAATGGAGCAGTAAGTTAAAATACAGTAAAAACACCTAGATATGCTGCAACAGATTGCTTCTTTCTCAATGGTAGCAGAGACAAGGAGAGAGACTTCTGCATTAGGGTCTCTGAGGGAGGGGGACAGAGAGGGCTTTTGGCTCCCTCCTCCCCCAGAGATCTTCCTACAAATTGCTCTCTCCCTGCTGTTGCTAGCAGAGAGGAAGGGTCTTTTGTATTGGGTTTGCTGGGATGTGTGCATGTTGATGTTAGTCACCCCCCCGCCCCGCACACACACACACTTTCCAGCCAGCATCACAAGCTGGGCCTGAAAAGGCTGTTTTCCTGAGGAAGCCTGTGAAATGCTGGCCAAGCTCTGAGGAACAGCTCACGTTCCTTGCTGCTCTAAGAAGCCACACCTGGAATGGGGGGTGGGTTGGGAATTGCAGGAAAGCAGAAGCCAGATAGATATCAGGAGAGCTCTTGACCCACAGAATAGTCTGCCTTGGGAAGGGATGGGCTCTCCTTCACTGAAGGTATTTAAGCAGAGGCTGGAGGGTTGTCTGTCTGGGTGCTGAAGTTACAGAATTCCTGCACTGAGCAGGGGATTGTAACAGCTGACCAATTCCATACATGCATAATTTTCAGCTGACCAATTCCATACATGCATAATAAGCTTTTGACCAGGTGGCCGCCTGCTTTCCCTTCTCCAGGTCCAGCAAGAACAAAATTTATGCAAAGATGTTGGATATAAATAATTTATCCAGGGCTTAGAACTAGCACAAAAAACCTCCACTCACCTCAGTCATCAAGGACAAAAAACTTTCCTTCAGTCCAAATGATGCAATTTTGTCTTCAATCTCCTGTTGTGCCTTTAAGTTACACTCTAAAGCAAAGGAAGACTGACTGAACTGCATGAGCTGAAACAAGAGCCTGGGGATAAGGAGAGAAAACAAAACAAAAACTCAACATCTACAGCGAGGCCAAAAGAGCTCTGGCAGTCAAAAATCCACACAGGACAACACTGAAGTAAACCTTGGCTTTAATAGTGGGTGCTTGAATGGTGCAAGGGATCTGGTCCCACAGAGGAGGGAGCGCATCTTGCAAATGAGCTCTTCCTGTACAGACAAACAACTGAATGGGTCTTAGAGATGGTTTGGAGGTTCCATCAAACCGCTGCTTCTCCTAATATTCAAAACTGCAAAAGCCAGGAAGCTACTGGTCATGGAGGGAAACAGGAAAAGAAAATGGCCACACCAGGAAAGCTGGAGGGCCAAGGTGGGATGCCAGATGAGCTGCATTTGGTCTCTGGGTCTAAGGATCAACACTTCTGGTTTAAAGTGAAGCACATGAGCTGGAGCAAGCAAGCTCAGGGGAGGATTCAGGACTTCCTTTTAATCCTTGATCCCAGGCACCATTACTTGTATACTTCCCCTCCAGTATGACAAATAGCAGTTTCAGGTATTCCCACACTCAGCAGGATAGTTCAGATTGGAAAAGGGATACACATGGATAAATCCTGATTCTTCTCCAAACTTTTCATAAACGGATGAGAAGCTGCTTGTCAGGTAAAAGCAGCCTCCGCAACCCCCAACTGCTCTGAAGTAAATAATATACTCACAGATCTCCAGCATCATATTTCTGCCCTAGCACCAGAATTGTGGGTTATTTTGTACACAAAAGCAGATTCTGTTCTGTCATACCTTGCTCTAACAAAGGAAGCACAAGAATATATCCGGATGATTTCAGATCCTTCCTGTCCTGAAGAATCAAACATGTCACTCTTGGATCTGGGCTGGGCCTCTGGTTTTCCTGAGGTACTGATGGGACCCTCAGTTCTTTGGCATTGCTCACAAGAGCTTTGGGGAGAAAACTGCAAGGAGGCCTCCTTCCCCCAGCTGTATTTTTTGTCAGACTGCAAGTTGGCTTCATTCGACAAAGTGTGGGGGGAGCTTTCTTCCGGTGCGCCATCACCTTGCAATGATCCTGGCGCCTGCCAAAGTCTCATATATGCTTCACCCAGTAACTTCCAATTTTCTGGGTGAAAAGGGTGCAACATAATGAGCCCATGCAAGCATTCGATCATTTTCGCAACATGCCCCACAGTACGATAAATGGCAAGCCGCAGCCTGAGGACCACAGTTACGTGGTCAGTGTTAGTTGCGCCATTTCCCTGCAAAGAAAGAAGAAAAATATATCAAGAAGGAATCAGCGTAAATAATGTGGCATACATTTTTTACCTAAGGGTCTGGAAGAAGAGGAAGACAGAATCTCTGCTTTAATAAACACCTGCTCAAGTTTCTTTAAACATTATTTTCAAGCTTAACAGAACCAAAGAAAACCCTACACCTGACAATTCACTAGTGAAGTCACATTTGGAACGCTCCAGAAGTCAGGAGTCATGCCTTGGTGAGGGTTCCATACATGAATGATGTGCTCTTTTCCACCTCTCCAAAATTGCTCCCTCACCCAGATGTATTCAGCATAATAGTAATGACATGTTTCTTTCTGGAAACCAGTTGGAGAAATCTAAGGGGTGGGGCTGGGGGAGAAAATAATTCCATTCTTTGGCAAACTAACCAGCACACGGACATGCATGGAATAATTCTGTTGGTGGTGATGCTACAAGAAGGAAGGAACTAGAAAGCTACCAACCAGTGTTTCTGTGATCTCCAAGGCTTCCATCTGTCTCCCCAGATGAGCTAAGCAGCGAGCCTGGCTCTCCTGCACATCTCTTCTCATGGCAAGGTTACTGGGAGGCAACAACGTGAGACATCCAGAATATTCACACAGGGCCTTCTGAAATGAGATTTGCAAATGCCTGAGAGCCAGTGTGGTGCAGTAGTTACATGTGCAGGGGTGACCTGGGTTCTAGTTCCTGCTCAGCCGTGGAGCCATCTGGGTGATTTTGGGCCAGTCAGCCCAACCTACCTCACAAGGTTGTTGTGAGGATAAGATTGAGGGGAGTAGGAGAATTATGAAAGCTTGAGTCCCTTGAAAGAAAGAAAAAGGGGGGATATAAATGAATAAATGTTGAGCTGAACCATAGTGAAACTCTGAAGGATAGAGTGGGATATATTTTTGTTTCATATATTGTAAACCACTCAGAAAGTTTTGGCTATGAGGTGATATAGAAATGAAATTGATGATGATGATGATGAGGAGGAGGATATTCATAAGGGGAAACAATCCATTTGCTTAGAAATACAAGGTAAGTTTAAGGCTACCATCATATATATAGCAGGGGGATGGAATATCAGGCCTGGGACTCGAAACCATCTCACTTGAGATCTTAATCTGTTCCTCAAGGATTCCCCAGACAGCTCCATCTGCTTTTCCATGTCACCAGGTGATTCTTGGTTTTGGCTGTCCCTCACCTGCCGCTTCTTTGGAAGTTTCCTGGCTTTTGCAGGGTTTCCCACATTCCCTGTCATTGCAACGACCATCCTAAGGCCCATGAGAGGTTTAAACTCAAAACATGCTGCTATTTTTTGGTCATTTTGTCTTTGGCTCCACTGCCCTTGAAACGTAATCCTTGAGAACGTCTCCAAAACTGGATTTGGCTGCAACACCCCAGCTATACACATTTCCCAGGCTGTCAACTCCACTGAACTCAGCGGGACTCAACTGCTAGTAAAAATGTTCTGCGCACTTGTTAGAGCAGTACAATAATGGAACCAATGACCCAGAGAGGTTGTGGACTCTCCCATCTTAGAAGCATTCAAAGTGCACCTGGACAGCCATCTGAGAAAGATGGTTCAACTTGGTGTTCTGCACTGAGCAGGGGGTTGGACCCCATGGTCCTCTGGCCCCTTCCCACTCTGCTATTCTATGATTCTATGTACACGATTGCACAATACCAGCAAAAAGCCCAATGAACAATTTGGACACCTTGCTTGTAATACTTTAGGAACTGCTGCAATTAGTCCCCAGAGGGAAAAGCAAGATGTAACATTTTAACCATATCAAAAGGGGACAAATTATAAAATCCCTTTGATCCGGGGCCAATTTTGGGCATGACTGTGAAAGTGAATCAAGAACAAAGTGTGCTAAATTCATAGCATCCACTTTCCTTGCAGGAAAATGTAAACATGAAATGGGGAGACAATACCTTAAATGCCTGTTGCTTATATGCCAAATCTCCTCTGAATTTTTTTACATTGGCAGTTTCAGCATCATCCTCGCAGCTTGTTTCCTCACAAAACCACTGCGGAGGGAGAAAATTGGTCAGTTTTTGTCATGAAGCAACTGAGCAAGTGCAATGTAAAGATTAAAACCGAAGCATGGATGGACTCTCCTGTTCCATGTACGTGCATTCATTTTTGCAGCTCATCTTGCAGCAATGCTAAAAACATGCTGGACCAATCCCAGGGTCCATCATTCTGTGCACACACTGGTCAAGTAGCTACCATGGGGATCCCACAAGCAGGACATGAGTTCAAGAGTACCTCCTTGCCCATGCTCCTCTGAAAATGATATATATAGGCAATTGGTATCCATCACTACATCTCTTGGAAGTGAATCCCAGGGTGCTGCGTGCAGGTCCCTCCTTCTACCTGTCCCGAATCTTCCCCCCATCTCCCACTCAAGGGATGCCCCCAGTTCTAGTATTACGGAAGAGGGAGAAAAGGGTCCCCTCTCCACTTTCACCACACCACGTGCAGTTCTGTGCACCTCCGCCATGCCTCTCCTTATTTGCTAGTCTATCCCAGCTGTCATAACCTTTTCAGTTGAGTCCTTCAGCACCTTCCCCCCTGTCCAACACATCCAGACACAGAGACTATTTTCACTGTCCAGGTCAGACTAATGAACTAGGCTTGTCTTGCCTATGACAGAACATTGCCAGAGTTTTTTTGTGGCAAACTGAGAAATGCTCAGTGGCAAACTGAGAAATGCTCAGTTTTTTTAAAGTGCTTCAAGACTGTGGAATTTTTCCAGCAAGAGATTTAAGACTGTAATCCTACACAATGGTGCCTCAAAATTCGAATGTCCCTAAGTTTGAACATTCCAGAGTTTGAATGCTAAAACCTAGATAAAATCATTCCAAAGGTTAAATGATGCTTCTAAGTTCAAACGGGAGGTGCAATGGGGAAAAAATGCTTCTGTGCTTTTTTGATTAATTTTCAATGCCTTTTCGATTGTTCTCAGTGTCTTTTGAGTGAGTGCCTCTTCAGTGCTGTTTTGATCATCCTCAGTGCCAAAATGGGTATTGTTTAGGGTCTGGGAACAGATTAATTCACTTTCCATTATTTCTAATGGGAAACATTGCTTCAGCCTTCTAACAATTCAGAGTTCAAACAGCCTCCTGAAATGAATTAAGTACAAAGCACAAGGCACCACTGTATGTACTTAGCAGGGATTAAGTCCAGATAAACTTGCTAGATCTTACTTCTAAGTAGGCAATTAGGATTGCAGTGTAAGACAACTGCTGCTCTTGTGCAGTTCCCTTCTTCAGGGCTGGCAACCTCACACCCTCCAGGTATTCCAAAGTACAGCTCCCATAATCTCTGACCACTGACCATGCTGCTTGGGGGTGTCTGAAAATGCAGACCAAATCATCTGGAGGGCCACAGGTGGCCCAGTCCTGAAACATGACCAATGTCCAGTGCCACCAAACTGCTGTCTTTGGTCAAGGGGTGGAGTAGCCCCTTCTAAGAGCAGCAGCTACAACTGGGGCTGTTCAGCTTAGGAAAAAAAGGCAAGAAAGAGGAGACACAATAGAGGTGTTAAGAATAATGCATGATGCGGAAAAATCTCTCCCTCTCCCAAAACACTTGAACTCAGGGTCATCCCATGAAGTGGATTGGTGGGAGGTTTAGGACAGATATATGGTAAGTCACACAGAGAACCCAAATATGGGCTATAGTAGTGGCATAGCCATCGATAGATAGATAGATAGATAGATAGATAGATAAGGGAAGGAAGTACTTCTTCACGCAACATATAGATATTCTATGAAATTTGCTGCCATGGGGTGATGGCCACCAATGTAGAAGGCTTTAAAAGGGGCCTGGAGAAATTCAGGAGGGAGGGAGGAGGTTATCAGTGGCTATTAGCCTTACTGGGTGTGTGCTACCTCCTTTTCCAGTTGCAGAGGGGTTTAGTCAAATGGAGGTCTTGCACCCCTCCTGCCTGAGAGATCCTTTGGGCAGCTGGTTTGCCATCATGGGTACGGAGGGCTGGACTAGATGGACCTTTGGTCTGATCCAGCATCACTTTTATGTTCTTACCTTTTATCCAGCCCCACACACAGAACCTCCCAGAGTCTACCTGAAGATAAGCTCACCTTTGTTCATGTGCAAAGTGCAAAATCCTTCCAGAGGCTAGCTGAAATTAAGCACATCTCTGAGCGTGTGCAAAGTACCTCACCCCCCCCCCCCGGTTCGGCAAACAGTGTATCTACTAGGCTAGAATTTGAGAGGCAAAAAGAGGCAGGAAGGCAGTATCTCTAGAACATTAATAACAAAAATAACTGATTTAAAGAGCACAGAGCCGAAGGGTCTTCACTTTCCTCTCACCTCGGGCTCGCAGCGTCGGGCACTATAGGCAAGGGGCAGCGAGGCGCGGCCGTTCCGGCTCCGGCAGCTCCCCTCGAAAACCGACTCCTCAAACTCGAATCCGAACGGTGCCTCCATCCCAGCCAAGTGCCGGGACAGCGAGTACTCGGCGGCTAGAGCGGCTTCGCCGGGACCATAGAGAACTACGCGGCTTGGAACGTTTCGAGCTGTCAGAGGCTCTCCCATATAGATTTACAGAGAGCGGCGAGGCTTGTCGTGTAGACAAGCACGCAGGATCTAACTTCCGGGTTCCCCAGTGAAACGGTTCTTTGTTCTCCCCGGTGTAGAGCCATATCGGTGGGGAAAAGCCAGGATTTTAGGCCAGTGTGGCTGTGGTTGAGGAGCAATACCCACTTCGGAGTGTTCTTTTCTTATTTTCTCTTCTCTTTTCTTCTCTCTTTCACAGCTCCAGGTGTCTATATACGCATGGCTGCGGAGTGCCACTGAGAACTGCTAGCTGGGAAACAAAAACGGGAAGCTGCGAGACGCAGGTAGGGCAGCCTTCTTCAGCCTGGTGATCTCAGGATTTTGGGGCAGTACTTCCCATCAGCCCCAGCCAGCATCTCCAATAGTCAGGAATGCTATAACCTGTAGTCCAAAACATCTGGAGAACACCAGCGTGGAGAGGGTTGTTTTAGAGGGTGAGAAAACCTCAGAAGTAACAACGTGCCTTGCATGGCATCTTCAGAACAAACCAACCCACCATTTATATCAGTTACTAATACTTTTGAACAACTAAGTAGAATAAAATCCCTAAACTTTACAGTTTTTTAAAAAATAAGTGATAGACTTGAAATATATTAAATTGCCACTATAAATTTCTATATCTCGATTGGATTAGATAATTCTACATCATTGAAGAATGCATTTCCAATGCAATTTGCGACGTACAATGATAAGCGGAAGTTTAGATTTCCGTCGCTCTGATCTTGCCTCTTGCTTTACCTGTACGGTAGTCTTAGCGGCGTGGCCTACTCAAAGGGAACCTGGTTGCTTCTATTATTCACCTGGCCGGTGAGCCGAATTACAATTCTCATGTCTGGGGATTGTGGGAGTTGTAGTCCAACACACGTGGAGCCGTCAAAGGTCTTCACTGCCTAGGGATACTGGGAGTTACAGCCCAACAAGCCCGAGGGGAGCGGGCGGGCTGCAAGATTGCTCCGCTCCCTGCGGCATGCTGGGAGTTGTAGTCCGACATACCCAGATGTGGAGCTGCAGGTTGCTCTTAACCTGTCAGAGATACAGAGCCGTTGGTAACACGCCGCACCCCAGCTTGATCTAGGTAAAGGGATTTTGTTGTTAGTCGCGAACTCATGTCCGACCCATCGCGACCCCATGGACAACATTCCTCCAGGCCTTCCTGTCCTCCACCATCCCCGGAGTCCACCTAAGCTCACGCCGACTGCTTCAGTGACTCCATCCAGCCACCTCATCCTCTGTCGTCCCCTTCTTCTTTTGCCATCTATTGTTCTTGGCCTCAAAATGCTAGGCTATTCCCTCTCATGACACTTAAGGGAACTCGCTGCCACAAGATGTGGGTAATGGCTGCTGGGGCTGATCATCTGATGAAGCTGGACAATGAGAGATTAAAGGCACGATTAATCTAATGGAATTTGCTGCAAGATGTGAAGAGGGCCATCCACTCAGATAGCTTTGAAAGGAGATGAGGAAAAATGATGCTCACTTCCGACTGTACATTATGAAAGCAACTCTGCTTCTGTTTGAGCCACTTCCACCTGCAAAACATCACCTGCATGTTTGCTCAGAAGTAATTTCCACTGTATCCATTGGGCATTACAGCCCTAGACATACATGCTAGGGAGTAAGTTTAGTCTTACTGGCTGTGCTTCAGGTGAGCCCTACCTCTGTGGACAACATCCAGGCTGAATCCCATTTAAGCCTCTGGCTGGCTGGCTCATGAATCCCCTCCAAATTGGAGAAACTGACATGGGCATTTCCCTGCATGAGGTACCAGATGGAATGCTTGGTATCACACAACGTTATCATTTCCAGCAGGCCTTTCCTTGCCCCAGCCTGTGTCCTCTGTCCTCCAACTGTGTTGGACCACACTTCCATAATTTCCAGCCAGGAAGACATGCTGAGAGCTTGCATTTTAAAGTGTCACATCCTCGGAAATAAATTTCTTTCAGCTTTTAATGTTATGACTTAACCTAAGCCCTTGGGGGCAGGATAGGACAAAAACACATCTAAATCCAACAAGTGCAGGAGACATAATACTGCATGATAATTTTTGGAACTTTTAGATTCCAAAAATATTACTCAACAGTGTGTGCATGCAGGATTGGGGATGCAGTACTGAGCTGCACAATAGCATCAATACACTTCTGTTTCAGATTGTTAATTACTTAGCACTATTTTTTTTAAATGCTAGCTTAGAACTTGCTATATAATTCATTTTGATATAGAGAAATAGAGACTGTTTAAAATCAGTGCAGTTAACTAGGGAATACATTTTAAATAAGTCTTAGAAAGATCAAGGCATGAATATGCACATAAAGCTGGCTCTTTCAAATCATATTTAAAAAACTCTGAAAAAGATAGTCATACAGTGTCATTACTCAGAACTATTGTTTTCTGATTGGTGAGCCTTTGTTTTTTGCCCCTGATTTGATGCAAAACTAGTTCAATGAAGAATTCAATTAGCTACCAAGCAAATTTCCAAACTTTGAGTTTCCTGCCAAGGTTAAACCCTGGAATATGTCTGTGTTTCTCACAATCACTTGTCCCCCAGGATAAGTATTGTCATCTGTTTTGAGAACCTGAAGGTAAGGCAGGTGGTGAGCTTGACCTGCTGAATGAAAGAATGGCAGGAAGTAATTGCACTGGGATCTTCTTAGGGATTTTCAAGGTTTCACACAACACAATTACAGCTCTCCAGCTGTCACCACTAAGACCTCCCTGCAAAGACAGCTGGCCAGTGCCTGAAGCCCATGAATATTTGAACCAACTTCCTGTCCCCATGCAACTCCACGTATCCGAGCTCTCCCTGATTCTCTCCTAGCACAGCAAGGAAGGTGGACTGCACAATGCAGAAGTTAGAAAATGGCATGGGCTTGATAGAAAAGTACAGCAGGCAAGAGATAAGAGTCCCAGTTGGTTACTTATGCAGGTCGTGAACATGAACTTGCTTCTGTGTTGTGGATTTTTGTTTTTAGGGCTACCACAGGTACAGACTTAACACTGTGACTACAGTGAAGTATAAACAGACTCCCTGATCATGAAAACACACAACATTTGGAGAATTGCAACCTTGCATCTTCCAGATGTTTTGAACTCAAGCCCCCAGAATTCTTGGCCATTAGCCATGCTGGCTATGGCTCATGGAAGCTGGAAGTCCAAAGCATCTGGAGGGGCTCATGACAGGGAAGTCTGCCTTAGAGAAAGCAACTGGGGATCAATAATTAAGGAATTCCCAAAGTCCCCATTTTGGATGGAAGCAAGGGTAGTGATGTATCTTTCATGTCCATTTAGGGGCTTCATTTGATCTTCCTTATAAAGCAAAACTCTCAAACACCATTTTAATATACTTTGTGCAAACTGACCTACAGGATTGCTTCCAAACAGTTTCAGGACATTGTGTTGCCTCTTTGAAAAGCAGTCCAAATCCGCTGGTCTATTAATGCATTCATTGCTGTAATTCTATTTGATTTTCACTTAAAAAAAATGGAAAATCAATGAACGAGAATTACCATGGAATGCTGACCTTTATTTGTGAAAAGAACACAAATCAAATATGGGCAGATTTCCTTCCCCAAATACCTTCAGCTTGCAAGGCTCAGATCAGCACCAATCTTGTAAAATGGACACAGAGAGATAAAACTATTTGCAGTGACAGGGCGTTCTTGTGACAGTGGAGAGGAGTGTTAAAATAGAGTCGTAGGCTTCATGGTACAGCATCTGAAGGCATGTCAAGTAATTGTATGAACTATGAAAAATGTTAGTCACAGACCCAAGTTCACAATCAGCTAAAATTAAAATTAAAAAGTAACACAGTAACTTTACAGCAGACAGTAGAGCCATAATGCCTGATTGCTGCTGCTTGATTTTTCCACTCCATCCATCCATCCATCTGGGGGCATTTTTAACCTTACAGCTTACAGCAATGTACCTCAATAATCCTTTGATTATTACAGCAAACCACAGATCCCCTTGCTTGGTTTTCTCACCTCTAAACGTTCAGAGGCACTTGAAAACCACAGTTAGAATTTTGTATACACCAAATGGTTGGATTCTATAAATTATGAAAGCCAGCTTCTGACTTTCAGTATGCATTGTTTGCAGTTGCCGCGCTGTCTTAAGGACCAGAAGCTTGGTTTTGTTTAGCAAAACTCAGCTCATTCATACTAGCACAGTGTGATCTGTCCTTCCCACACACAGAGACACAAAGCATACTCGGCCTACTTGGGAAGGAATGGTGTGTCTCATCTAATGCCATCAAAGGGACGTGCTTTGACTATACACTAGCTACCTTGTTCTGAATGTATAAAGGACTCACTGATCCTGCTTGAGAGCAAGTAAAGACAGGCAGGTCCAGTCTGTGCTATTTGATCTGTGATGGCTTATTCATACCTGCAAGTCATGAAATGATGCATGGGTGCAGGTGAAGCGGTCCTTTGACAGTCTATGCACACCTGTTGGACAATAAAATAGATCTGGCAGGAGCGACTGTCCCTGCCATTCCAGTCTAACTATGCTGTCTAGCTACACCAAGAAGTAAAAATGCTGTCTCTGGACCATGGGTGCAAAATTCAGGCCCAGAGGTCAAATACAGCCCTCTGGGACTTCCCAGAAGGCCATGTTCCTTCCCCTGGTTCCACTCCCTTTCTTCCAACCACCAGTTGTTTGGTGCTTCCCAGCTCATTTGCATCTTCCTGCAAATTAAGAGTGTTAAAATGCTTCTCCCCAGGTATGTTTTCTAGTGGTAAGAACGTTAAGCAAAATCGGCCAGTACTTCTGGCCCTCTCCCACCACTGGAATGCAACCTCCAGGAGCTATTCCAAAAAGAAGTTTGGTTCTCTGATGGAAAGAGGTTCTGCACCCCAGCTTTGGACGTTTGGAACAAGACAACCTCTGGATTCAGTGATAACTGGAAAGCTGAGCAGCACTGAACGATCACATTTTAAAGCAAAAGTAGAGCACAACTTTTTAAAAAAGTTTACTAATATGAAACAGTAAAGCTTCCTTACAGAAAACTCACCCACCAAGCAGGTTCAGCAGTTGGCCTGATCCTTAAAGCACTAAATGTTTCCACAAAAATGAATTGTCTAGCTTTAGGCAGCTAAACAGTTATGGGACTACCACTTAACTGTGGAATATTGAGAAATGGTTAATATTACAATATAAAGTAGCAGTTTATTAAAAAAGAAAATTAGCATGCATATTCAAGATGGTTCAGGAGCTTCCTTATTAACAGATGAATGCTTTGCTTTTTTAAGACAAAAAGATAATATATATTTACAATGATTCTTGTTCAACAAGTTGCATAAAGCAAACTGATGGGATGGTTACAATGTTCCAGTACTTTCTAGCATTATTCAGGTATAGAAAAGGCTTGTGTATACTCTTTAAAAAAACTTTTTTTTAATCAAAGTAATCCATGTTCTTTGTAAAGAAAAGCTGAATTCTGTGACCACTATACAATATGCAAAATTGGATTCCAAACTTGCATCATTTCATCTGGTTGTAACATGCCTTAGGAAGAGCATTGAATCAGAACGACAGCTCAAGTTGCAAGCCATGAAATTCTATTTAGTCAACCCGATGGCTTCTCAGATTTCATTAGTAATATGCACATATTTTTACACACATCTTTTTCACCATAAAGTCAGACTTCTTTTTCTTTCTTTCCTATATTTTGAAAAGTAAAAGCCATTGTTTTGGGGCAGCTGAATCCTGTACTGTGTATCACCTTCTGTGCCTAATTTGGCTCATCTGCAGAACCAAAAAATAGACACAAAGAGTGTTGCATCTGGATTTTTAACCAACTCCTCCTTCAACATGGAGTCCAGTTGAACAGTACTAAGCAGGCAATTTTAAAATGCAGTCATATATCAGCAAAATTAACATTTTGATTTTGTAAAGTTTTAACGATGGAACACAGACCCAACTGAGTGAGCAAGCCTGTGCATAAATATTTGTGTAATCAAATCTGTAAAAGGTAAGTGTCCAGTTCTGAGTGAATTGTGTCCAAAAGTTCAACATTCCAATGTCTTTCCACATCCCTTGCTCTGTACCAAACCTCTATTAAATTGTCTCCTTCCACCCTGCATTTAGGTGTGCAAAAATACAATACTTTTTACAGTAAGACTATGTAATCAATGGCCCAGCGCAGGACATCAGCCCAGTCTCAATGCCTAGCAGAGCTTCCAGCCCCACCGCAACACACACACATACCTCCTTATTACAGGCACCCGATTTCTCCTGCAAAGCAGTGGCACAGGCAAAGGGTTCCTTGGCCCTCTCCGTGCCAGGGTTGTCCTCTTATACATCTCCATGGCTCACTGTCCTCCAAGACTTAAAGACCGTAAGGCCAAAATATGTGGAGAAGGGAGTCCTTGCCCTGTGCCCAACCTGAAAGGAAGTAGGGGTCCATTGGTAAAGGCAGTGTCACCAAGTCCATCAACCATGGCTCTATTAGAAATATGCCCTTGGTTAAAAATCAGTTGGCATTCCTGACTTATATGCTGCAGATCATTAAAAAATGTCAGGGAAAATGACTTGTGTGTATGAAAACATTTTCTTATTCTTTCAGTTTTAGGTATGGAAGGGAGAACATACAGTGGACTGTGCGTACAAATAGGTATCATTTGTGGTATTTATTTGTTCCTGAGGGTACCTTCTGTGCTTTTTGCACCACAAAAAGACTCTGTCCCTGCCATGTTTGCTGAAATATTATGGGTCTCAGTAACAACTGCTCTGAAAGCAATCTGTTATTTACAGAATCTTACAAGATGTTTAACTAGCACACTGCATCTTCCACAT
Organism: Varanus komodoensis; assembly: GCF_004798865.1. Taxonomy (NCBI): domain Eukaryota; kingdom Metazoa; phylum Chordata; class Lepidosauria; order Squamata; family Varanidae; genus Varanus; species Varanus komodoensis. Next base: position 23,483,730 of record NW_025335349.1, read on the forward strand.
GTTTTTAACTGCTGTACAAACAGGTATGAGCATGTACAAATCCTGATAAAGAAGACACAGAAATATCCGTTAAGTGTACTTATTTCTAAGAACTTTTACTCTGTAAAATGTTTGGTCACTCAAAGCTATAAGCTTAAATCACATATCAAAGAACACAGGCAATAAAGCCCATTTTTATACTAAGAACATACATTATCAGTACAAGCCAGACAAAAATCTAGTGGTTGTAGTTCCTCCTTTTGCATAAAGTTCTTAAAAACATGAAACTTTCTACTGTGTAGTAACAGAAATGTTTTGCATTAAAATCTGATCCCCCTTTTATTTTACAAGTTGTTATCAGACCTTCTGCCAATTGTAGTCGTTTTAGCTTTGGCACAACACAGATGATCTGATTCTTGTGGCATGTTCCAATCTTGGGGTTCTGTGTGTCCAATTCTTTTCTTGCTTCCACAAAAGATCAGGGCCTTCCCTGCCACCACTGTCCAGAACTCCTGGACTTACAAATATCTCCTCCCTCCAACCCAAGCCTTCCCCAGTGCTCTTGCTTCTCCTTTGGGAAGCTGGAAAGGAAGAACGGGGTCAGCCGCTGTGCATGAACCTAGGAAAAATCTTCACTTCTGAGGTCACCTGCAGTTACAGTGCATCAATAAAGCAGATTTCGTAACCCTCACTTGTGATGATCCCAGATTTTTACCAGTGGTTACATTAAGTGCCATTTTCATGATTCGATGCATCACAGCACACTCACTGAAACTGCCGATTTGGACAAATCAGATGTTTATTTGTAAGTACTGAAAAAACTGCAGGAGCTTCACTGAAGTTAATCTGCAGTTTTCAATGCCTTGTAGTATATTCAGTGCAATTATTTCACCCTGTATTGCCCCAAACATTTCCTATGGAGAACCTGCAATTACTTGGATTGCGTTTTCCAGAAGTTTGGAAGAAAGCCACCATGAAAAACAAAACGCCAAAGGAAGTCCTGCAGCGGAGTCATGTCACAGTGCCGGTCACAGCCTCACAACATTGTGCTTGTAACGCTATCCTTTTTAGCAGAATTAGGAAAATTGGGCTGTAAACAAATGCAAGTTGAAACAATATCCCACAGTACTGTGAGGCCTAACTTGCATTGCCAAGTTAGGCCTCACAGTTCTCCCTCGCTCTCTCTCACACACACAGAACTTTAAAAACGGAAATATGAATGGAAAGAGAGTAATACAGGGGTTGTTTAACCAGTGCTAAAATGATTTTCACCTCTGGGAAGTGAAAATGGGCTCCATGAAACAGATGAGCCAGAACCAAAGAGTTGCCAGGTCCTCAGTGCTTTAACAAGGGGCGGGCCTTTGCAAAGCACAAGGCAGAGCTGAAAGTCCCTCCATTGCCTTTCGAAGCTTCCTCCCTTCTTGAACGATCGAAGTGGAGGTGCCTGCATTGGCTGACAGAACTTCTGCTTTGTGTTTTGAATCCATGTGCCCCAAGGAGAGTCCTCCATTCTGCCTTCTTTTAGATTAAGTATCTACACTTTATTCTTTTTTAAAGCATCTCATCTCAAATGTTGCCTGTAGTACTGCCATCAACCAATGAAGGGATTTTGAATGGTCTTTAACGTGCATGGCTCTCTGAAGATGCACAAGGCTGAAAGTGGCTTACAAGCTAAGGATAAAACCTAAACATATCATGGTAAATGCCATCCTTCAAAGAGCATGCCAGAACCAAAATAACCTCAAAAATAAACAAATGCACTCCAAAAGCCTCAAGTCTATAGTCTTCAAGATGTTTCGGCCTACACTTCCCATCAGCCCTAGGCAGCAGAATAGGAATTTGTTATATTTATCTCCCACCTTTCTCCCAAGGAATCTGCAGCAGTGCACATGATCCTCCTCCTCTCCAGTTCATGCTAACAACAAACCTGTGAGATAGGTCAGGTTGAGAATTAGTGTTGAGCCTGAAGACACCCAGTGAGCTTCATTGACTGAGTGAGGACTTGAACCCAGATCTTCCAAGTCCCAGTCCAAAGCTCTAACAACTATACCACACTGGCTTTCTGTAGATCAGAACATCTAAAGGGCCACAAGTTGCTCTGAACTTAACCAGTCTAGAAAGACCTACTAAGAGAAGCTTGCAGCTTTGGGAAGGCCCAGTTAAAATCCACGCTACAAGAAACCTGACTCTTTCCTTATAAGAATCTAACATGTATTTCATGTTTTTGAAGAAAAATTCACAATGCATTGTGGTTCCTTTGGCATTGTTGGCAAAACCTGCATTATATTTGCCAAGTACAGCTTTATAAACCTACAGAATATTACAAGATTCTCAACCAGGACATTGTCTGGAATTTGAAATGGAGTCTGTGTTATTGGACCTTACAGGCAGGAAAGTTTCAAAGTGAGGGGGCCCAATCCTGAAGTGAAAAGTTCCAGATATCTCTGGATCACAACCATTGCTAGGCACTTTATAGATTCAGGGCGCATAAGACACAGGTATGCATGCAACTTGCATGAACTACTTTATATCTATGTATGCAAGTGAAGGAGTAACTACTAGGATTTAAACTTCGCAGAAAGCAAAGCTAAGCAATAAATTGCCTATTCATATCACACAAAATAAAATAAATGTTTCAGGATAGATCTCTACGCATCTTTAGAGATCCTTACAGGTTTCAATATTTCATCACCTGGCTGGTGAATACTGGAGGTTGCAGGAGTTTTTTCTAACCGTGCTTAGGTTGGCACCCTTAACAACTCTGTATCCAAATCATCCCAAATCAGCAACTTCTATTCAGTTAAAATTAATTTGTAGTGGCTGTGAGTTGTTTTTCATGAGCCCTTTCAAACATATTCCTAAAACCAGCATTGTGAAAAAGCATCATATCATATCCTGTCAAAAGCGAAGCAAGAATGAATCAGGAGGTCACCCCAAGTAATTTGACAATTCCCTGTCCCTAAATGTCAACAATTTGTCTTTGATTCATTGCCCCAAGGATTTGGAACTTCTTCCAGTAGGAAAAGGCCAATTTCAATTTCAAAGAAGCTTTCGGGGGGGGGGGGGGGGGCTTTTGGCAGCAGGCAACATCAAAGACAAAATGGGTGGACCCCAAAATACAACTCTCCTCCATATTGCAAAGCTTTTAGTTTCTGTCATTAAGACTTAGGAGAGGCATCTTAAACCACACAAAAGCCGGGGAACTAGCAAAGAGAGGTGGTAGGCCAAAAACAAATACAACAACAGTGGGACCCTCTGGAGAACTCTGGACAACTGGACTGCATGTGCACTTGCCCATCCTGAATTACCTTTTCCAGCAATCATCATCATCTCCATAAATTCAATTCAAAGATCAAATAAAATTGGGGTGGACAATTACATTTGGGGATTGCAGTCTAGAATATACGGAGAGCACCAAATTCAAGACAGCTTGGCTGGGTGAACGTGTCTCAAGCCACACGCTGCCTCTGGTTCCCCTTCAATGCCAATTGTGATGTACACTTTTGATATAGGAGAACACTGCACCCGGTCCCACCCAAAGCTTTTGAACTTCAGTGCCCATCAGCTCCAGCCAGCAGAGCCAACAGCCAGGAATCCTGGATGTTGCAGTCCAAGGCATCTGAAGGCACTAGGTTGGGGAAGGCAAAGCCACCATGTCAGTGTGATTCCCCAATGTCCTTTTCACAAAGGACATTCTGTTATGGAAGCTCCACTGCAAGAGGCATCATTTCACATTGGCCCAGGACCAAACCAGTTCCAAAGAAATACATACAAAAGACTTGTGGGATGGCAGGGAATAGCTTTTTGAGGACATTGGCACGTTAAGAAGAAAAGAGGAATGGCTCCCGTTTGCAAGCAATAATTAAGTGAGCATCCTTCAAGCCCGAACAGACGCAAGGAAGAAGAGTCTTTGGGTGTGCACCAGAAGCAGCTTGTATGCCAGAGGCTGGTGGTGCTGCAGCCCTGCCTCCTTTTCAACCATGGCTGGCCTCTCAGGAGCCAAACTGGGCAAATGCACACTCTCTGGAGCAAAGGCCCTCCTCGCTTTCCTTATTGACATGAATTAAATTTATAATTTAAATGACAAGAATGGCATGGAGGGCAGCTAAAATAAACTAAAAGAAGGTGCAAATAGAAGCTTGATGTAAACACAATTGTGAAGGCGCCTGTAAAAAGAAATAATTGAGAAGGGCTGCCAAGGACAGGGCATTTTACATAGCTTTCATTCATAGGGGTGCCATAAGTCGGATGGCATATAATAATAAATAATACACAATAGAATAAGAAGAAATAATGGCACCCAGACAGTTGAAACATCTATCGGCAACAAACCAGCTTGCATGCCTGAATTTAAAAAAAAAGTATCCACCTGCGTGGAGGAAGGCAACAAAAAAGGGAACCAACCTAGCAATCCTTAGCAGAGAGTTCCAGAGCTGGGAGCCACCATGAAGAAGCCCTGTCTAGAGTCCCTACCAAACAGTCCTCCAGTGGTGGAGCAGTCAAGAAAAAGGCCTGGCACAAAGACCTTAAAATCCAGCAGACTCGTATGGAAGATGCTCCAAATTGCATAGGGTTTTATATGTCACAACCTGCACATGCCCAGAAACAGACAAGTAGCAGTGAAACTGCTGTACGCCTAATAAGGGAGGCGGATGTGCCATGCAACCAGCCCTGATCAACAGTCTGGCCGCAGCTTCCTGGAGTTTCTGAATACCTTGCAAAGGCAGCCCCACATAGAGCACATTACAATGTTCCCGAAGGGGTACAGCTAAGACATGCATTGCCATGGCCAGATCAGGCATTTCCAGGAACAGTCGTAGTTGGAATATTAGCCTCAACTGGACAAATGCACTGCGAAGCACCACCTAAAACGTGTGCACCTAGTTTCAGGGATGAATCCAGGCGTACACCTGACCCGTAAACCTGAGTCATGGATTACAGTTTAGCTGGCATTTCTGGTGCACAAACACAAAATAATTGTCCTTGGATAATAGCAGGATCTGAAATCTAAATACGAGGAAGTTTGCAAGGTAGATATACGAGTTTCTTAACGAGTTAAGCGTTATAATTATAGTTGACGCACAGGTGATGCTCAACTATGATTAACAGCCATGGTGGAAGGGAGGAGGAAACAAATAGGCTGGCTTTCAAGGCTGGAAACCATGGTTTCCTGGAAGCCAAGACTGCATCAGCACCAGACCAGGAGGCAGGACTTCCATGCACACTTGATATCTTGCTCCTTTAATTTTAACGAATTAAAACAAAAGTTCCTCTACACTGACTTTTAAGTTGATTCTTTAAATATAAGGGAAAATGCAGATTTTGTGTACTATGACTGAACAACAAAGAAAGAATTATCCACAAAAGATTAAAGCACTTTGGGAAACAAAGCCAAATAATGTTAAGAACTGTAAAAAGAGAAAGGGTTGCAGAAGTAATCAAGTCCATGAATATATTTTTGTGAAGACTCATCAATCTGGCTGCATAAATTCACTTGCTTAGGCTATTACTGCAAATGACAAGAGAAGTAACTGAGAACTGCACAAATTATTTAGCAACACCCAAAGCTGGAATGGCAGGAAATATGACTGTTCTTTATCTTGTTTAATTCATACATTTAAAGGCACATCCAATGCAAGTTCAGGCAGAAAAAATGCCTTTTTCTGTCTAAACTTCCAAAGGCTTGAGTCTTAAATTACTGTCCAAATCATGCTTTAAAAATAATCTAAAATATTCCTATCTAAATTGGTAGCTCCATTTTTATCTCTAGCTTTTAATGCTGTTTCAGATCCAGGGCACTGTGAGTTCTTGGCTAACTCTTCCCATCTTCAGAGAGCCTGGATCAGGCCACTAACCTCCAGTCTGTATATGGAGCAGCGTGCAGAATGAGAATGGAGCTCTTTTAGCCTGATGGCCGAATTCCATTTTGCAGAAGTTCTTGGAGGCCATGTTCCAGAAGTGGGTGAGCAGAGCCAAAGACCAAGGGGGCAAGAAATATATATATAAATAATGCAGTGACAAATTTTTACCATCAATAGCTACACCTTAGGAGAGGCATTTCAACCTTTAAGAATGGAGGGAAATGGGACAAGAGCTGGGAAACCACCAAACATATAGTGACTGGGGAAAGTGGGTGCAGCCAGGGGAAGGGCCATGACCATGGGGAGAACCTGGGGATTCAGAGCCCAGGTGAGCCCAGTTTGGCCCATGGGCTTGGTATCATTCCTGATGTTCAATCTGCAGTGCATTTTCCCCCACAGTGAAGGTCATTTGGAGAAACAACCACTTAAATGTTGTGGTCTTTTGGCATTGTTTTACTTAAAGCACCACCCAGGGATAAAGCGCTCTCACTTCCAACCAAGCTTGCATCAGCTTGATTTCACTCTTCAAAAGATTACAGGCTCAGAGCAAGTGAAGCAACCTGAGCTGCTTGTCTGGTCTTACATTACATGCATTCCATGAAGCTTCAAACCACAGGTTCCTTGATACAGAGTCTTGCAATGAAAACATCTGAGAACTGTTGTTCCTAAACAGAGATGAACAAGTGAAAGCCTAAAACCCTGTTCAATTCTGCACCTTCTGTCTCTTCTTGGGCTTGTTCAGAAAGCGTAAGACAACATCTGATAGCTGGCAGGTACTCTCCTTTCAGGAAATGAGAGGAAATGGCCAGATAAGCAGCTATGACATGCAGCCTGCTTTTGCACGACATCCCTACTTTTTAGTAAGATGCAAAGACCCTCTTTCAATCTGGCAGGCATCTCTCCCAAGGAGGGTTACAAGGATCAGCCAAGTTCAGCAGTCTGTGAGTCTCCCTGGCTAAAGAACAGGAGTAGCCATGATCAGGGAGTAACTGATCCCCACAGGATGAAGGGTTTGGCCATTACACTTTTAAACAAAGTAGACCATATGGTCCTTTCGTTTTGTTCCTTTCATGAATGAGGCATACTATACAAGATTGGGGAGGGTGCTTTTTGTACAGAAGCAACCCATTAATGTTTTCCAAAAGAACTGTGTAATCAAAGACAAGTTTTGGTATTGGCTTCAATAACTGTGTCTAGTAGTTAAATACGATATACACTGATTTTAATATAAAAACGTATTTCAGACCCACACTCCCTGAACACAGCTAGAGAGACACATTCAATATGACTTGTGTAAACCTAGCACACAGGCTCCATATATAACAAAGATATTCCTTTTTCTATTGCCCTACACGCACCCGTCCCCATACAAAACCTCAAGCAATTACCACCCCCCTACTGCTTCTCTCCTTTGGTATCCTTTACCCCAATCCATCTCCGCTTCTCTGTAAATTTTTGCTTATGCTTGCAGGGAAGAAAACTGGCATGCAGTTTCACAAAATCAATACTGTAAGCACATGTTTGTTTTTCATTTTGCAGTTGTTTTCCTCTTGCAGGAACTGGAAAACATTTTTTTTAAACGTATCTCCGTTCTTAAAAGGATTTTTGGAATCAAACATAAGGCAATTAGCATCCCTTAAATGGTGTGCCCCATCAGTAAAGATGGGAAGCAGTGCCCAATTTGGGGAGGCTTTGTCATTCCAAAGTGTGTGTCGGGGGGGGGGGTTACAGCATGAGTTGGCAATTCACTTCTCCCTTCCAGATGGCTCAAATGCTAAGCAAGGTAGTCCCTCGAACTAGAGGGCCAGCACCAGTCATTGGCACCGCATGGTAAGGTTACATTCCCCAATCCCCGACACTTACACATCAGTCTGATTTTGAAAGTTTACGCCTAACATGTCGAGGAGGTTCCCAATTGTCACTGTCATCTGTTTCTTCCTCCTCCTCCTCCTCCTCCACTTCGTCATCGTCGTCATCATGGTCATCTGGCAGCTCCTCTTCCTCATCCTCCTCTTCAAACAACTGAAGGCCCTGCTCAGCTCTTCGCTGCCTGTCGCCAAACCACTCCCTGACCTGCTCATACCCCATGTGCGATTTGGCCACCAGTTCGTCAAGGTCCTGCTCATTAAGAAATTTGTGTTTCAGGTAATAATCCTTTAGGATGGCTTTTCCAGTTTTAAATTTGATGACTGGCGTTCTGTCCCAGTGTTTGATCCTTTTGTTGGCCCTCGGTCGCCCACGAGGCCTTCCTCTTCCTCTCCCCTTTGGCCTTCCTCTCCCCCTTCTCCTGGAATAGCCTTGACCATTCACACTATTTGCATTGGCCCCTTGATAGTAGTAATACCACTTCAAGCTTCCATTTTTCCAGGCATAGCGAGTATCTCCAAACCAACTAACAATCTCTGGTCGAGGAAGACCCGTTTCCTCTGCCAACTTGTCATATTCCTCTGAGGATGGCCACTGAGTCCGGACAAATGACATTTTGAGCATATGCAACTGTTCCGGTGACTTTTTAGACAACTTCATCTTAGATGCTCCAGCGCTTTCTCCCCCAGATGTGTCTACAGCTGATGCCTCCTTCAAGCAACCTGCGTTACTTTCAGTCAATTCCTCGCTTTCATCGGGGAGAACATCGGCTCTCTTTTGCTCCGCAAACCAAGCATCAATCTCTCGCCGGGTCAGCTTTGTTTCTGACCGTATCCTGTTCAGTTCATCATCTGTAAGGGTGGGATTGTTTTGGAAGCTATCTTGGAGGACTTGCAGCTCTTCAGCAGTCTTCTCTTTGCATTTCTGAGGACTATCATCAGAGGTACTCCATGACTGTTTTTGCTGTGGCTGGACCTGTGGGGAAGGCTCGTTCGTTTCATCACTTGAGTCAATGATGATAGTGCAGGAATCGTTGCCGAGATGATTGTAATGGTTGTGCTTTGAGTTCCTTTGGTTATATCTGGTATCACTAAACCACTTTTTGATCTCCCCTTTAGTCAGGCCTGTAATTTTCATGAGTCTAATGATCTCCGAATCAAGAGGAAAGTGATTTTTAAGGTAGCTGTTCTTTAACTCTGTCAGCTGCTCCTTCGTTTTCTTTGCACGGACTCCAACCGTGTCAATATTGGCCGCGGCTGCCACTACCTCAGATTTGGTAAGTTGAGGGGCTGGAACAGCAGCTACCTGCTTGGTTTCAGTAACTGGCTGTGTAGCCTGGACCTGTGCTTTCTGCAGCTGCGCTTGATTTGGGACTCCGGCCACTGTCAAAGCTATTGGGGCTGTCACAGGAAGTGCACCAGTGCCTGCAACTTGTGTAAGAACAAGGCCTGGCTGGCCAACAATTTGGCAGGTTTGCAGAATGGAAGGCAAGCTGTTGCCAGCTGCCGAAATGTGTGCCGGAATGACTGTAATTGTCTGAGGGACAGTATGCACAGTGCCATTGAATTGCTTCCTTCTTGCTTCTTCTACTTCTTCTGGTGTCCAGCTGACTCCATGTTTCAGCCGCTGGGCAGAGAACCAGATTTTTATCTGTTCCTCAGTGTATTTAGCTTGTGTTGCTAGTAGTGCAATTTCTGACACAGTTGGGTAAGGAAATTTGTTGTAGGTGTTGAGCAAGAGCGAATTGTTATCCAAAGCAGTGTTGTAGGCTGGAATGCTATTTATAGGGATCAGGACTTTAGAAATTAAGCTGGAGTTCTGTGGAGACGTGATTGTAGTGAGCACTTGTGCAGGCTGAATCACTGTTGTAGGGTTCACAACTGCAGCAATGGCTTCTGCAGATACCGTAGGACTCTTGGTAGAGTCAGAAACTGCAGAGGCTGGCTTTTCTAAGACTTCCTCACACTCTGGGTCAGATTCGGCATCTTTCTCTTCTGTGGGGCCTTCTTCTGCTGCATTGTGAAAGACAGCTATTCGCTTTGCTTCATTCTTGTTCTTCATCATTTTCATAATTGGGGTTTTGCTAATTGAGATGCCCATCAAGTGGCCTTCAGAAGGCTCAAATTCTTCAATTTTCTCCTCTTGCACAAAGCTTCCATCAAATGTTAGATCATTTACTGATTGCTCAAAAATTGTCCGGTTGTTGCGTTTTACCATGGTGAGTTTAAAATTATCCTCTCCAGGGTGATATTTTATATTATGTTCTGAAAGAGCATCATACCTTTTGGTAACAAACTTGCATTCAAGACAGACATAGGAAGAACTTAATACAACATTGGGGTGCTCAGAATCAACATGGAAAGTAAACATATTGAGATCTGGAGTCTGAAATGTACAGTATTTGCATTCATAGCCACCTTCAACTTTTTTATTTTGCTGATTGTCCAAGTCCACAAATTCTCGGGAGTCCTCCTCACTGGACACACTTCCTGCTGGTGTAATCACAGGTGGTTCTTCATCAACATCAGACACCACGTCTGTATCTGGATATGGCTCACTTGCCAGGACCATGCAAGGTGTTGTGGATTTCCGCTTACTGGCCATACCGCTGTGGTGGAAAGACAACAAACTCAACCAGCGTGGTGAATCTTGCCCCTTCAAGCTTTCCAGAAGTGTCTATTTCTAGGATGGCTTTTGGTGCTATGTCAATGCATGATCACTTCTTTACATTTAGCCCCTCAGCAGCATTTTCATAGTGCAACTAAGCAAGATGGCAACTTGCGGTCTGAAAGTTCAAAGAATGAGCAGCAGCACCGGTCACCTGCACTTAAGAAAAAAGAGATTTTTTTTCAGAGAGTTGTTTTTACTGCATGCATCAAACACCTTTGCTCTAGATTATTTCATTCCAAAGGAATATTTCAGCCCTGCACACACACAGACTGGGACGACCTCATGCGTTATATTCAGCAGTGTGATTCTACCAGTATGAATCACCCGGAGCCAGCAGAAGGCGCTTTCTAAACTAAGTGCAAGGGACAAATCCAACTGAAGCTCCACTTGTACCACTGCCTACAGAGCTTGGACTTACAAAATGGTCTGCTAGTCCTTGCACAGAAGGAAAGGGAAGCCGTGCTCCCTTAGGGCAACAAGCCTTTCACTGATTGTATGTTGGATTTAGGCACATGAGCCAAATGCAGTGCATCAGCCATGCAGGGAGGCTCCTTAGGGGCTGAACGGGCCTCTTCTTGTTACTGTTTTCCAGAGACTATGAGGACAGTGGGCTTGCCAAGCACTGGGCAGGCCACTGCACATGGCGGATGGACCGTGTTCACTGTGGCAGGAGAGAAATTGTGCAGGCCTGGCATAAAAGACAGTACACCATACACAAGGTATGACCGAGTGGTCTTCTGCAACATGGTGCCCTCCAAATGTTGTAGACTACAGCCCCCATGATTCATGCCATTCATTAGGTTGGCTGGGGCTGATGGGAGTTGAACTCCACAATATCTGGAAGGCAGCAAGTTGGGAAATGCTGTGATAGGCAAAAGCCTTCAATGACAGCCTTTTACTCTATCAACCTTCAGTTCTCTAAACATTTAACTAGCGATGCCAAGGATGGGCCTGAGACCTTCTTGTTTTCTGGCACTGAGCCATAATCCTTCCAAGTCCATGAAGGCTTCTCTCCCTGCTGAGAGGTTGCCCTCAGCAGTCATTCCAGTGGGCTGCAATATAGGGAGATGAGAAGAGCTGTCATTGTGTCTGCCCTGCTGAAAGGCAGCTACGTTTTTTTTGCTCTCCGCCCCACCCGCCACATCTTCCTATTTTCATCATGTGTTGTGTCTGCTTTAGATTGTAAGTCTGCGGGCAGAGACCTTCTTGTTGAACTGAGTGCGTGAAAGCAGTTCCGAGAGGCATTTTCGCTAAAGGCATACACGCAAATGCTTTACAGATACAAGGTGATGAAGAAATGAGAAGACTTATCTGGGGACACAACAGCAACAACAACTGGAAAGTATCACTTCCTTTTTAATCTGATAAAATATCCTGGTTAACACAAAAGTTGGAAGCCAATGACACACACACTGCTATTAAATCTGGTTTAAATCAAGAACTTATCTCTAGGTTATTCTACTGCCCGTAAACAACTTTTATTATTCTTGAACAAACAAGTTAAGGGCGAAGAAACCTTACAAAAGAAGCTATGTTTCCAATTAAGTTTTACAAGTCTTTTTATAAGGGATGGGAGATTATATTAATATATGCCTTCAAGGAACAGACACCAGGCATCCTTAGAGAGGTCTGCATCTCTACCATCTTAAACTACAGAAAGAAAGACAGTCAAACAGAAAGTCAAGCTGACATAACAGACTAAGAAAACTGCTTCAGCTACTTCGAAATGAGATTATGTTGCTGTTAATATGTCTTCTGCCTTTTAAGGGTGTGACTGTATCTTGGTGGTAGAACTTATATTTGGATATATAAGGTTCTCAAGTGGCTCCAGTTAAAAAGGTCTGGTAGAAAAGCCACAGGAGAAACATCTGAGTTATTCAGACAAAAAAAATGACCTTGTATGAGGCAGCTTCCTGTGTATTTAATTTAAGGCAACCACACAAAATAAACACTTTCGGAGGTTTCCTAATTAAATTACAACTGCTTGATGCCCTGAATGATGCTACCAATCCTGAGTAAGGCAACCTTTAGCCCCCATAAAAGAACATGTCTCCTATTTTCTCAAAGCAAAGCAATTGTTTCAAAGTGGCCATCTGAATCACCACTTCAGCTTGAGCTTACAACCTTGGCTTTAATCCTATCAGCAGTCAGATAAAAGCAAGGCAAATACTAAGGTTTATTGTAAATTCTTGGGGGTCAGGGGCCAAGCTTCTAATAGTATGTGCAATGCCTTGAAGAAAGAGGAATGGTCAGAAGAGAGCTTTTGTTATGCGAACCAAAAACACCTTGGTGAAGATGTACTGACTGCATCTGTATCTTGAAGGAATCTAATTCGAATAATACTTTGGCCAAATTTACTGTTGGGTGGATTCGACAGGTCTTTATCCAAAATGGTTCCTTAAAAGTTCCAGACCAAATTGATGAGACATTTATATCACGTTACCAGGGCTATGTCAAGGCCCAGTATTCCTTTGGTACAAAACGGGTGCAGGCAATCCTGACACATTTTCCAGGTAACACTAAACTGGGAGAGACAAAAAATACAAGCCCTCTTTCTGGGTCACAGTTTATGCCATTACTATCAAGTGTATTGGGAAAGTAGGGTTGCTTGTTGTCTCCTTGATGGTCTCAAGTCCTGGAATCTAAGTCCTGTGGAATATTATTTTTTTTCAGACTTTTTCTAGGTCATAAATAACCAATGACCATGAATATAAGGCAGGCCCACATTCAGCAGAAAGAGGGTAAAATTGTAGGGTTAAAAAAAACCTTGTACAAGTAGGAAGCTAGCACACCAAAGGTTCTAGCTGTGACTTTTGCAAATCCTTTTTTTTAACAGAGTGGAGCACTAAAACAAACAAACATGCCATAACTGCTGTTTGAAGAGGTGTAGTTGCGTCCACCATCTTATTCTTCCCCATCTGAACTCTGAGACATGTGTGTATAGGAAAATTGGTTAGTCCAAATAAAAAAGTGAGATCATTACTTTGGTAAACTTGTTTTCATGGATGAATTGCCAGCTCTTAGTCAGTGAGCAACTTTTTTTCTTAAAAAAAATCCACATCACCAAATGGTGTACAGGGAGAGTAACACAACTACAGATGTAATGATTTCTACTTACGCAAAAGGCAATGACTGGATTCAGACAACACAATAAGGCACAAGCAAGGACTGAGTGTAGATAATTGATGAAACATGGACTGTTGTTGGACTATGAGTCACCTTGTTTTATGAATCCAGTCCATGTCTCATATTTTTATTTTGCAGCAGTCTGTGTCAATGTCATTCTTCGGTGTCAATTTCACCTGCCTTTCGTACTGTTCCTTGTATGTAGACAAGGTCATCATGTTAAGCTTTGGAAGGAAGGGAAAACAGAAGAAAGTATTTCCAAATGGAACTGGCACAAAGTGCCTGCTTCCTTTGCATTCTGTGGTTAGAGCGTCCAATCTCTCCGACAGACACAGTCCAGAGAAATTACTTCAAAACTGATTGGGCTTCAACCCCAAAGGCCAGTCTGTGCTTTGGCCAAGTAAAGATGACACATATGACTAATTTGAGAGATCATGGTGCAATCCAGTGCATGTTTAGACAGGGAAAAGACCTGTTAACTCCCAGAATGCTTCCGCCAGCAATGCTAGCTTTTCTGCATGCGTATTTGCACCTTAAATATGTAAGGTCTACACTCACGTATCTAAAAGGCAAAGTATTTTGGAAACACCAGAAGTCGCCTTCTATCAGTTCTAACAACTTGTTATTCAAGCCCACCTGGCAGTCCATCCACAGAATCTTTTAAGTGAGGATGCCAGTGACTGAACCTGGGAAGCTTTCAGCGTAGAAAGCATGGACTATGAGCTAGTTTCTTTCCTTTTCCAAATTGCACATTTTTGTTAGCTCACGCGCAGGGAAGCCTGCATTGTATCAGCCTGCACACAGGGCACTGAGGTGGGGCAAGGCTGTAGCAGTAAAGGGCCTGTTTTACATGTAGGTCACAGGTTCAGACCTCAGCATCCACATGTGAAAGGATCTAAGGTGGCAGGCAATGTGAAATACCCTCCCAGAGATCTTGGAACATTGCTGCTTCCAGGCAGAATAATCCAGCTAGAGTTATAAACTGAGAATTTATGAAGTAGCTTACATTGTCCACTCCTATGGGGTTCTTCCATATAAAGTAGCTTATGCTGTTCACTCCTATATGGGGTTCTTCCATAGTCTCCCTGCTTCCCCAGTCCTTGAGTTCTTAGTTCTTGGTGTTCTTTCCTGAAGTTCCCAGCCTCCACCTCTCCTCTGGTCAACTCCATCACCATCTGCATGCCCGTTCTAACTATTTCTGTTTCCAATCACCACTTGATAACTCCATCATTCCTTCCTGCTGGACTCTCTTCCCTCTCAGCATTGCAGCTCCGTGATCCCCTTACCTCTGCGATGGAGTCCTGAAAAAAGTAACACAATCCCTAGATACCAGATAAGGCTTACTTTCGGAGCCAAAGACATGTTTATGGGTTCAGATGACAGGATAAGGCACCCTACCCAAAATGCACCTGACAGATGATCAGGAGTATCATGGATAGGCTGTCCCCTCCCTCTCTCCTTGGTTCTTTGTGACTTCCATAGGTGTCTATTTTCCTTTGTCACACAAGATGTATAAACCCCAGTATCACAGTATTTAAATGTATGCTTTCCTTTATATTATTGTAATAGAACTCATTTTCTCTTCATATTAATATAGTTTGAGCCAGAAAATGAAAGACAGAAAGAAAAATGGGGTAGAATAAATGTAGCATGGTGCAGAAAACTTCAATAAATCTACTATCTGTGTAGCTACATAGATGTCACAGCAGACTTCTGACTTCTGAAAGTAAAATCCACAAGTCTTTTTGTTTTTTCACACAAATGTAACAAACCAAAAACAATGGACTAGAAGTCAGCAAATGTTGTATCCAAAGTCTAAGGAATATATAATGAATCATAAAAATGTTATTAAAATACTGCATAAAAGTTAATCATTCAAAAGGAGTTATTTTAGCAACAAGTTAAGGAAGACCACTTATTTGTTATGTCAAAGATGTTAATCAAACTTGTTTGCAAGAAGAGAAACACCAAGCCAATGTCAAACAGGCATGGATTTCAGTGTCAATCTTGCCTGGGTTTCTTGAGGGCAAACAAGTGACATTGTTCCAATGTGTGTACCACTTTTGTGAACTCTACATGTGCTAATCTTACAGAAAATGTTGCTTACTGATATTGCTTATTAATGAACTCAAAAATTTAAAGTTTACACCACTCTCACACAAT
>NW_025335349.1:23499494-23564308 GCF_004798865.1 Varanus komodoensis
ATTGTGTGAGGAAGCAAATGAACACCAACCGAAATTTGCATTTTGCACCCAGATGGAGGAAACAAGGAAGGGATTGCAATGAGTATCAGCTGGGATTTATATGGAGTTTGCTTTTCTTTCTGGTCTGCAGGAAACTGAAGGCTGAATACTGCCTAACCTTCCAGCTTGTACCCTCTAAATGTGTTGAACTACAGTGTCCATCATTGCCTGGCAGCATGACCAATGATGGGGTGATGAGACCTGTAGTCTAATATACCTGGATGGTTCCAAGTTGGGGGAAGCTGAATGACCCACAACTCTCTTTTTGCAGCCCCCGGTAGACAGAAAAATTACACCCATTGAAGCCCTGGTAAGCCACTGAAAATCCACAGGTACTGTTGCAAGCTAGTTTATTTTCAGCAAAGTTCTTCATAAAAGTTATGCTTCTTTTGCTCCTCCTTTCATGAAAAGCAGGTTAACTTGTTTTTTTTTTTTTTTTTTTTTTTTTTGGTGCTTTACCTGTGAAATGAAATGGCTCTCATACCTCCAGAGCAAAATACATGGCATTTGGGTTGTCTTAAGCTCATCTCTTTTCATCAGCTCTAGGTCCTTTTACAAGGTTATTCTTGCTAATATCATAAAGTGTACTGCATGCTACAAATGGCTACAAAGAGCAGCCATCTTTACACTAGTAGATGAAACTATCTGATTCGTAGATTTATATATGCTTTAGAGTATTCAGATAAGTACTAAATGTCAGTGATGGACTGGACTTTATATATGAGAGTCACTGTGGCACAGTGATTAGTTTTAAAGTAGGAGAGGGGAGACCCAAATTCCATTCTACTCTCTGCCATGATGCTAAATGGCTGACTTTGGGCCAGTCAGTGACTCTCAGTCTAAGCAATCTCACTAAGTTATGATAAGAATACAGTGGAAAGAAAGGAAGAGGATCACAGCTGTCACTTTGGGCTCCATGCAGGGAAGTTGGGATATACAGAAAACAAATCAATACTATATTTGAAGCTGCTCTATAAAGTGAAAATCTGCTAAAAATTTTTTAAATAAACCACATACTAGGCAATTCCTACCAAGCCGAGCAAGGAACAGCTTTCAGTATGGAAGCGACTGTGTCCTGGCAGAAGAAAGGCATGCATTGCCCATGCGGTGTCCTCCAGATATTGTTGGAATGCAACTCCATCATCCATTGGCTTGGGTTGATGGGAGTTATAGTCCAATACAGCTGGGGGGCATGATATTTAAGCAGACCAAAAGCTACTGCTTATACTATACTCTTTACAAGTCATTTTAAATGCATGTTTAATTTAAGAGACACACTCCATATTGAGAAAATATTTTAAATGAACTCTCTGTTGTACTTCCACTCATTTCAACCCAAAGTGGCATTTCTACTTGGCATGTATTTAACAGAGGAGGATCCAAGAGTCTGGGGAAGAAATGTAAGCCGGTCCATGCAGACATGTATTTTTTGGCAGGTTTTCTGGAGAGAAAAGATGAAAAGAGAAAGAAATGTGTACGTCTCCTGGGAAGCTACTGAGACACAAGAGGCAGCCATGGAGAATATCTGAGAGAAATGTAGAGTACTGGCACTGGAAAATGGGGGGTCAAAACTAAGGCAAGAAAGAGCGGGGTAAGACCACAAAGAGCTTTAAAGAGAAAGCTCTTGTGTCAGTTGAAGAAGGCAAACAGGAAGGTAGGAATGTCTCATAATAAAAGGTGATTTTGACAGCTGAGTCCTAGAGGAGTAGAGAAATGTGACAAGAAAAGGTCAGACAGAGAAACAAGGTGAGCAATACCAACAGCTTTAGCTGACCGGACAAAAGCCCAACAAACCCCAAATGTTAAACCAGAAGTAGCACAGAAGTACCTATCTCTGAGTTCAGGTGTCCTTTGCAATTATAAACTTCTTTTAAGTCTGATTAAAGATGCCACTTCTTTATATCCATCTGCTTTTGGAAGTGTAAAGAGAAGCGTCATTTATCACACAGTGATCAGGACAAAGCAATTAGACACTTTGAAAAAAATTAGTTATAAACACTTGCCTTATCAATGTTGCTGCAGGTATTTCAACTCAAAGACAGACAAGGTGTAGACCAGGGTGGGAATCTTCTCCTACTATCTGAGCCCACTATCAGCAGTGGACTCAGATCACAGAGTGAGAAGAATATGCAACACTGTAGGACTGTGTAACATTTACTGTCTCCTTTTGTGATACCCACATAAAATTAAACTGACTTAGATTGCCCACCCTAGCTATATATTTATTTATGTCTATAATACAATTGCACAATACCCAGGTAGTTTACCAATGGGAATGATTTAGCGGCATAGTTCATATATACTGCCCCCAAAATCTGTAATGCTCTGAAGAGTTCCAGACATTATTGTATGGTGGCTATAGCTACCTTCCCAACCAGGTGCCCTCCAGTTATTTTGGTTTTCAGCTCCAGCCAGTACAGACAATAGTTAGTGACACTGGCAGTGTAAACCAAAACATCTGGGGGATTCCAGGCTGGGGAAGGCTGGGCTCGAGAGTTGGACTTGAAGGTGGGGACCCAGGTTCAAATCCTTGTTCACTTCTGATACTTGGACAAATTACTCTCCCTTTCAGGCCTGGCTGCCTACTTTTAGAGGGCTGTGGTGAGCATAACTAAGCTGATCCTATACAGGGCACAACGCTAACCTTTAAGAGAAAAGCGCAATGGAAATCTAATGAATTTAATCCAGTTTGCTTAATTTCTGTCTGGTCTGTTAAGCACACCTACAGAAGACATAGAACATTCTCCCTTCCCCCATGAACTAGTCCCTCCTGAACAGCAAATGTATTTTGTAGGGTGCATATAGGACAAACACACACACAGGCTCCCTTATTCCCAACCTACCACTAACCCAAAAAATTATAGCATTTATTCTATCTCGGTCAGATAAAACTTTACAGTAAGCTTATGCACACCAAAGCCAAATAAAAAACCAAGTGGTAAGGTCTATAATAACACTAGATTTTTCATGAAGACGCTCTCGCTTTCCACCACAGGGCCCAAATTCTGGCTGCTACCCTTATCTAATTTCCTAACTCCCTAAGAATCAGCAGAAGAATAGCAAATAGAGGTAAATGGACCAGAAACCACACGCATACAATAAGAAAACTGTCCCTCCCAGTTCCAAAATGTCAACATTTGTGACAAGAGATCCATCACTTCAATGACTGTTTTTTGAGGCTGAGGGGTCCCTCTGTGGGGGAAGCCCATTCCTCACCCTGTTTCCCCAGAAACAGCACAAAGAAAGGGGAACGGAGAAGGCAAACGGGGTGTCTCACCCCCACCATCCTCCTCCTCTCAGCCCCGCTGCTCCAAAAGTGTTTTAAGAGCTGAGGGTCAGGAGAGGATAATTCACACATCTCCGAAACGAGGTGATGCCTCCAAGGCTGCCTGTAGGGAAGAAATTCCTTGAGCAGCTCTTCCCCCAGAGATCTGTCCTTTTACAGCGGCTGGGCCATTTCAGGCTTACAGGCCGTTTCAGACTCCCGCCCACCACCAGTCCTGTATTCTCGAGCGGAGAAGACGCTTTAAAAATCCCTACCTTGCAACGTTTGCAGGCTGCCTTTAGCTCTCGTTTCTGCCTGTTCAGTGCAAGTCCGCCATCTTGCATTTACACACACACACACACACACACATTCTACTGCACTTTGGGGGTGGGGGCTGAGGGGGGAGGGATAGCAATGCTTCGTGAACTTTGAACTAGAGGCCAGCGCTTCCCACCCCTGCTCCGTGCAGAAGCCCACCTTCCTGGCCGAGCTCTTGCACTCAGATTGAAACCTGGAAATTAGTCCTGCCACCTGCCCTGACATCGGGAGACATTATTATTATTTATTGGCACAGTTAGGGATGAGAGTAAAGAGAGATGCAGGAAGCCTAACTCCGAGAGTGTGTCTGCATTACATTCGCTCCATGCACACAACACAGAGAAAGCAGCAGGAAGGAACAACGGAGGAGGGCGGATCAAACCGCAGCCCTGCAAGCGACACGCTCGCTTTCCCCTCCCTCCCTGCCAGGGACTGTGAGAATCTAGGGAGTGGGTGGGGTCAACGCCCCACTGTGAGCAAGCTACTCCAAGAGAAAGCAAGCCTCTGATTGGCCCCGGAGGGATTGCACGCGGGCCACGGGGAACTGGACCAAATAGGAAAGAGGCGGACACAGACGCGGGAGGGGGGAGAAACCAAGACGCCCCGCGGGAGGATTGCTTTGATCATCCGCGTGACGCCGCCACTTCCCACCCACTTCTCCGTCCCACACACGGATCGCAGCAAAGCAGGGCGCCGAGTTTCTTCGGAGAGCGGCGGGTTAAGCCTGCCTGGGAATCCGCGCTGCCCAACTGCTCAGCCTCTGCACTGCACCCTTAAAAAAAAAAAAAAAAAAACTCAAGTTTGCGCGCTTTGGGGATGGGAAAACGCTTTATGAGCTCGCAAATTCTATGCAAGTCCCGCTGCAAGTATTAACACGCTGTCCTAGAAACGTGTGGGTGGGAAACATCCGTTATATTGCACCGAACAAAGGTGTGGTGGAGAGAGCCGTTGAGGGTTTGGCGTGGCCCCCTTATTTTGGAGGGGACCCTTAAGGATTCCTGAAGCCAGGGTCACTGTCCTACCCGCCTCTGCCTCTTTCAAGACTGTAATTTTGCTGGTTAGTGGCTGGCAGCTGCCGCTGTATTGGGAGTACTGAATTTAACAGGTTAAGAACCCGTGTTTTCGAGTTCCTAACAGTTCCTGTGAAGTTCTTGGAGAGGCCCGCCCTGCATGCACGTTTTCAGTGACACTTTCCCTCGTAGTCCGCCTCTGCTTCTCAGCATGTGGTCAGTTTGCCGGTCCTGCTGCAAAAACTCTCTCCCTTCACTCCTGCATTCATACTACACATTTAGAACACTTTTATGGGTCATTTCACTTCAATCTTGGGGACCGTAGTTAATCAAGGGTACTGTCAGTAATGGACACCTGCCTCTCAAACAGGTAGTTTCCAGAGTTCCTGGGGAAGAGGGATTGACTGAAAAACCATTGCTGTGAGGCAAATCGGTATTTTCGAGCAGCTCTTAGTCCCAGAATTATTTGGGAGAAATACAGAGGAATACAAGTATCACAACTGCAGTACTTTATGCATATTTCAGCATGGATCCAATGAGAGCACTATAAAAGATTATTGGTTATTTTGAGAAACTGGAACCCCTAAACTATGGACTCTGAACTCATGAAATATCCCTTATACACATGTACAGTCTCAGTGGTTGCAGAGGCCACAGAAAATTAAAAGAAACCAAACAGTGATCCAGACTGCGGCTCTAGAGGGAATAGAACTGAACTGTTTCTGTAAGTGTGGATAAAGTGTGCAAGTTGCCTTTTTTCCTCTTCCCTTCCTGTCCCTTTCCCCTTGTATACCATGTTTTTAGATAGTAACCTGGGAGCTTTTGGCTGGAGAGTGGGATATGAATATAATACATTCATTCATAATAAATATAAGAAATAGCTTCTAGAAGCTGCCATTGTTTCACCTCAAAAAAAGATGCCCTCATTTATTTTTTAGCCCACCTCATTAGCCATAAGGCTCTTGTATTCATTACTCATCAAGTTCATCAGAGTGGCAAAGCTCATTTATAGGTTAAATGATCTTGGGAAATAGGGGTAGCTTGAGGGTGTGGCTTTGAGGTGTAGCTCCGACAATAATGAAGGGACAGCCATTTTTTAATTTGCTGCAACACCACAAAAACCTAAGAGCAGCTCTTCTAACTCAGACCAAAGTTCCACAGTGGCTTCATGCTTTTATGAAGCCCCCAAAGAAACATATGAAGGCAACAGTCAGCTCTCACTCCCATCAACAGCTGGTATTCAGTGGCATTCTGCTTTAGAACCAGGAGACAGATGGATGCAACCTGCATGAATTTAATCCCCTTTTAAAGTGGTATCTGCTAGTGGTCATCACATCTTCTGGCAACTAAGTAACCCATAAAAAAATTGTTCTGACTAACCTGAATATCTTGCCAATTATTCCAAATTTCATCACTATGAGAAACTTCTATTCACTTTTTTCATGGTAGGCATAATCTGGAGCCAACTGGGTGACATTGGGCCAGTCACACTCTCAGTCCAACCTACCTCACAGGGTTGTCATTGTGGGGATAAGATGGAGGAGATGTAAGCTGCCTTGAGCCCTTTGTAAATCGAAAAATAAATAATTTTTCTACATCTCTAACCTGTTCTCCATTAATTACCTTTTTTCTAAACTAAAAAGCTGGAAGCAATGTAACTTTGTCAACCAGTTCCAGCCATCTGATTTCATTTCATTGATTACAATTCTACACAAACAGCTGAAGTTCTCAGGGCAATATACAAAGATTAAACTCTATAACATTGTACAGGCAAACAACAAATGGAGCTTCCCTCCTGTTGGTGTTCTCCATGGGCATTGTGTCCATCACTGTGGAACACCTTTCTGCCAGTGGAAGGGCACACCCACCATATCCTAACAAGCTAGATTTGGAAGTTCTGGCCATTAATATTGCAACTAAAAGTTTCCATTCAATGAATATTACAAATACAGAAATTTATTTTCTCCATTAATAATTAATACATATATTACATAACATTTAGAGCAGTAAAGAGATAATACAGATTGCATCAACACTAACAGTGAGCACAGTGATAAAAATGCATGCTGTTGGAAATATGGGAAACTAGAGTGCTCAAGTTTTCTGTCATTTAAAAACCCAATGGGTTTTAAAGATAACAATTGTATTTTTTAAATACAGGTTCAACATATATACATGATCTGATTGAAAAATGTTAAATTAGCATTTATCTTATTAAATGTACAGGGAAAAAGTGATGCATTATGTTCAAAATTTTAATATTCTTCCTCCCCAAAATAGTTTTTAGTTTTGTTTTAAAAAATGTTTTCACTTGATAGTTATAAGGCAGGTTTTGAAAAGAATATAAAAGGAAATACACAAAGATTTGCTAGGCACCATGGTGAGATCTCTTGTCCTCTTTAGTTCTAGCTTCCAATTCGTTACAGAACTGGGGCTTCTGCACTCATGTCAGATAAAATCAGGAGCATTAGGTTAAATCTACTGTATAAAATTATAGTTGGTCCCAAATTAATTACTGATAAAGGTTTCAAATTAGAAGATTTCATGGGTGGAATTGAAGGCTGCGATTTCTTTTGCCATTTCCTGAAAATGGGAAAAAAGCACCAGTGATAAAAGTAGGATCAGACAGCATTTTAAAATATTTTTGCTAAACATTGTTACATTAATCATATGTGAAGGCATATGCAGGTTTATGCTGTAGTTTCAGTGGGAAGAGGCAAAGAACTGTAGTATGGTTCCTCAGTGAAGAGAGCGATTATGTGACATATAATATCACTGTAACGAAGTATTGAAATTAGTACTTTCCCCAGTATTAAATGAAGAATTAAAATGAGTACTTTTCTTAGTATGGCGTCAAAAGACACACCTGAAAGGGCTGCAGTCATGATTCCTTCAGTATATTTATTTTGGAGGAATCAAGAAATACCACCAGTGGAATATATGCAGAAACCCATGTTTCATACGTAGAAGGAAGACACTATTCTGAAAAGAACTTGTTTAGCAAACATTTAGTAATCAACAGCTTTTACCTCTACTAAAAGTTGTATTTAAACTGAGGCAGCCTACTGTACAAGAATTTATTCATCCACTTGCATGAATTCTCAATGGTGCTTTCAAATAGAGGATAATGAAAATCAAACAATGTTCCTAGACTGCCACAGAACAACCAATTACAAGAGATGACCAAGCCCTGGCACACTGGGAAATTTAAGTGGGCACCACCACAAAATGCTTTTTACGTTGTATCTATATTCTGCATTTTTCCCCCTTGTGAAGAACCCAAGGTGGCTGACATAGCTCCATTTTATCCTCACAACCACCACCTTCCATTGATAGTCTGAAGTGCCTGATCCTGCCTAACCTTGGAAGCTTATCAGGGTCAGGCCTGGTTGAATCTGGACAGGTGGCATAAATGCTGTGAACTGGCTCAGAGAGCTCTGGCAGTATAGAAATGTAACAACAATGTAACAACAACTCTGTGAGATAGGGTGCCTAATTGTCTGCCACAGACTCAGGGTCACCCAGCTTCATGATCAAGTGAGGACCTAAAACCCAGACCTTTCAGGTCCTCAGGCCAGTACTCTAAGCATCACATACCACACTATCAGTGGACTACTGCTTTGGCACCTACCCGTCACATCTGTGCTTCTTAGAAAAAAAATGTGTCGTGCCTATTGGATACTGCAAGGTCTCTTGAACAAGGGATCATTTATGGTGCAGGTAATTGCTGGTGGTGCAATGCAGCTACTGCTTCTTTTAAAGAATGCTTTGGCAATGTCCCACAGTTGCTCCTTTAGGGGGCGGGCATTACATGAATTTGATATGGGAACAATCTAATATTCACTGAGGTACATACACTTTTATTTACCTGCTTCCTAGAACTTAACAAATTTTTCAATGTAAATGGATTCTCTATGCTGTTTGGATAACAAAAGGACTGATACTACAGCAATGAAAAGATAAACATTCACCTCCTATATTGTAATGGATGGCATATAGTAAGCCACCTTTAAATGGATACTTACCCAGATATTTGATCTTCTGCAGAACCTATATGTAATTGCTAAAAAGCTGTATATATTTCATACAAATCTTTGTATTAAAATAGATTTTTAAAAAGAATAATAAAAGCATGGGTGGGAATCCTCTGGGATATGCTAATATACTAGGTACTGAAGAAGCTGACAGGTAAATATATGAGGTTGAATGCAATAAAAAATCTAAAGTAGAAGCTGGCAGGCATGATTATTGCCTCAGCTAAGCATGTTAAAAAAGACTGCAACTTATTCAACCAACTCTGGATTTCTGTAAATTCAACCCACGGATTCCACAGATTTGCAAACGTGTCAAATTATATGGAAATTTAGCTGCACAAAAATTAGTGGTGAATAAACTATAATTTAAAATAAAATGTTTCACACATCTCTGATCTCTTTGCTGTGCAGCTTTGTGTGCACATGTGTTCTCCTTCTTGATTGGCAGTGGTGGAGGAAGGAAATAGAACTTCAATCCTATCAACAAGCAGACAACATAGCAAAGAATGTCTGAAAATTGGCAAAACAGACAGAATGGATAAACAAAAACCTTCTATCTCTAGTCCCAGCTGAAATTATCAAAATGGTATCAAATTCTCCAATGTATTTGTGGTATTATCTGGCGCAGAAACTAACAGACCAACAGAAAAGTTAGTGTAAAAACACACAATAGAAGCTCAAAGTCTCAATGAACAGCTTTAAATATTCAGAAGACTTCATTGTGCAGATTACCATACCTGGATCAATTTGGTTTTGTCATGGTCTTTGCGACATCGATAAATACTTTGGCTGAGCAAGGCATAAAGTTTTTCCATCTGAAGTATAGTGTAGTTTCTGCTTTTCTCAGTAACTATTTCCAGCAATTCCTGTAAAAGAGAACAAAACCAGAACAAAACTATTTCCCAAAGTTCTTAGCAGTGGACTGTATGGTGTTTTACAGAACACAGTAAGACACAGGCTATAATACAGCCATTCATCCAACCAAGTAGATTGGATGTATGTACACCAGAGCTATTTCTGGATTTTTCTGTTTCTCTCCCTGCACTACCATTAAGCTCTTGATTTTGAAATGTAATTTACGGTCTGTTTGGGTATTCCAATGAAACTAGGATGGAGAGGGAGTGGCAGTAGCAGCAGCATACTTAAGCACCAGTTCTTAAAACTTGCAATTCTTTTAAAATGAGTTTCTGTCCTGTTTTAGCAGTATCAAACAGGAATCAAATAGCACACATACCTAAAGCATCAAGAGACTAACATTACACCTAGTTCTTATGATACCTTCACTTCATAGTTCATTTCAGTTATTTCTTATTACGTCAGTATTCTGAGAATGTATACACCTACATTAAGCTTTGCATAGTCCACAATGAGTGGTGGTGTTTGCTCTGAGAGAATCTCCATAGCTTTTTCAACACTGATGAGATGCTGTTGTTCCACCTGAGAGCGCCTTGCACGGGTCATGCGAAGTGTGGATACATCTAGAGTAACAAATACGAAGCTAGAATGAACAGTAGTCATACTATTAGAATGTCACTGAGGGAGCTAATTATGTAATATAGAAGTAGTATCACATTCATGAGTGATGCTGAGTTGTTCCTTGCAAACTATACAAGTGCAACATGACCAATGTTCCCGACAGTGAAAGACTATCACAGTGGCAAGGACCTGAAAATTGTTTGTAAAATTGACCAGGTTCTGGGAAGCAATTGTATCTAGGGAGAAGTTAAAACTTTTTTCGTTTGCTATGAACCCTCCTCTTCTTTTGAATATCTCCTCTTCAAAGACTAGTACACAGACACATGGGCGAAAACACAAACCAAGGTAATTCAAGTATCAATGTTATTGATGCTTTCAACAATAAAACAAAGGCAAAAGACAGAGATGAATTCTATTGATCCTCTCCTATTCTTCCCAATGGCAAGAGGAAAGGAAAGAGTACAGAAAAGAAAGCTGCTCCTTTGTATAACAATAAAGATAAAGCAATATGGTGTCTGTGCAAATCTGAAGAATATGGAGACAAAGTTTATCAGTGCATGATATGATACGTACTATTATATCTGCACATGGAGAAACATATACAATTCAACAAAACCAAGAAGGAAAAGTCTAGGTAAGACATTATCAGGTATTTATTAACATATATTTGATATAACCTACTGAAAATGTTAGCATTAGTTACATATTCCTCAATTTAAGGAAGTGTTCTTTATCACATATACATATATTACCTCCACGGAGGAGCAAAAACAAATTTTTTAAAAGTTTTTTTTAATATAATGATTTTTAAAAGTCCACCTCTGCTTTACTTTTCTTTATAAGGCCACAGTTTTCCGCAATTTCTCCAGGGGATTTTTGAGATAAATTACTACTATTTAACACAGCCTTAAATCTATATCTATCTACTTAGAAACAATTTCCCACTGAATACAATGGAATTTAGTCTCAACTAAGTAGAAAACAGTACAGTACAAATTTAAATCTATGATTCTATACTTCTAATGTTACTTAGGAGAGGTAACTAGAAAATAGATGCTGAATCTAAGTTTCTGAAGCATCAAACTCTCGAACAAAACAAAGCAAAATCTTGAGAATGTGATGCTGTGGGGAGAAAAATCAATCAACACAATCTATTTTGGTATTTCATAATTTTCCACTTACCATTAGTGTCTTTATCTAATGTCTGTTCCATTACATCCACATTATACCCTTTGACTTGTTCTGAACATTCAGTATCTTTGTTGCCCTTCTCTGATCTACATTTAAAACCATTCTCAACAGTCTTCTCACTCTCATTTTCACTGTCAGATTTATTTATACTGCCATTTGCATGCTGCTCTGGAAGCACAATTTCAGGTTCTTGCAATGATGCCTGAGTTATTTCAACTTCAGCTTGTTCTAAGCTGGACTCATGATTTTCCTGACATTCTTCTCCATCACTCTCTCCTTCATCTTGCTCTTCTTCTGGGGCTTTGTTCTCTTTATTGAAGTGAGATGTCTTCTTCCGCTTTGCTAGATTACCCAGGCACCACCTACTCTTTCTTCTAAGTTTTTTCTTTGATAAAGCTACAAAAAAGGTGAAAACAAACTAATTTTAGTTCCATCTTTTCTAACTCTCCCCACCACAAAGTAATGAAGTAGCTTCGAACAAATGTTATGGGCAAATGATGGCCCTTTCAGAAATTGCTAAGTTATGGAAGTTATCTTGAATACAGGAGTTTGCATGTGAACTTTCACATAAATGAACTGTTGGTCTTCCTGTTTCTTCTTCACCATGTTGGAGAATAGATTTTAAAGGTGGTTATGGAGACAGGTTTTCTGAGAATGCTGCTTGATATGATACGGTTGGACTTTGCATTATAGTCCTTACTGTTCCATCTTGCCTCAGTATTAGAACTACTCCATTTCTTCCAAGTTTTTCATTTCCAAAGTAAACACTTAGTGTTTGTCTGAATGAACCTCAAATGACCCTGTCATGTCATGTGAACCAGGTCAAGGAAAACAAACAAGAAAAGTAGAATTGAAGAACTGAAAAAACAATGAAAAAATATGGATAAAAAGAAATGAGACTGATACCATCTCAGCAAGTGTGTTCCTTGATGCTTCTGATCTGACAGTATGAAATGAGCAGACTTTTAAACATGCAGTTGGGAAGTAGTGGTGGGGTGCCTGACAAAGCTCCTTTTCAGCTTTAGTTACTTCCTAAATGAGGTTCTGCACAAGCACAAAAAGACTTCACCAAGTAAAAAATGTATTTTGAAACCTGAACTGGAAGCAAACATCTATAATGTGTGCTGTCTATACTGCGTACTGTCATTACATGGTTGCTAAAGATTCAACTTGAAATCATTTCAGAAACTTCTCAAATCGTAAACACACAGACCGATAAGAAATAGTAATAAAATAGCACTTACCATTAGAAAGGGAAGGAGAACTAGAATCCAGAGGCGCTGGAGGGACTTTCAGTTTCTCACCACATTCAGAATCCATTTTCACGTATTCCAAGGTGGTATTCTGCTTTGGCATCACGTAATAGTAAGATGGAGCATATTTTGAGGAGCTGCAACCTTTAAAGGAAACAAATTACTGTGAACATACCTTACAAAACATTGCTGCTCCATATTCCTATATTATTTATGAATGTGAATGCATATTTTAGCAAGCATATGAGAGAGTGAGCAAACTAGCCCAGGATTCATAGGATTGCATGCACATTGAAACATGTTAAGTTCTTCTCTTATTGCCCTTTGTCTGTCTATGTTTGCCCACATAGCACTGCTCTTTAAGAACACATGGAAGGATTTAATATTGTGCAAGAAGCTGCACAGATAAAGATAAACTGGGTGTTCCTTTGAATATATGTACTTTAGTTGTGCTTTTTGGATCTCAACTATATTATACTGCACTTTAAAATGTCAAATTGTAAGAAAAATGCACACCTCTTCTTTTACGAGACTCTTGAATTTCTTCACAAAGCTTTTCAAAGTCTTCATCCATTTCTTCCTTAATTATTGCACATGCTGTATCTCTGAGAGAACAGGCTCTATGTCTAATGAGACGATCTAAAAATGAACACACAAAAATATGTTGCACCAGCTAACCAAAGTTTCAACTAATTTTATGTAGCACTTAAGACTCCCTTTTGCAGTATGGCAATTTTTTCAAATAAGTATTAAAACAATAAAAAGCAAGTTATATTTAAGATGGGTTTTACATCAGTCCTGTTTTAACAGATAATAAACATTCTGTGATGTCAAAATCAAAAGTTAAATAGCTAAGCATATGCTCACCTGCAGGGTCTCGATCTGGATTGTACTCCAATGCATTGCTACAAATGAGGTCAATATCTTTCAGATAGTCTTTAGCAGACAGATATTGGTGAAGGTCAATTTTTGAGATAACCGCTGAAAGATCCATTGGCTGCTTGATAACTGTGACATAGTCTGGTACCTGCAAGTTTAACAGTAGAAACAGACTTAGGAATGTTTCACTTAAAATACAAATGAAAACTTCAATATTTTTGGCCTGTTTTAAGAATATTTGACACATTATGATGTTGGCCTTAAAGTAACTGAAGTTGCATTTTAGGACAACACATATTGTATAGGGTTTTGGAACTAAAGCAAAATGCAGGCAATCATTTGTGCACGCAATCATATCCAACTAGTGACTACCTGGAGCTATGATGCAAGATCCCAAGTTTAACTGCTGGTACCATGTTACAAGATCCCAGGTACTCTAGCTTCTGAGAAAAATCTATGAAAAGTCTCAAGGCAAGGAAATGGTACACATGCACATGTTTGGAAGAGCTCAACTTAGGGGCTAGGACAGGACAGAGTAACTGCTAGCCTGAGGACTCAGTATGGCCTGCAGTGGGTTAAGCACCCTCCATGAGTCCTGTCCATTGTCCTCCCCAAGCCTCTCCTCCTCCCTAATGTGTGGCACAATAGGGCAGGATGATGTTCACAATGCAGGTAACCCAAGATATTGGCAAAACACCCTCTAGTTTCATGTCACTGAACCAAAGCAAGAGGCAGAAGTAGCAAAACCAAAAAGTTTTATTTTGCATGGTTATTTGATTTGTAGAAAATGAAGCATTTATTTATTTATATTTTGGAACAAAGCATATTTCATTGGTAAGAAGAAATAAAATCATAATTACCTCATGCAAGTCAACTGGTTTTGTAAAGGCTCTGAAACGTTTGTCAATGGCAAGTCGGTGAGTAACATTTCTTAAGAAAATCCTGAGTTCACGTAAAGTATCTTCTTCCTGCTCCTCAAGTTTTTTGACCTCCTTTTCTGTCAGTTGCCGTGGTTCAGGTGGTGCCGCTATTGGCAATACTTCTAAAGCCTGCAAAACTTAAAACCAAAATAGAAGATTGAAAAATATAATAGCTGGTAATTTGGTTATCACTTATTATCTGCCATGATCCAAAATCTACATAAGCTTTTGCCATAGTTCATCTGCTGCACATTCTAACCTGCTTTCTTTTTTGATGCAGGTGGTTTCACAGCCTGATGAAGAATTAAATCTTCAAAGAATTTTCTTCTCTCTTCTGCACTAGGCAACTGTACTTTAAAAACTTCTCCATAACTATCAGCAAATAATTCTTGCACCTAAAAAGAATTTGTAAAGCAGTTGAAAAATACATGTTATCAAGAGAACAATATGTAAAAGTTTGTATACAAAACCCAAAGACTATTTATCAGAAGTCACAGACAATACTGAGGTTCTACTTAATACTGGTCTAACAAAATGGAAATGACTTTTACATTGATTATGGTGGATATGAATCAATCTAACATTAATTTATTTACTTGGCATTTTCCAGATTCATGGTGGAATGTACTAGTGTTTTAAATAGCAATGAGACATTGCAATTTTTCCATAGAAAGGAATAATGCATATCAGAAGAGAAAATTTTAATAGTGTATCATTCTCTCCCTGACCTTGATTATCATGCTAAACAATTCAGCTGTATTGACTGTGAAGTATTATGAATTTAAAAAATTATCTTGCAAATTAATTAAAAGCGAGTACCTCATGTGGCAAAACTGCATGACGAACATCTGATGTTGCAAGCAGCAAAACTGGAGCAAAAGATGGAATATTCTGTAGCAAAGTAGTAAATGTTGCTTGCATTGTATGTCCGATTGTCTCCCACCAGATATGAACACTTGGAATATATATTATACTTGGTGCAGTTCTCTTGGCTTCACAGATCAACTAGAAAAGAAGACGACAATGTACCCATAAGGAATAGAATAGGCAGGCTGCATAGGTGTAACTGTTGTTTTTCGAGTGGTCATGGATGGAAGCTCACAATGGGTTGGAGGAAGGTGCACAGCTCAGACAGAGTGTCGGTTGTACTAGCGGCATGGCTGAATCACACTGCAGGTTGTAAAGCAACCTTGAAGAGCTATGAGTAGCTGGAGATTCTGGTGGTGAGTCCTGAATCCCTCAGAAAAAGATGTCAATCCTAATGGCTCAGAATGGATGCAGATATGATCCAACTGGACTGGAGATGGGGAGCAAAGAGTAGAGGTATTGTTGGTACAGGTGACTCAGTTGGAGCAGTCAGTCATGTTAGAGAACTGCAGAGCTCAGGATGAGCTAGAGAGCAATGTGGCTTCTTGGTATGCTTTGTCTTACAGGCTTTTTAGAGGTTTTGCAACCTTTGGCCTCTAGGTGCTTCCTTTTTTCCTTGTGCTTCCATGGCAAACTGGGATCAGCAGTTGGCTTGGAAACACAGAATTCCTGGTGCAAGACAGAAGTGTGTTTATATATTGGATTTTGAAATTTTTGGTGCAAATGGCTGCTCTGGTTTCAGGATAGAAAGCAGGAAAACCAAAGTGGCATTATATAGCATGCTTAAAAAAAACACACACCAGCAATACTCATGTATCTGGAGTACCTTCTGAAAGCAAAAGCTATCTCGAAAGTCACCTGTTTAAATCACATGTCATAGGCATTTAAAATGTAAACTTCAACTGACTCCAAATGGACTATACTGTAATATTTCACCATCTTGTAGAAGCCACTTCCACTTAAAGAAAATATGCTTGTCATTTGATCTAAGCAATTCTAATCTAATCAATTCTGGATGCTCCCATATAGGATGGTTGTGTTCTGTTCGATAAGAGAGATACTAAAAAAGAAGTGAAAACTATATGACTGACAAAACAAAAACAAAACAAGAACTCATGAACATTTTAATGTACTTCTACCCTCCCAATATTTTTGACCACAACTCCCATCAACCCCTAACAACATGGCCAAAGATTAAGAGAACTGTAATCCCCCCCCCCCAAAAAAAACCACTTCTGGAATAAATTCTTATACTTCAGACTCAGTCTTTACCAGACAAATACTTCTTTCCTCTAGAAAAAAAAAGAATCTTCCACTTCCATAGAAACAATCTGAAATATGTTCCAGTAGCAGTACATTAACTTGTAATACCTGCCCACATGTTTCTTCAGGTGTTTTGGCACCAGCTCCAAAGAGAATGGAAAGGTCCAATGTATACACAGTGAATTTTTCCAAAGCATGTATAACAGCTGGAGCTAAATGAGAGGCCTGTCCAAATCCTGGTTCTCCTTCTATTAGGAGCCTTGGTCGGTAAGATGTTGGCTGATGATAAGCACTTCTATTTAAAAAAGAAGAGAGAATCGCACAACTCTTAAAATATTTTCCTCCCTCAAAGCTTATCTGTCCTCATCTCCCCTTGCTAAGCAATCTTTAAATGTGTTGTTCAGCTCCAAGTTAAAATTCCCACATGCTATCATTTTATGTGATAACGCATATAGCAGTTTTCATGAACTTCTAACCCAGTTTTCAATCACTATGTACCTGTGGAAAACAATGGAAAAGTATACATGTCTTATACCAGTGCAGACTACTTAAGTTCTCCATCCAGTACAAACAGCCCTCTTGGATTCTTTCAACAGAAGTGTTTGCCCTCAAGAAATCCAAAAAATAGCTTTCCCATCTCTGACTTATGCAGAGGGTTAATTTAAAACAGTAATTCCTCTCAATCTGTATGCAAAAATTACAGAGCAAAGCATTCAAATATCTCACTTGCCTAAGAGTTTATCTGTCTCAACCAAGTACAGTGGTGCCTCGGCTCACGAATGCCTTGGTTCACAACCAAATTGGGTCACGAACAAAAATTTCATGAAAATTTTGACTTGGGTCGTGAACTCCACATTGGGTGGCAACCAAGGTTGTGGCCATCTCCCCCCCCCCACCCCCGAGTGGGAAGATGGCTACAATCACAGTTGCGTTTGTGCAGGGAAGACATGCGTGATCACAAGCATGCTCCTGCAGGAAAGATGGGCGCAACCTTGTCCATCTCCCCCACTCCAACCAGCATGATTGCATCCATCTCCCCACCCCTGAGTGGGGAGATGGCTACGATTGCAGTTGTGTTTGTGCAGGAAAGACATAGAGATGATGACAGAGGAACCTGCTCAACTCCAGAGGAAAAGCAGAAGGCACTTGCTGAGGAGGATTCCATTGAGGAAGACAGGGAGGAGGTTAGCAGCGATGTAATATAATCCATTATGAAAAAAATGGAATGAGTGCCAGGATTTTTTTGAGAAACACCACCCCAACACAACTGTAATGAACAGAGTGTTGAATCTTATGAACAATAATGTGGTCTCTCATTTCCAGAGGGTTATGCAGCGCAGGAAAAAACAAATGACTATGGACAGATTTTTCACCAAAACTGACTCTGCAGCTAAGCGACAAAGAAGAAAAGAATCCCCTAAAAGGGATCTCCCCAATGTCCTTATGGAGGGGAACTCTTCCTCAAAACGATAACCTCCCCGCCACCTAGGTTAGTGTTCTCCAATGTACTGTACTGTACTTTGTTGTCCTTTGTCGCTTCGTTTCAAATTTTTCTGATAAAAAAAATAGTTACAGAACAGATTAACCTTATTTACATTGACTCTTATGGGGAATTTGACTTGGGTCACAACCAATTTGGGTCACAGTCATCAAACGGATTAAGTTCATGAGCCAAGGTACCACTGTACAACAGTCTACTTTGTAACATTTCCTATTGTATTTAATTTTCAACCAAAGGAATAGCTGGTCTTTCTTATAGTTAAGATGTAACAGCAGGAGGTGACAACAGTGTAGTTTGGAAGTGCCAAGTTAAAATCTTAAGATGGCATGCAGTTTTCAGTGGCAAAGTAGCAGGTGAAGTAGTGCTTAACTCTTTCCCATTCTGCTAGTTTTTGGGGAACCCTCCTCTACAGACTCTCCCTGTGGAGCTCCAGATGCATATTTACCCTCACAAATACATCTCAAAACAATGGATAGGGAGAAAAAAGCATGTTAATGACAAAGCACCACTATCTCATTGCTACTTTACTTTAAACCTCCTTTTGTATAGAAGCAGCAGCTGTTACAGTGTTTAAGTATACATATGCACAATCTAATTAGTAATTTAACCCAAAAATAAACAGGCTACAGCAAGGCCTCAGTTCTGATCAGCAAGGAGACTAAAAAGGCAAGGAAACTCATACATTAAAAAACAAACAAACCCTTGACCACCACCATAAACTATTTTAAACTTTACTTTTTTCTGATTTTATGTTTTTATTGCATGTTCATTGCCTGTGTTTATGAATTGTTGTAAACCGCCCCAAAAGTGTCTGCTGTGGGTGAAACAGAAATGAAATTAATCATTATGAAAACAAGTTTCATACATGAATCTTTTTTTTCGGCCACAATGCTAGTTCATCACTTACCTGTTAAAATTAAGGAAATTTTGTTTCCGTTTATCAGAACTTTTCTGAGAATGACCTGTTTCAAATACTGGTGGTCCCTCTTCATCACTGTACAGCAAATCAGGATCAAACACATGACTTGGAAAATCTTTGAAGAACAAAAATTTTGTTTGAATATTCTGTCTTATTTTTAAGGCTTTGTACAAATGTAACATTCCTATTCTCCTTGTCAATCTCCCAGGTTAAGAGACCACTGGGATTTCATCTGCATTGAGAGTTTCGTAATCCAGTTCAATGCTATGATCCTGTCTAAATGTAACTGCTTAAAAACAGGCCCATGAAACACATTAAATAGCTATGAGATGGATTAACTCCATAAAGGAAGCCACAGCCTTAAATTTACAAGAGTTAACGGAACAGGGCTGTCAAGAACAGAACATTTCATAGGGCATTCATTCAAAGGGTTATCGTAAGTCAGAGAAGACTTGATGGCACACAACAACCAGAGTATCGCAAGTCTACCTTTTCTTTCTTGCCTGTTTGTGGCTGTGGGAATTAGTATCATTGGGCACAGGAAGGAAATTATTATTTGTCACATAGTCATTTTATTAAAACAAAATCAATGCATATATCATTGTTAAATATTCAGCCATTTCTGCCCTGTATCAATATTGAATTACCTGATTTCTCCCCTCCTTTTTGTGCTAACTCTGCATGTGGAAAGACATTTTGTAAGACTTCCAAGATTTTCTGAAGTGTTTTTTCAAGGAGTGGTTTTGAAATGGTGGAGAGTGCTTGGCCAGGTGAGGTCACTGCTCTCTGAGAAGCAGGAATGGTCTTCTGCATAGCCACTACAAAATCCTTAGCTGTTATATTAATAGAAGAGATATCCAACTGCAACTTGGCATTGCTGGTATATATCTGAGGATAACGCCGACGCAAAGCACACAAAGCTGCTTCAGCACATATAGATTTAATATCAGCACCACAGTACCCTATAAAGAAAAGTAAATAGTTTAAAAATCTAATCACAATATGCAAAAAGTTGCAGAGTTCCTCCTTGTTTCTTTATTTTATTTAAAACATTTACATGCCATCCTTTACGACATCGTCTCAGGATGGCTTACAACATTAAAACCAACAACCGATAAAAACAATCAATAGGGCGATACAATAGAATAATATATAATCAGTAACAATATAATCAAATTGAATATGGAAGTGTTTAAGTGTGTTATATGCACAGAAAGCTGAAATGTAGACATATTAGACATATACGACAATTTGGCTTACTCACATGATCTGACTTACATACAAACTCAACTTAAGGATGCTAGCAGGAACAGAACTCATTCTTAACCTAGCAACTACCTGTACTGATTTTATGATTGCTTTGTGTCTATTAACAGCAATTTAAATGTTTTGGAAAATGTCAAATAAGGTCAGTATAAATTTAAGACCCCAGCAAGGGTTGTCTATCATGTATCTTTTAACACTGTGAATGGAACACTGTGCAGAAATAATCCAAAAAATGGCAATGCCTTTAAAATAGCATATTTTTCAAAATATGCATTGGGATAGGGAACCTAAGGTTTACAGACCAAATCTGGCACTCGCAATCCCACAGATGGTCACACCCCTTTCCCTGCCTACTATTCATTTGGTGTTCTAGCTTGTGCATGTTTTTCCCCATTATAAAAGCTTGAAATTACTTTCCTAGGGTTTAATTACTGCCAGTACGAATTTTAACAAAATATATGCTGGTATTCTGATGTTGCCCCTTTTGCTTTTGGCCTGCTTCACTACTAGAGTGCAGTTCTTGAAAGATGCTCAAAGAATCAAGTCAGCCCACTTTCCTCATCCCCTGTACACAGATGCACAATGCATTCACACCTAAATCCTTCACAACCATAACACTGTCCCCAAGCAGGTCTGTGTTACAGTAACATTGTTTTAGTGAAACAAAAAGCAAATAGGGCTTTGTGTACTCTGTACAAAGTAATATATAGGGAACCTGCAAAATGTTGTAGTGTTCTACTCTCCCCCAACCATCAGCAGTTCCTGGCCAGTAAGGTTGCTCAGCTGTAGTAAGGCTGTTTCCCTGTTTTTTAAAAGAGATTTTTTAATGTCTGCAAACCTTAAGTTACATCATCCCTCTCACCTCCAAATGTGCCAGTATCTCCTCCTCTTGCATGAATGGTGCCATTTTGTTTATGTATGGATAGATACTAAGTTCAGTGTGTACATGCAAACACATGTGAGTGAAGATGCAACTTTTGGCATTTCTTAAAAAAATAAAATCCCTAAAGACCCATGCTGACAAGCAACTGTATCAAAAGCATTATTAGTAGGATTGTGCAAGATGGCAAAATTCTTTTTTTCAAACTCAGATGTTTGACATTTGCTGTTATCTTACCAACACATTTTTCAGCCAGTTCTTCAAGAAACATCTCTGATGGCTTAGGGGACCATTCTCGTGTGTGAATCTTCAGGATCTCTCGTCTTGCCTAGAAATACAAATATTTCTGTTTCCAAAACCCCTCTAGTTTGAACAACCTATCAATAGATTTTCTGCCCAAAGCATCTCCCGTTATGCTATCTATAGTTACAGTATTTACAAGTGTTCTAATCCACAGGAATATTCCATACTTCCGGTACTACAAACTTCAACTTTCTAATGTAGTGAAATTACTGTAAATTTTACTAGCAAAATTGATGAAGTATGTTGAAAAGAACAGGTAGAATGCATACCCAAGCTTTCCCTTATTTTGTCCTTACTTGAAGTACTACAAACCCAAGCTAACTGTGAAAAGTCCAGAAGGTTCAAACTGTGAAAACCTTAGCAAATGATGATCAAAAGTAAGTATAAAATAATATTTCTTGGGGTAAAAAAAAATACAACCGATCAGGAAAGTGATTACTAAATCATGAAAGATCGATAACAACATTGTGGCAGCTTTAAAAAATTCAATTTGATGTTAGGGATCATTAGGAGAGGGAGAGAAAAAGAGAATTGCTAGTCTGGTAATATACTCACACAAATTTATGAAGTGGCCACACTTGGAATACTGTTTATAGTCCTTATCACCTCACCTCAAATAGAATACTACAGTACTGAAGAGGGCACAAAAGGGGCAATCAAAATGGATTAGAAGGCTGGAACAATTCCCCTAGTAAGTAAAGATGACAGTGCTTGGAGTTTTTTTAGTTTTGACAAAAAAGTGACTAAGGGGAAGACAAGGTAAAAGTTTTATATAAACATGCATAGAGAACATGGAATTTTTTTCTCCCTTTTTTGTAATATTTGAAGTTCCAGTGAATAGGTTAGATGATGACCACTAATCTATGTACAAAGAACAGATATGATGGATCCCTATCCCAAAGAGCTTGCAAAAGACAGGGAAAGAATATGTAAATACACATATTTTGGCTTATTGTAATTAAGGTATAAGAACTAGAAAGGGAATCCAAAAGCTTCCTGGAAAATGTAAATCTTGAGGGACTGTATGGTTTTTTAAAAGGCAATAAACAACTTTAAGGAGAAATGTTCCATTAATCATGTTAGTCACAACTATATATAACCTCCAGGGTCAGAGGCTGTGTGTCACTAAAAAGCAACAGAGACATATTTCAATTGCCTGTATGGTCCCTCTTGTAGGTTTCCAAGTTGGTCAGTGTAGGATACACTAGGATTCTTCTCATGTTACTGTT
Organism: Varanus komodoensis; assembly: GCF_004798865.1. NCBI lineage: Eukaryota > Metazoa > Chordata > Lepidosauria > Squamata > Varanidae > Varanus > Varanus komodoensis. Next base: position 23,522,108 of record NW_025335349.1, read on the forward strand.
AATTTCTTTTATCCGTATCAATATTTTCTAAGATGCAAGATCTTAGTGAAATGTCTTTCTGAGGAATTCAAAACTTGAGTACAAGGGCGTTAAAATAATTTAACTTGCAATCCTATGCTGATTTAGATTTAAATCCAACATCTTCCAGCTTCCCACAGGTCAGCTTAAGATTCAATACAGAGAACTAGTTCATTGATTATAATGAAACCTTTTCCAATCTAATGCACTTGGGATCATGCTGAAGGGGTATTAGGAGATAACAGAAAGGGAATGCCACATATCTACACCCATGCTGTTCATATGATCTAGCTTCTCTTTACACTCACCTTCCTTTAGCATATTGTGAACTTCTGTTTAAACAAGCAAATTGGCTTCCCAATCCCAAATTGTTTTAATTGCTAAGTCAAAAGGCTGTTCTAGTATCCATAAAAGAATTTCTTACATCTTTATCTGGTAAGGTGAAGAGGAATTCTCTATCAAAACGTCCAGGCCTTCTCAAAGCAGGATCTATAGAATCCAGTCTATTGGTAGCTCCAATCACCACAATTTCACCTCTGCTGTCTAAGCCATCCATCAGAGCAAGCAAAGTTGACACAATTGAACTTAAAGCAAAAACAAAGTTATCAATTTTGTGGGCTGGATTCAAATATCCTTTCAAGTGAAAGACCATTCCAACTATTCTCATCTGTAGTTCACAGTGCTTATGAAAACCTGGCCCCTTCCAACTCTACTATTCTATGATTCTATGTGAGGAAGGACAAGGAGGAAAGGAAATCAGAAAACTAGTTCACACAAAGGCCTTGTTGGGAAGTTTCTATAAACAAGGAATTTTGGCAAGAACCCACCCCCACTCACTAGTATATATGTTCCTATTAAACTCAAAATAACTTCTGCGAGCCAATTTACTCATGCAGAACAGACAGAACCACACAATCAGGTCAGAGCAACACATCCTCAAGGGCTAGCAATACTGACCAAACAGGCTATTTGGTTACAATGTTTAAAATTCTTGCTGTAGCATAGGATCCAGTCATCATGTAATAGAGGTAACATGTAATTCAGTTTGATTTGAATCCCATCTTTTAACCAATAAAAGTTGTATTCAAGGAAACTTGGTCAAGTTTTATTTGTGATTGTAAAACACTAACAAGACAAATAAATTAAAACACAATTAAATACATAAGAGCAACAGAAAATCATCATCCAAGCCAACAAACCAACATACATCAAAGACCCGCTTGAATATAAAGGTTTTTGTTTCTTGCCGAAAGGATAACAGAGAGAAAGCAAACATAGCTTTCTTCAGTAGGGAATTTCACAGCCTGGGATTGGCCACTGAGAAGACCTCTTTTGTTATGCCACCAAGTGCATCTCTGAGGGCAACAGTCTTAGTATAATTGTCAAGTTTTATAAGTGTGTGAGAGATAGAAGCTGACAGAAACCTGAGTGCAGGAGAGAAAGGAGGAACTGTGTTTATTTGTGAAGGGAAAGAGTGAGCCTGAAATTGTTATTATACATTGTTCTACTCTTATGGAAATAAGTTACTTAACATTTTGAAGCCAATATACTTCTTGTACAAATAAAATTTTGTTTATTGTTAACTCAGAGTCCTAGGTCGTTTGAGTACCAATGTCTCATCCTTAGGACCACATAGTCCAATGAAGGAGCCTTATAGCCTGGACACAGTTATTGAGAGAAAAGTTAATTAAGATTGGAATTAAATTCCTGGTAGCAACATTACATACCCAAAGGGAAATATTAAGAAATTTCAAGACATACCATATCCAAACAAAACACAGAGTACCTGTGACATGGCTACTTCAGCAATTAACTTGCTTTCAACTTAGCAAATCTCTTTAAACTGAAAATAGTGTGCCAGTTTAAATGACACGCTGGATGCACTGTGGGTTGTTTAACCCATGATGAGCTGTGTTGCATACCAGGTGTGTGCAGCCCACCCATATGAACGTGGAGTGCCATATGAACCCAGTCAGTGTGGGTTATTCAAGTTTTAAACAATCCACACATAACCCTTCTACAAACCAAGGATTATGCAAGTGTTTTTTCACCCACAAATAACCTTTGGACGACACTGCAAGCCCATCAGAGATGGTGTATTTATAACAGCATCCACACACATGCCTCATCATGGAAAAAAATCACAGTGAACCCAGCATGTCATATGAATCAGGTCAGTGTTTTACAATAAAATACATGTTTGTTCCAGCAGCTCTGTAGACAAAAAAATGCATTACAATGAATCTTCCTTAAGCAAACAAGTAACTTGAAAATACAAGAAATTACACCGCAAATTACTCTTCAGAACAGTTTTAGAAGGGAGAAATATACTGAGCTGAAAAAAGTTCCTTGGAACACAAGCTAAGCACATTTCAGCATGAAATTGTATTAATTCGTTCTGATTTTATCTTAACTTTCCACAAACAGAATAGAACTAAGATGAGTCTACCCACGTCTAACAGTCTAAATTTATGAAATCCAATTTACATTAAGTATTATTTAAAGCTCGGGCAAATTTTAAAAACAGCCTTTAAATATCTAACTCCTACCTGTGAATTTGATCTTGCCTACTGGACCGTACCGGAGCAAGACCATCAATTTCATCAAAGAATATAATTGAAGGACGCAGCTGAAAGGCCTGCAAGGAAAGCTCAAATGAGTAAGTAATGAAATAGAAACAGAAAACTCAGCACAGAGATAGAGAAAACAAAATTACCTGATCAAATAACAGTCGGAGTTGTCGTTCAGATTCTCCCACCCATTTACTAAGGCAGTCCGCACCTTTTCTCATGAAAAATGCTATTCTCCTGTCACCTTGACTGCACTCATTAGCAAGTGCCCTGGCAACAAGAGTTTTTCCAGTACCTGGTGGACCATAGAAGAGGCAGCCCCTATAAAAATGGGAATTTACAATTTTGTGATTATCAAAATGGCTTCAGCATCTCAAAAGCATAGCACATTACACCTAATTGTTGTATGATTTTAAATAACTTTCCATGAGCCATGTTGATTTCATCTGCAAGACTTGATCTTCAGTATGATTGATCAAATTTTCTTGAAGAGTTAGGGTTTATTAGAAATAGGTATTATTTCAAGCCACCTAGGATGGCTTCAGCAATTATAGGCAGCCTAGAAACACATGTATAAACAAATGAACAAACAAACAAACAAATATTAAAACTGTAATTTGTAGGATCTGTTTCAAACAATTCTTACATTGCAAACATATTTAACTGTTATTGCAAAGTCTTAATATCTTGCTGTTTGTGATTTATTTTCATCTGACTTTTTAAATTGCTGCTTTTAAATTTCCTTTATTGTTAATTTGACTTTTAGTTTATTTGCACTCTGTACACAGCTTAGAACAATTGTCATAATTGGGCAGCAGATGCAGTTGCAGAATAATATTTTTGCTGACTTTTCAGAATATCTTATCCCTTCACACAAAAATAAGCTTCAATTCAAAGGCATTTTCAGTTCTTATACACAGATATCATTTTATGTATGCATATAATCTAAGTGCATTTCCCTATTTTCCTAATTGTGACAAAAAGAACACAAGCATTTTCTTAACACTTAGTTATAAACATGGTATATCTATACAGAATTGATAGCTAAATATATAAAAGTAATATTGGATAAAAGGTTCAAACAACTAGCAAAATATCAAGTTACAAGTATGATATTTTCCTAAGGTTGACTAATATCCTAGAAACAAAATGTGTATTTATATGCTACCTTGGAGGCTGAATTTTGAACCTCTCAAACACTTCTGGATAGAGCAGTGGGAAAACCACCATCTCCTTTAGAGCTGAAATATGGCTAGAGAGTCCACCCACACTATCAAATTGTACCTAAGGTAGGAGAAGAAACATTGACAAATGGAGAAGTCATTAAAAAAGATAGAAAATATAATAGCCAAAAATTTGGTATTCAGGAGTTGTGCTTATTTTAAGGGAAGGGTTCAATAACAAAGAAAGTTTACTCAAGATCTTGAGATGCTTACTTTAGAGTCTATTTGCATTGGATCAACATCAGCCAGGCTTGCTCCAATTTTCATTCGATCTTTGTGGATTCCCTTTAATTCATCTTTCCTAAAATTTAGTGGAAGGCACCTAATACAGGAATCAAGAATTGTTGAAAATTAGAGAAAAAAGACAGAAATCAGTATTATAGTCAGTTAATACAATTTTGTAAATGCTTTAACTATAAAATACAGTGTAATTCCCATTAGCTGAACAAAAACCAGTTGCCCAACCACGAGTACAGTACCCCCACAGAATAGGATACATATAACTGAGGTCTCATTAACAATATTTTACACAACTCCAACCAGATTCAGCATATCAGTACTCAAGTAGGATACCTGCTTAATGCTTTGTTCCGACTTCTTTTCCTACGCCTCTCAAAACGCTGTTCATCATCTGATGATGATGACGATGATGTAGAATCACTGTTATGAATTGCATGTTTTCGCCTGTTTTAAAGATAATCACAAGTAAGCAAGCATGTACTCTAACTGCATGGCACAATTAGTTCACAGACAGTAAAGGCATCTTTTGTTGTTGTTGCTAGTTGCGAAGTCGTGTCCAACTGTTCGTGACCCCATGGACAACACTCCTCCAGGCCTGCCTTTCCTCCACCATCCTCTGGAGTCCACTACAACTCATTTTTTATATTAGCAAAGTGGGAATGCCACATGAGGATCTGCTGGATGGGTAAAGGGGAAGAAGAAGGATGTAGGGGTTGGTCCCTAGAGAGAAATATTTTCAGCATACATCTTGTCTTTGCATCCAGACTTATTTGTTGAAAAGACCTACTGAAATGAATAGGACAAGTTATGGCTAACTTGTACCTTCATTTTGAATGAATCTAATCTAAGCCTGAATAAGTCTCAGGCCATCCCTTTCTAAGAAAAGTGTCACCCCAAGCTTGGGGGCAGGGAGGCTGCACTCAAAAACCAAGAAAAGGATGACAACAGAATATAATGAGAACTTGTAATGTATATATCAGCATGTCTTAAAACATACACAATAAAACAGCCAGCAATGGAATCACTGAAGAGAACTATGATGAAATGCACAGACACGACAATGTCACCATAGTTGAAAAACTAGGATACCCATTTGCATTCTACATAGTATCTTCCTATTACTGAATAATTTATTGTTCATGTTTAAGTACGAAGAAACAAAGTCAAAGATAGAACACAGAAGAAATGTTAATTCTCAAAACTATAGACAACCACAAGGTCTGTTTCCCCAGTACCTTTGCTGAGACCAATCGTCCCAATAGTCCCAGTTAGGCAAATACACTGACTTATTCCCTCCTGAAATTATTTAGAGCACATAAGCCTTCTTTAGGAAGTCTTACATCATTAGTGGTCATCTCCCCAAACCAATTATGAGGGAAGGACCTACTGAGACCACTGTGCTTGCATCAAAATCACTACTGTTGCAAGGGAACACAGTACAGAATCCCTTGTGCTTTTTAAAATATTAAAAAAGAGATTAACTCCTTCCTGACATATGTTAAAGTTAAGCTATTTAGAGTGCAATCTTATGTATGTATTGATAGGAAAAAAAATCTTAAATTCATACCATGTCACGGACAACTTTTGGATAATACTGGGAATTACAGCCCTATACTCAGTATAAACATGAGTAAGGTTGCATCCTTAAGGCTTTTAGTCAAAACCAACAGTATGAACTGGTCTTACAGACAACAGAAAACTAGAACAAATTGATAGTATAAACCTTCCACAGCCCCTTTTCAGTACAGATACCATCACACTCTAAACTAATCCAGAGTTTGCAATAGCTTGACTTCATTATCAAATGATGCAGAAAAGCTTAAGAAAAACACATATACATTTGTTTTAATCACTTGCTTTTATAGGTAGGGGCACATTAAAGCCAATAGACATAAACTTCCTTAGTTGCAACAAGAACAAACAGAACGAGATTTGCAAGCTTTGAACAGCCCTTGGTTTCATACAGTGAAGACTGAGCAAATGTGCAGAGCTGTGAAGAGTTGCTGCAGCTTATCATGGATTAAACTACTGTGAACTGTGGCTCACATGAGCAACTTAGCCCCACGTAGGAGCTGCTCTGTAATGTGAACCCAAGCACCAAGGGTCATGCAAGGATCATGCAAATAACCCTCAGTGGTCAAGTATGTACAACCCAGCACACCCAAGTGGGTGTTATATATTCAAAATGTTGCCTGCACATTCCTTAACCTACTGTAACTGTACTTACACAACAAGTAAGCAAAGTATAGCTAAGAGATCATTTGATCTGCAACTACAAAACCTATTGTACTTCTGAGTAATTCAGAAGACATCTCAAGCATTAATACTAGAGTGTTAGAAAAAGCAACACACCTGTTTATCTTTTTACAGTAAGGGCTCCTTGGTCCTGCAGGGCTAAAGGAAAATCTTCCTCTGGCTGGGGAGGATGCATCAGGGTAGAATAATTTGGGTTTCCTTTGGTGTCTAGGTTCTATAAAAACAATGAACATTTTGTTTTTAAAATGTTGTACAAAGAATCAAAATACAGGAACAGCACATATTTTTGCTTAGTTTGGTGCTGAACTGAGCTTATTAATTTATGAGTGAAGTCTTTTAATTCCTTCAAACCATGACAGATTCACAGAAATTAAAGCTATTCCTTATCGGTTGAAATGTCAGTTAATGAAAGGGTGCTTAACTGTATGGCAAAGATGATAAAACAAACAGGCAGTGAATTATAAAAAGAACAGTGATTTACAAGTGTAACATTTACAGCCACAGACAAATTATGCCTTTATAAAAACAGAAGATACCTACTTTCTGGTGAGGCCTGATAGCGCACAACAGTTTTTCGCTGACGAAGGTCATAGCGCTTTTGATTATCTTCTCCATCTTCATCTTCTTGGTCTTCACCTTCTTCCGATGATTCTAATTAACAAAGAATAGATTTCTTTAGTTTAAAAATAAATGCAGTTATTACAGCCTTCCTCGACAATCGGATAATTTTGAAGCACAGCTCCTAGCATTCCTAACCATTGGCCTTGCTGGCTAGAGTTAAAATCTGAAACATTTGAGGAGATTGGGGTAGACCAACTTATAGCAAATCTAGGTGTGTAAATAGTAGTTCTGAGTGCTATATTGCCAATCTGGGATTCATGGTAGCATACGTAAAGTAATAATTATTACACATTTTTTTCTACTTAAATTTTCTTTAAAATAGAGGATGAAACAGGAAAAGCCCAATAAATGTCTACTCAGAAGGAAAAACCCACTAAATTCAATGACTTACTAATAAATCACTCCAGGATTGGATTAAATGGATACATTTCTGGGAGCAAGTATCACCATGGCATTTTTAAATTTCTCATCAGGACAGTCTAATGTTATTTGGATCCATTTCAGTTGGGATTCAAGCTTGGATTTGGCAAGAAAACAACTTTGGTCACCTCATATGATGACGTATGTAGGAAGAGACAGGGGAGTGTGACCCTGTTCATTCTTCTGGACCTCTCAGCAGCTTTTGATACCGTAGATCATGGTATCCCCCTGGGGCATCGGGTTGAGTTGGGAATGAAGGTGAAGGTGAAGTGGTTCAGTTCTCCTACTTAGAAAGTCACCTCCAAAAGGTAGTGCTTGGGGAATACTGCTTGGCCCCACAGACTCTCTAGTATGGGGTTCAGGAATCTGTCTTGCTCCCTCATACTATTCAATGTTAACATGAAACTGTTCAGTGGGATCATCCAGAATTTTGGAGTATATGACCATGAATACACTGCTGATATGCAGCTCGAGTTATTCTTTCCATCTTCAGCTGGTGAGAAATTGGTGCCTAACTAAATAATAAAATCTCTAAACAATGCACAGATCCTTATACTACAGAAAAACAGCAACAAAAGTAATCCAAGGAAAATTCACAAAATAGCTAAATGTACAAACATTTAAGCCATAAACCAGGAGTCTAAAAAATACAAGTTGCACAACAGTGGTATAGATCAGAGTGTTGGACTAGGGCTCAAGAGTTCCAGGTCCTATCCCCGTTTCAGCTATGAAGCTCACTGAATGACTCATTTGAGCTAGTCACAGACTCTCAGAGTATCCTACCTCACAGCACTGTTGTGAGGATAAAATGGAGAGGCAGAGGATTCTGTAAACTCACCTTGGATTCCTTCCAGGAAAATAGTGGGATATAAATATAATAAATATGTTAAAAATAACCTGCACTTCCATCCTGGTTATCAGTGGTTTCTTCATCAGTTCTTTGTATTGTTCTTTTTGGTTTCCCCCTTGAGTACACATCAAGATTTTCCTAGAAATAAAGAAAGAGAACACTATGTCATTCAAAACACCATACTTCACACATAGAGTAAGATCAGTGTACATTCATAAGAAAGTTTCAAGGCCATTTCTAAAAAACCCCCAGCCCTCTCCTATTAAACAAATGCAGACATTTAAGCATTCAATAACCACATGGCTCACATTGGATCAAAAGAAGAGGTAATCTACAAGCTCCATATTTAATAAAGCAAAACTAGAATCCAGTAATATGGCTCTTTACACAATCTCAATATGCTCTTACCTCCTCTCTGTCATTGAACACACCAAGGTCTTCCAAATCCATCATCCGGCGCCGGCGCATCTTCTTCATATCATCCATTTTTTGTAGTACAGCTTCTGCTGTGCTGATGATGTAATTAAATGGCATATGAAAAATGTTTGATGAGTTAAATTCATCAATATCTAATACATTGTGGATGACAGAAGTGAACAGCTTTGGGAGGTCTGGAGCACATTTCTGGCCCTACTCACACAGACTGCGGGGAAACCTCCCCAAAAGATTATTTTTAAAAAATATTTTACTATAAAAAAATTAAAAAGACCTCTGAAACACTACAGAGCATCAAGCAGATAAAATCTAGATTTCAGAAATCATTTTCTGTGAACATGGCACATTTACCAGACTGAAAGCAGTAGTTTAACAATAAACTAAGAGCATTAAAGTTTCTGGGAACTTAGTGAGGAAACTGGGCATGAACTTTTAAATAGACTTATAAATAGTAAATAGAATATTTCCTTGTATTTAGCACTAAGATTTAAATGCATTATTTTAGAAGCAATACACCTAGGCTACAATACAAAAGGGGCCCCAAAAATTCACTACAACTTTTTCAGCTCTCACTTCCAATGAATACTCTTTTATTCCCTGAAAAGTTGTTCCAAGTGTATGTCATATTACACAATGTATGGAGGCTGCAATTAGAAATGAAAAGACAGCAAAGGTTTCATGCATTAGCAAAATGTTAGGTGCATGGCTGGGACTTTTAAGAGTTCAGATAGTTTCTTCTTTTTTAATGCTCATTCAGTTTGGGAAATTTAGACTTTATAGAGGAAATCAAATCTTACTTTGTAATAAGCTTGTCAAACAAAACTGATTGGTTCATGGTGCTATAGCGGCTTCGCCTAATTCTGCAACTGCGACGGACTTCAACATCCCCGTTTTCTTCTGCAACATGTTCAGCAGGCTTTGTATTTATTCCTTTGTTCAGCGACCTTGTGACAGGAGCTACAGCAGTTCCTAAGTTTTAAAGCAAAGCATCTTTACAGGTCTACTAACATAAAGAACTGAGTTTTTTCATATTATTCCTTAGAGTATACAGCTGTTTTACAAACATGTAGGATGACTAGTTTAGCCTATGTATAGCAAGAACACCCTGGATACTTCCCATAATACATATGCCTTCATATCAGTTTATGCTATGTTCTTAAAAACAGAAAAATGTATCATACTTGGAAAATGCTTCTAGGAACAAAGCTGAATCAAATCTTGGAACAGTTGTTTCCATGATGAAAAAAGAAAATGTAGTATCAAAGCCACCTTAAAATCTGAAGAACCTGGACTGAATCCAGAGGAGTCTAGTTAAAATACTCCTTGCACAGCAGGACTTTTTTAGCCCGTTCTTCCCACTGAAGCCTTCTGGACTGTGTCCCACAAGCTGTGCTGAAGTATAAAGGGACCTTCTGAAATGGTATGAGATGGGAGGATTGGGAGGGTGATGGCTATCTAGCCTGAGCGGAAGTGCCTTTCTGGGACAAACCAGGAAGTTTCAGTTCCAAGCCCCTGTATTTTGGTCCAGGTAAAGAAGAAAAGCACAGAACTTATCTGAACAAAAATAATATTTCTTTAAATCAAGATAGCACGATATTGTGCGCTTCTTTATAATCATTAAGATGACCTTAATCCTCAGTTTCATTAAAGGTCCTGTGCTTGCTCCCCCACCCCCCACCTTGTTCAATTGGCTTAAGGCACTGCTTTCCAATTTGATCAAATTACATTTTTTTGTTAAGTCTAAAACAGAACTACTAGTCATTATCAATTATTCCACAACCAGACAGATTATATTACTGGAATACTAAATCAACAGAATATAGGGATACAATATCATGAGACAGAATGTTATTCAAATGCCTCCCCCCAAAAAAACTTAGCAGATGGCATTAAATTATTGCTCTCTGGATACACAATGATGTAATTTCAGACTACACTTAATTCAGTAGACAATGTTGGAGGAACAGACATCATTTGATATCCTAATTGTAAATCCTTTGATAACTTGATTTACAAAAGAGCTAAAATTTTTACAACAATTTTTACAACAAAATTTTTACAACAACATTTTAAACTAGCAGCTACATTAGTTAAGGTTAAAACAAGGATTAAAACATATACACTGCCCTTTCAACCTACAGGTCAAAGTATTGCAGAAACAAAAATTAATACCTGGAAGAATTCCATGTCAGTCTAAACCAGAACTCTATCAACCCTTTCCCTCAGCCCCTAGCTCCCCAAATGCCCTTTATCTAACCACTTCTTATTCACTGTTAGCAGACATCCCTAGTCATTCTTTCCCATTTTCTCCTTAGTCCTACTCGCATCAGCTCTGTATTTCCACAACCTATTCTTTCCTTCGGTTTTTGATCTTCAGACCCAGCATAAATTGCCCCACCTTCTTTGGCTATCCTGTCTCTTCATCAGCATTCTACTCATGCTCCTCCTGTACATCTAGTCCAAAACTTTATGAACTTGTTTCTCTGCAACAATACTTTCTCACCCCAGTTTCCAGCTTTTTCTGTTCCTTCCCTGCAAAGCCTTACTGTCCACCTTTCCTTCCTATAATACACCCTTACTTCTGGGCTCTTCTATTTCCAATAATCTCTGTACTTAAGTCTGCCAATGTCAAGTTTACCTGCCAACCAAACTGACAAATTCCCTCTCAGAATTGCAAACATAGTTCCTTGAGTCACTTCTACAAGCTCAGTACAATGTAGTATATTAGTCTTTGACTAGAACTCAGACTGAGCTGAGTGAATGACTGGGCTGTTCACATACTCTCAAACTAATCCACCTCACAGCAATGTTGTTGTGAGAATAAAATGGTGCAGAGAAGAACCTTCTAAGCCACCTCAAGTTCATCATCATCATCATAGTGCCTGAAGTAGAAGAGCACATTCATTTATCTTGTTGACCAAGAATGAAAAAAAAAGAAACAGGGGACTGTTGAAACCCTTCTTGATTGAAAAGAGCAAGGTACTTATGAACACTAATGGAGTTCTTTTCACTCAGATCTTCACTGCAGGGCCAGACAAACATCAGTCATTATGTAAAAGGTATGTCTTTCTAGGTCTGAAGATGGGATAGACTCACTGGTCCACTGGACCCTTCAACAACTTGACATTTCTACCATTAACAAAATTGGTATTTTAACAGTTACCTTCTTCACAATCTTCATTTTCTCTGCTAGCCTGGAGTCTAGCCAGCTGCCTGCATACAAGAAAATACATAGGAAAATTCTTACAATCTAACAATTTATTTATCATGTTTTTTGGGGACAGTGCTAGAACTATGGTTCCATATGAAGTATGGATTCAGCATTTGGAGAAAAAAAAAAGTGATACCTGCAACAAAATGGCACAGAGCTGTTGTTGCTATTTTCAGTTTAGCCTATCATGCTCTCTTTCAGGAAATTCTATTTCATTCTCCCACTGCACCCATCAACCAATATTCTGGGTCAATTGATTATGCTCAGTCTTCACAGAACTGTTTTGGGGATTAAGCATTCCCTTAGAGAAGGATGCTACCTATTTCTGCAATGCAAACCAAGCCTGCAGATTATTCCCTCTTGTACAGCAGCAGCATTCAGAACTAAGTTAACCATTAGTATACAGCAGGGATGGGAATATGCTGTTCTCTAGAAGCAGTTGGACGATAATTCAGCTGTAGCCAGCACAGCAAACGTTGAGGGATGACTGCAACTGCAGTCCAATAACTTCTGCAAGACTATACAGTACCAATCCCTGGTATGTACTGATCACAAGTGGTGCTTAAACTATTTTAAAGTTAAATGCTTTGAAATCTGTAAAGTTGTAAACTTTCTGGGACTTTCCTCCAACTGCCAATTCCAAAGGAGGCCTGGAAAGAGGCAATAAGGAGGGTCATCTTAATGGCAGTCCTCAGTTATGCAATCAGCTATTAAAACACTAATCACATCCTCTCCTAGACAGAGTTATTCCTGCACATGGACTATCTCTGAAGATAGTCAAAAGGCTCCAATCAGAATGCAGCTATTAGACTAGCCTGACAATCAGTGTGATGTAGCGGTTAGGATATTGGACTGGGGACCCCAATGATCTGGGTTGTAGTCCGCACTCAGTCCCCATGAATCTCACTGGGTGACTTAGGGCCATGCACAGAATTCATCCCAAGTTATCTCACAGGGTTGCTGTCGTGAGGAAAAATGGGGCTATGTAAGTTGCCTTGGGGTCCTCCAAGTGGCAAAAAGGTAGGATATAAATACAATGAAATAATAATGGGATTACATCACACCTGTTTCAAAACAACTTAAGTGGCTCTCTCATTCAGTTCCTAGTCAAACTGAAAGTGCTGGCACTTCCGTTATAAAGTATTACTTGTCTTACAACTCAGCATCTACTACACCATATCCAGTCAAATTCATCTACAATTGTTGCAGTTCTCTGGGCATCCCTGACATTGGATGCAATGCAGATAAACTGAAAGCAAGTATTTCAGTGGTGGCTCCCTACCTGTGTAATGTCCTTCTGAGGGAGGCTTGCTGGCACCTACTTTGACATCATTTTGGTTTCAGACACACACTTTCCTAAATAAATTCGCTTTAATAAATTCGCAACTCAACAAAAATTATCCTACAAAGCCTTGAAAACTGCCAACCCAACAAAAATAACTACAAATACAAATTATGGAGAAAAATTATTTTATTTTTTCCCAGATGTTAAAAAATGACCACCTTTTTAAATGATCAGGTTTTTTGAGCTGCTACGAAATCTTATGTTATATTACCCTGCTGTGCCATCCTATTTTTAAGTTGGAAAACACAGCTGTCTTCTGTCTATATATAACTGATATCCAGACAAGAAATTTGAGATGTATTTTATAGTCAAATTAGATCATTGTAGCACAAGTCATTAACCCAAGAAACAGAACTCGAGAAAAAAGCTTCCCTCTAAAATCAGAAAAATGCCATCAATATGCCATTAAAAAAGATTACATGCCCAAAAGGAGGATTACATTGACAGAAGATAGGTTCATCCTCTTAAAGGGATAATTTCCAATTTGAATATGGCATGTCCTATACTGCTGCCCTATAGCACCTACAATTGTGTGCACATACATGTTTAATTTCTATATCATCCAGTAACTGAAGTTGGTACAATTGCCAACTTAATTACAGTAACTGGAGATCTAACATATTTCACACCATTTTAATACTTTGTTTGGGCAGGTAATCCTTTATCTACAGTATATAGGTGGCATATTTCTCATTTTCAGAGGGGATGTTGTTTATCAGATTTACTAGTTGCAACAGTTCATCTTCAATTCCTTTTTTCGATACCATGGTATACCTAGTAGGGTTTTTTTTGTTTTGTTTTTGAAATATTTGGCTTACCACCCTCTCTCTTGAGAGAGATAAAACAGTGATTTCACATTTCTGCAGCTTCACCTACAAAGAAAATGTATGCATTTTTCATTACTTAAATGAGTTCTGTGAAATCTTTGTAGTTAGGTTACATACTCTTCATTTGCATTTTGCAGTACATTATCCATTATCACTTTTTCATGTGATGGTAACACAATCTTCCCTAATCTGGTGCCCCGCAAATGCATTGGATTACAACTCCCAGCATCTCCCAGTCAACAGTCGTTATTATAGCATTGTTTCTCCTGAAATAATCCACTCTACCAATTTCCAAAGATACAAATGTCATTCAGCACAATAGGGTTCACAGTTGTTTCTATAGACATGTGCTCTTCTACATCTACTGCAGCACCTCTGTCAGATCCTTAACATTATTTTTTCTTTGCCACAGAGTACAGTAAAACACAAATATGATAAAATTTTGCACTGATACTTAGAATGTAGATTCTGTTACCAAAGTGGGCTACAAGCAATTGAGGTAAAACATAACATGATGTAACCAATTGATTTGTAAGAAGAAAAAAAAATTACCTTGTAAAATGTTTCCTGTTAATACCATTCTCACTCAACATTGCCATTCTCTTCTCAAAACTAGAGTTTGAATAATGTTGATTATTTTTCCTCATAGATCTTAAGGAGTGTCTTGTAAAATGCTGACATTCTTTGTCTGACGGAAACTCCTGAAGAAGTACAAGCAAAAACAATTAGGGACACAAGCATATAGTATTATTTAGAAACAATGTCCCAGACCTGCTGCATCTAATATTCTCATTTTTTCATATAAACTCTGAATTCAATATGCCTATCACTTACTGAAGTAAAGAAAAGGCAATAAAAGCAGCACTGTTTGAACAAGAGATTTAAATTTAGTGACCTCTCTATTCTCTAGTGATCTAAGGATGCAACCTCAAGCAGGCGCCTTGATTTTTTCTTATCGGCAAACTAATATATTTTTGATTAAAAGTTGATAAAGTTGAAACTAGCAAGATAAAATTGATCTGCAAACCTTCTAAGGTTGTATTACCCAAGAATGTTCTTTGTTGCCATTTTTTTAAACCACACCTGGGTCATATTAACAGTGATCATTTGGGGCACTTTCATGCAAGGGTAGAGTTGGAAGTAGGCAAAATGGACAAGCAAAAACATCCCTTATTTGGGGGCGGGGGGGACAAATCCTACTCTTTTCAGTTGAGGAGTAAAGTATACTACGAAGACAAAGACTAACCTCTTAAGATGGATCAAGTTTTGTCTTCATTTCAAGTCACAATGGAGCTTCAAAGAAATGCCCATCACAATCTATAAACCTATAAAATATTCCATTGGGAATGACAATACATAATGATGAAGCACTATTCCCAAAAACAATGTAGGGGGGAAAAGACTGATAATTTGGGGACATTTTATAGAAGTAAAGAACAGGACAGGCTAGGTCCATCACCATGTGATACAGTGGGGGACAGTATACTCTCTGCTGTCTCACCTTAATGGTAAGCACCCTGACCCAACTGAAAAAATACAAGAACTCAAACTCTGCCTAATGTTCTCCACTTTCACTGCCCAACAGTATTCCTAAATTCATAAGAAACCATAGCTACCTGCTTGGTGATAAATGAAAAAAAAATATAAATTTCAGGGGCTATTTCGCCCTGAGCTTCAGCAGTATCAATTAATTCTTGAAAGCAAATAACCAGTTTAGGACCTAGTACCTTTCTAATGACTCTAGCTGTCATGTTAGATACAAATAAATAAAAAGACTATCACAAAAACAAACTGAACTTGGGTCCAAGTTATTTAGAGGCTGTAAATTACTATTTTACATAAGAAATCACCCAATAGCGCAGTCAACCTATTTCTTGTTTCAAACGTTAGATAAATTCACTGGAGGAATACAATCCAGAGATTTTTCTAGCAGTTGCAGATGGTCCTAACCCTAACTTTTATGGAATTATACAGTAAATTAAAGAGGTCACTTGTGCTTTATGTGAAAACAGTCTTTCACTTGGGTTGTTTCAAATCTGTTATTAATTTGAGTGGCAAATATTTGCCACATTTTGGACAGTATCAGCACACATATGCTGGAAAGCAAGGCCACTGTCCTATTTGAAAAATACTTGTTAACTGAACAGGGACTAGCAGGGCTATTCAGTAAGAGATCAGTTGCAGAATGTTTTGTACTATTAAATAAAGCAGTCAACCATACTGAGCTTACTTACTAAACTCAAGTAGGCTGTAAAAGTGGCAGTATATTAACATGCATGGTAGTATGCTGAGATACAGTGGGAGAATAACTAAACTAGTCAATGCCTGATAGACTACAGCAAAACCTTTGACTGTGTGGATTTTAAGAGGCTGTGGATGGTCCTGAAATAGATGGAGGATGCCTCAGCACTTATTTGTATTATGGACAAGAAGCTACTGTTTAAGAAAAAATAGAGACAGAATGGTTCTCTATAGGGAGAAGTGTCAGACAAAGGTGTATTTTATCTCCTTATCTATTCAACCTGTACACAGTGCATATTATAAGGAAAGATGGATTAAGATCAAAGTAATGAAACTTGATGGAAGAAACATCAATAATTTAAGATATGGAAATGATGCCATCTTACAGGCAAAAAGCAGCAATTAATTGAAACAACTCCTGATGAAAGTGTGAAAGTGGGATGGCAAGTGAACAATAAGACAACAAAATCATGACTTCAGAAGAATGACACAACTTTATTGTCAACAATGAAGAGATACTTAGGAATTGTGAAAGACTTTGCATACCTTGGCTCAGTCATCAATACAAAGGGAGACTGCAGCTAAGAAATTCAAAGATGACTGAGACTTGGAAGGGCAGCAATGAAATTGCTAGAAAAGATAATCAAGTGTAAGGGTGTTCCATTGGAGACTAAGACCAAGAGCATTCCATTTATTTTCAATCACTAGGTATGGGTGAGAAAGCTGACAGGCAGAAAATGAATATGATCAAAACACAGTGCTCTGATGAGAGCTCTACAAATTCCCCAGACCAACACAAAAACTAACAAGTGGGCCTAGATCAAATTAAGGCAGCACTTCCTAGAAGCAAAAATGACAAAACAGAGGCTGTCATTTTTTAGACACATCATGAGAGGACAATCATGTTAAGGGAAAGGCAGGAAGAGAAGAAAATGAGATGGATCAATTTAATAAAGGAAGACACAGCCTTGAATTTAGGGCAGAGCAGGGCTGTGAAAGACAGATTATTTGGAGGGCTTTCAGTCATACGGTCATAATTCAGAAATCATTCAACAGCACATAAGCTGAATTAGAAAGTTATTACATAATCATCTGCCTCTCAAGTCAGAGATTATTGTAGTAGTTATGAGAAACACAAAATCAACAGGTAAAAATCACTTAGCAAATACACTTTAACAAAAAGAACCAATAAACATTATTTTTAGTTGTTAATAGTTTAGTTAATCAGCAAGCAAGCAACATGGGTTTTCTTGATACTTCTGCTATAAATTACTGAAGATATAAGTTAGCATATTTCACTTTCTGGCTTTCTTTACTAAGTGCAATGTTTATTTTTCTTGCTATGTAAATAGCTGATTTTTTTTTCGCAATAGAACAGTGCAGTTGAATTGAAATGTGTGGTTAGTAACAGAAAAATTCAGTAACTTAGTATGGCCTACTATATTCAAATGAATTCAAAGCTTTACTTAGAAATCATTTTGAGTACTTAAGGTATGACAATTGCACATTTTCTTACATGTTTACAATTTGAAGCAAAAGGTATTAATAACTCTTATAATTCACCCACCCAAAAGCTAGTCTCAAGATTCTGAAAAAAAAAATTAAGAAGTTTCTTAAAGGATAAGACTTTTTTTTTTATAGCAACTAGCTCTTTCATTTTAAATCTGATTGGAAGGCTATTTACAGTCTTCTCATACTTATTAACAACTTTTTTAACACCATAAATTTTACCATGCCTGAAGAGTTGTAAGTAAATGTGTGTGCTTGCTAAGGCCATTAAGTTGAAGAATTATAACCCTCATTTTAGAGTCAATTGGTATTCTATCCGTTCCAGTTTCCCAATCTGACTTACATTAATTCCTTTTATTAGTAATTTATTTTATGATTTTAGAAACAATGCTTCTGGAAAAATGGAAGGCTTTCTACAAAATTGTATGATAGAATAATTTCTGTTTGCAACTGTTAATTTTCAAACCACTATTCCTCAGCCATCTTATCAGGAAATCAG
The DNA here is from genome assembly GCF_004798865.1 of Varanus komodoensis. Lineage (NCBI taxonomy): Eukaryota > Metazoa > Chordata > Lepidosauria > Squamata > Varanidae > Varanus > Varanus komodoensis. The sequence continues at coordinate 23,540,373 of NW_025335349.1, forward strand.
AAGCTGCAGGCTACCGAGCTGCCTGAGGAAATGAGTTGCTCACAGAGATAAACACATTGACCTGTCTTGCCCGTCCTGACAGCCATTCTTAACCTGTTCATCAGTCATTTCCATTTTTAATTAACAACTCGGAAACACCCCCATTCCCGAATTGTTTCATGAAATGCAAACCTAGAACTCTATTTCTATCTAGTTTGGAATTTGCCAAAGCTCTGAATCCTTAAAACTAAAGACAATTTCAAGGAGAGCAGCAATGGGTATTAGCCATCGCAGCATGAACAACCTCCAAGATCAGAGACAAGAAGCTACTGAAAACAAAACAGGAGATGGCTATTACCTGTGGTCAGCCCATGGGCTTCTGGATGACCACCATGGAAAGATTCCTGGCCACTGATATTATGTTTTAATACACATTTTTTCTTTTTGTCTTTTGATTGTTCTTTAAATTACTGTGTCATTTCTCAGTAGATAAAGCAGTATGTAAGTGTCAATAAATCAGCAGGTCTCCTACTTTACTCCAAGGAAGCATGCCCCACACTAAAATATGCAAAATCCAACACTAATTCTGAGCCTGCAGAAACTGTATTTCAGCTTTGTGGCTGTTGCTTTTCCTGCTGTTTAATTGCCCATTTTACAATTGCTGTTTTATAGTCCTTGTGGTTCAAAAGACAGCAAAACCCTTTTCCCTGTAACTTTTACCAAAATCTTTGTACTGAGTCGACTAATCAATTAATTCTTCTGTATCATCCGAAGTTACTTCTTTTTGGTTTCTACAGAAAGTGTAAGTAACCTCTAAATATAGCGAGAATATGGACAGAAGAAGTATCGACAGAACCCTGCTTTGTTTGAACAATTTTTTGATCGTTAGGACTGCTTCGGGCCTTTACTTCTGTTAATGATAGCTTTATATTTTACTGCGTATGCCAAATGTTCTGTAAAACTTATTGTGAGGCCTACTGACTGGATCAATAAAATGGATTGATTGGTTTTCTGCTAAGCACCTTATGGTCTAATTATTGTACAGTTAACTTTTTTTCTTGGAAGCTGCTTCCAGAGCTGTTGCTGATACTAAACAGGTCCAAACGCTACAAAGTTCCCAGAAAATATTTTCTGCCATCCGGGAACGCCCTCTCCTGATAGGAACCTGAATCTCCCGGAAGCCTCTTGGCACCTGAAGGGGCTTTCACCACGCCACCCCCTCTGCCATTTTGATCTCCCCATGACTCACCGCCATGGCTCTGCGGCTGGCGGTGGGGCTCCCTCCGGCAGCTGCCGAGGAGCGGGTTCCCGTGCCGCGCTTGTTCCGCGCCGACGGCGGCGTCAGGACCTCCAAGGAGAGGAACTCGGAGCTCGTCTCCATCGCATCGTAAGGGGTCTCCGGCGGGGCGTCCCGGCGACCGCCACTGCTGCTGGATGTAGCCGAGACAGCCGCCACCGAAGGACCGCCACCTACGGGACGGGAATCGGGCCGGCTAGAACCGCCCGAACCGCTCCGAAGCATCACCATGGCCGCCTGCCGCGGTGAGCCGGACCCGGAGGCAGCGGCAGCCGCACCAGCAACTTCTTCTTACACTCAGCTCCGAATTCTGGCGCCACAGAACGGCAGAGGCGCGTCACCAACCGCCCCGAGAATCCCTCCGCTCTTCAGCTCTTCCTCCTCCACCGACAGCACCTCCACAAGCACGACACTACAGAATCTCCACTATTCGCAGAGACCGAAGCAATACTCCTCTCCTGCTACCAAAAAGCGAAGGAGCTTAGTTTACCTCGGACACACTCTACCCCTTCCTAAGTAGTTCCACACGCGCGGAAGGACACGCTTCGATATGTTCGATATGTCACATTTTGGTACGGCCGGGACTCGAAAGCGAGTAGCTTTGCTAAGCTCCGATTGGCTCCGGGAAGGGCGCGCGGTTTTGCCTTGGCGCTTCCTGCTCCTGCCAGGCGGCGTTCAAATACGAAGCTGCTAAGGCGGCACGCGCACATTTCGCGCCCCAAATCGCGCGCCTTCCTTGTACGTTTTCCCGGAGGACGGGTTGCGAGACTCACTATTCGCTCACTAGGCTAACTAGGGGCGTGTACAAAGTTTTCGTTTTTGTGCGTTTGTGTCTGTGGCAAATATTAACATTAACATGCACACATTAGGGCAAACACAAAACATTGCATACAAATGTTTTAAATAAATAGGAATTTTGCAAATTCCAGAATGGTAACCTACAGCAACGTGCGCGCGAGCACGCGAGTTCTTACCACTACTTAAGTCGACAATGCTACTCCAAGTAATTCTACACGTATCGAAAGTATTAATTTATATCCTGCCTATGGGGGGGTGGGAGGAATCCAAGGCGTGCTTCGACAGCAGAAACCCCACAGAGCAGGCTGGAAAATTTTGAGAGTTGTAGGGCTTTTTGTCTAAACCAGTATATGTTTGCACTCTAAAAGGCATCGTAATACTTTATCAGCTTGTGAGAGCCAATCCCCCACTAGTACCTGCTAGTAAAAACTAAGATGGGTGTGTGAATACACCAAGGGGCAACTATTTTTTTGCAATAAACTACAACTGGAAATTTGACCCAGGATTCAAGCTGAAATCCTCCACATATACACTGCATTATTCTTTGCATGTTACTCGGAAATATGCACTTTCGGATTGCAGTACATTAAGCACGCAGGCTGAAAATCTGCAGTTGCTGGGAAGGGACATCTTCTCCCCCGCAACGTTGTGAGGCCACTTGTCCAAGGCTCACCCCCTCTTTCAATGCAGAAACAATCGCTTTTCCCAGATAATACTACCGTTTGAGCATGGAAAGCAATCCAATGTCCCTTCAAGGAATGTTCTAGTCGAGAACATCTGGACAGCCCAGTCTCCTATCACCGATCCAAACCACTAATAATTTGTTTTCCAGATCACCCTATCCCAATTCCCCCTTGCCAAACAGTGGAAGCTTAACACGGGAATCCCATTACGCACTTACTTGCGAAGAAACCTATTGAACAAAATGGGACGTGCTTCCAAATAAGCACGGATAGGAATAAGATCGTGCTACGGGAGTGGGGGGTTGGGACTTTCCCAAAAAGTCTCGCCTTCGTTCGCCCTTCCTACCCCCGCAGGTCCTCCCCAAAAGCGTATTAACGGACAGAAAGCCGTGCTTACGATTAAGGCGTCGTATCCCGGAGCGCTCCGAGGCAGTCTCACGTCCCAAATGGAGGGCTCCCCTTGACTGAGAGGAAAGCAGTCCCAGGGGTCACGTCCCACTGCAAAGCCATTGAAAGTCTTGCTCCCTTAGGGGAGAAGGCGGGCCTTCTCCAATCACTTGTTATCTTCTTGCCAGCAAATGCTTGGCCTGTTACATTTCTGCATGCGATTATCTTAAAGACATAGGGGATAAGGCAGAAAAACAGATTGGCAACCAGAGCTAACAGAAAGAACTGGAGTTTGGATTGAATTCGTTGGGTTTTTTTAACACTCTCTTTCCCTCCATTTTGCATTTTAAAACTGCCACGCTTTTCAACAAGCCTGTCACCTATGCATTCAAAAATATCTCTGAGTTTTTCTTCTCTATTTAACTCTGATTTGCATCACCAACTTTTTTCTTGGCCTGCTCCTGTGTTTTTATAAATAGATTCTGAGATACAGACATTTAATGCTAGTTCTACTCAAGACTCCCTTAAATTAAGCTAACATTAGTTGTGTACAAACCATAAGGTTTGTCCTATGCATTTTTAAACCGAACAAGCCTTGGCTGGGGCATGCTGGGAATCGTGGGACTTTTTTCTCCTGTCTATGTCTGTTCTTAGAAGGGGAATATTTTCCTCCACCTAAATCCATGCCTGTTACTTTCTGCATCTCAGGCTGCAGTTAAAGCAACAGGGAGCAGTAGCTGAAATTGCAATGCTTCTGTAGGGCTGCACTTCATTTCCACCTCAATGGATCTTATGCCAGTTTACATAAAAAATTGTTATGTGCTGTCAAGTCATCTCCAATTTATGGTGATCTGATGAATGAAAATCCACCAAATTTGCCTGTCTATGCCAGCTCCATCCAGCTGTCCCAAGTTCAAGCCTGTGGCTTTCCTTACAGAGTCAATCCATCTCATATAGGCCTTTCTTTTTTTCTTCTCCTCCTCATGTGTCCAAAGTATGACAGCCTCAGTTTAGTCATTTTTGCTTCTAGGGAAAGCACAGGCTCGATTTGATCTAGCACTCATTTGTTTGTCTTTCCATCAGTCCAGGGTTTTACAAAGCTCTCCTCCAGCACCATGTTTCGAATGTATCCATTTTCTTCTTGCTACCTTTCTTCCCTGTCCAGTTTTCAGATTCATTTATGGTGAAGAGTTTGGATGTTCTTGCCCTGTGTCTCCAATAAAACATCCTTGCACTGCTGGATGAGGATTGTACAAGCTGTAGTGCAAAGCTTCTGGGTCAAAGGGCCGAGCTTTCCCAGAAACCTCCCCCCTCCCTGGAGGCTGAAGCACACGCTCCCTTTTCTGCCCCTCGCGGAACTGCAATGCAACCGAGTTTCCAGGGGAAGGAGTTCCATGTAACTCACCCCGCCATGGGGTGGTGCACAGGGTGCACGCCACTGCTTTGTGAATCCCTCTAAGCCTTTTTGCTGCTGCGGCTCCTGGGGAAATGAGGCCACTAGCCCGTCCCCATTCCTAGCGGAGAAAGGGCCCCAATGGACCAGCCGGCACCTGGGCTTGCAGCAGCGCTGGGTGCCTATCAACCAGCCGCGCCCGCCCGGCCCGCTTGCGTCTACACCAGCTGCTACTGGTAAGAAACCGTCGCCGCGTTTAGGGGGACAGAGGCAATACGGTGCCCCTAGTCATCCTGGCCAGCCGTTCATCATCGTAGCCGTACAGTGGACATGAAAGGTGTGGCCTGTTCCAGAACATCGCAAGTTTCGCAGACCTTAAAAGCAAACCCCGAGAAGCTCTTTCTTATAAATCTGATGCTCCTGTGTACCAGTGTACAGCGATGTTCTTTGTATATTTTCTCATAACTATGTCTCGTTTAGTTCTGTGGGAACGAGTCCCAGGTAAGTATGTATGTGATGTTGTCTTTTCGTTTGCCAGGGGTCATACCAGGAGAGGGTTTGAGTGAACAATTAGCACGCTATCAGCGATCAAGTACACGCTTTGCATCCAAAGGGTCTGATTCACTCCTTGGGTGTTAAAAGGATCTCCGGTTATAGGATTGAGAAAGACTTGGATAATCGCTGCCATTTAAATAGGGGCAGTACTGGATCCCTGCCTTGCCCCACTATATCAGAAGCAGTGGTGTGGTGATATATCGTGACAGGCAGGTGCTCATTATGATATTTCACATAGTTATGATGCCAAGAAAAATATTGGAAATTTCCCGCACCCCACCTCCACTGTTAAATTCTGGGAATGAGGTTGGGTGATAGTACCCTACAAATCTTATCTGAAAGCACCCAAAGCATTTCTTTTCCCAGCAAAAGGAAGAAACTATCTCAAAGTCAGCAAAGTACTTCTATCAATTTTCTTTATCAGAAGCATGCCATTTGTAAATTGGGTTTAAATTGCTCGCCATCCCAGGATACTTTGCATTACAACAGGAGTTGCTCATAACAATCTACTTTTGTGGAGGAAGTGGGCAAAAATGCACCTAAGCTCAGAGGGAACAGGGAAGGTGAGGAATGGGGTGATTTTTCCTGCTAATTAAAGAGCCCCAGCACTTAACATATACTGGTCACACTAGGCTGCTGTACATTAATATTTTGGAGTAAGGTGCAATTTAATCAGATGCTGTTGTCTGAAAACAAGTGTTCCATGCAACTGGTTTTCATTTTATTGTGATTTTATTTTGTTTATTATTTTTAATTGTATTATTGTATTAATTTTATTTGTTGATTTTATACTGTAATGGCCACCCAGACAGCACGGTGCTAACAGGCAGCTTTTAAACAAATTTAATAAATAAATAATAAATAAAACAAACAGGTGTGATTAAAAATGTGCACCTTATGTATCAGTCTGCTTACAACTGTATATTTTGTATGCCAGCACTTCATGATCAGTGCAGTTAGGGAAATGCTTCATGGATTTAAACATTTTTTTTTATTAGAACATTTCTATGCTCCTGTTAAACATGGCAGCAGTTGCATGGAAGACTTTTACACAGCAACATCGTGCTTCAGTTGGATGTAAGATGTTAAATGAGTGGAATTTAATTAGAACTAGAATGCAAGCCCTTAAGACTATACTACAAAGCATGTGTACTAGCAAAGAAGTCCCATAACTGGATGCAATTAGAAGTCAACAGGACTGGTCTGTTGTAAGAATTGGACAGGAAGGCAGAGTCTGTCTGCCATAGTTTCTTATGTCAATTCATCCCAGAAGCCGGGAAAGGCTACACATTTCTTTCTTGTGCAACTTAAAAGCCCTGCTTAGGCATTATTAAATGTTGGTAGACATCATGCAAGCAAGAATGGGGCCATGCCAAGACTCCCTAGGGAAGACAGTTGCACTAGGAAAAGTCAAAGACAAAAGAAGAAAAGGAAGACCAACTATGAGATGGATTGATTCTATGCAGGAAGCCACAGCTTTGCATGTATAAGAGCTAAGCAGGGCTGTCAAGGACAGGACATTCTGGAAGGCCTCCATTCATAGGGTCACCGTAAGTCACTTGAGGCACAAGTGGACTCTGTGGCACAGTGCATCTTTTATCAGCTTAAACTGATACACCAACTATGACCCTATCTGGACAGAAAGAGCCTTGCTACAATTATCCATGCTGTGGTAACCTCTCGTTTGGATTACTGCAAAGTGCTCTATGAAAATGGTCCTGAAACTGCAACTGATCCAAAACAGGGCAGCAAGAATATTAGTGGGGACTGGCTCGCTGTAGCACATTACTCCAGTGTTTTTCTAGCTGCACTGGCTGCCAGTTGAAGTCTGGTCCTGATTCATAATGCTAGTACTAACATACAAAGCCCTAAAAGACTTGGGGCCAGGTTATCTGAAGGGTCACCTCATCCCTTATGTACCTACCTGGACCTTAAGATTATCTTTAGGGATCTTTCTCTGACAGCCCTTCCAAAGGAAGTGAGGCAGGTGACTTTCAGGAGGAGGGCCTTTTCCATTGGGGCACAACTGGTTTTGGAATGAGCTCCCCATAGAGGTGCCCTGGCACCTTCCTTGTATTCTATTCAGCACCAGGTGAAGGCCTTTTTATTTTCCTGGTATTTTAATCGTTTAACTTTTAAACCTTGTTTTTATATATTCCATCTTATTCTGTACTGCTGCTATGTTTCTGCACTGAACCATAGCAATTTTAATTGTTGTTATGTTTTTATTCCTTTAAATCAATGTGCATATCTTCTTTACATTTGTTTAATTTTCAGTTTTGTTAACTACCCAAAGAGCCCCAGCTATTGAGTGGTATAAAAATGAAACAATAAATGCAGATGTCAGAGACAAATTGTAGCATAACAAAATACTGCCCAATGTTCTCCTTACAATGAAGCTTTTCAGGAGCCATGCTTGTGTGCAGGACTCCAATAGTGCAGGATTCTGAGTCATGTGGAAACCTACATGTGTACAGCTACACATGTGAAGACCTCCCTTCTGCAGGTGTACCTGTAGGGATGAGCTTCATTATGTCATGACACCCGGGTTTCTCCCTGGCACAGTTCCGTTTCCCCTTGCATTTAGTCTGTTTCCCCTTGCATTTAGTCACTTACACTTAATCATGCCTGAATAGGGTTTCAAAAGTAAGGATGTCTGAAACTGGCAACCCTAATCCCATCCCATCACCACTGAATAATCATAGCAGATAGTCAAACCTTATTTGGGAATATAATCTCTGTATTCTTTCATCCTGTCTATTGTTATAATCGGTTCCCTCCTGAAGGTGGCTTAGGACATGTTCAGAAATATCCCTCTGCTTCCTTTATCTCTCCTCCTCTGCATGTTTTAATCCCATAAAGGGAACTTGATAATTTTCCCCATTGGGAGACTGTTCTAGGCACAACTAATGTCCTTCACTTGATACTAAAGAGATGTGTGGTGGGCAGGAAACTTGGAAGAACAGGTTCATATACACAAGTGCAACTTTTGCAAAAGGATTGGATCAGCTGTTCAGCAGAGTAATATAAGCAGAGATGAGGCACAAAATGCCTTAAAATGTTTATTAAAGCCCAGCAAAGGGATGTCAATGATTTTATTCTGCATTATCAAAGACTTTATCCTGGGAATGTGAGATTAAATTGAAGTGGTTTGTATTTTTGTTTCCTTCTAGTGAAGAAAATGTATGGAAACTCTGTGAATATATACGAAACCAGAATCAATACCCTTTAGAGGAATTTTATGCTGTTTTCATTTCCAACAATAGAAGGATGGTGAGTTGTGAATTGTGAGCCTGAAATCCAACAGCTCTTTGCAGTGTAAGGATCAAAACTTGGATCCTGGTATGTATGTAGTAATAACTTTTGGCATTTCTGTAGCTTAGGGATCTCTTGCTATATGTACCCTGTTGTATGTTGTATGCAGATTAAGGTGATGGCTCTTTGAATTGTTCCTGCGTCAGCCTGGCATGCAGGAATTAACAGTGCAATTGTCTTCATGTCTGCTTGGATATATGTCCCTTCGGGACTCATTCCCAGGTAATGTGTAAGATTGCAGCCTTTAGTTGTAAAAACTTATCCCTTAATCTCTTTGCTAGGAAAAGCTTTATGGGTTAAACAGACTGTTGTTGAAGGAGCAAGGCTGGTAAACAAAACTTTTAAAAGTGGTACCATCACAGGTGTGAACCTAGACCAGGCTTCCCCAACTTGGTGCCCCCCAGCTGTGTTGGGGCACAAGTCCCACCACCCCAAAATGACTGCCATCTTGGCAAAATGGTCACTGTAAAAATGGTGACTCTTAGCAAAGAAAATGAATCGCCTCCCAACAGAGGTGCTCCGGGCATCTGCTATCCTATTGAAAAGGTTTTATGCACAGGCTTAGTACACCCGTAGCATTAGTACACAAGCATTGTGTATGCCTTGGGGACCCCAGCATTGCAGGAAAGTATGGGGAATAAGGGGCTAATTATACAACAAGAATAGCTTGGTCTGGACTGAAAGGGCCACAAGGGACCTTGCATATGTGAAAGTTTTCAGGCGTCTCCTTGGATCTCTTCAAATCTTAGCCTGTAATAACGTGAAAAATCTTAGCTTTGTCACCTGTTTATGTGGGAAACAAAGCTCCCGTTTAGCAGCCTGAAACATTAAATGATCTAATGTAAATATAATCACTCATTCCTCATCAACTGCAGGTACCACTTTGGAAGCAACAGGCAGGATGTGCAGATCAACCTGTGATTTGGGTGAGAAAATCCACATCTTCCCCTCTGTTTAATGTTATTCCACTGCTCTTTCTGTAACTTTTCTTTAATGTAGATGTCACTGGTTTTTAAACACAGCCCTTTCCCAACCTGATACCCTCCAGTTGTTTTGAATTTCATCTCCCATCAAGCTCAGACAGTGGTCAGGAATGCTAGGTGCTGATGGCAAACACGTACAGAGGGCACCAGGTTAGGAAATGCTGTTCTAAAGAGCTCCGCTGAAATAGAAGCGACATGATGAGTTCAAAGCATGGACCTGTCTAGCAGTTTTCTCCAACTTGGTGTTCCTCCAGTTTTGGTGGGCTACCACTCCCATCAGATGCTGTCAGCATGACTGGTAATAATCTGGTGTGAATGTGGCAAAATAATATATGTAACTTTTCAGTACAATAAGTTGGTATTATTATTCCTCTACGGTAGGTTTGGAGGAAGTTTGGAGGCTGAGGCTATAACTTGCAACGTATGACATATGCATTAATGAAAGTGTCTTAAATATGAAGAGTCAATTTCATTCACAAGGGAGTTACTACAGAATGTCCTTCACAGTCCTGGTCATAGGCTAGATTAAACTGTTAAAACACTTTTTATCAACTTAAAAGATTAATCAGGCAGCAGATCCATTATAAAGAAATTATTCCTAATGACTCGATAGCAAGCACCATCTCAAAAGTGCTTTCACATGGAAAAGAATGATCTCTTTTTGGCCATTACATCCTGGCCTAATAAGATGAGATAAAAAGAGCTTTTTTGGTACACACACAACTCCATCGCTCATCCCTTTTCATAAGTCAGCAAATAAACCAGGAGTCATGGACTAGGAAACCGTAGATAATGGCTTTTGGAACAGACCAGGGTATGAAATCATGCTATGAAGTTGGTTTAATACCCTTTCTTGTTCCAAGGCTGTTAGGCATGGTAAATTGGTTTGAATGAAACAGAAAGCTAGCGTTAATCAAAGAGTTTCTGATTTACCTGTGTAGAATGGCTGCGTGTACACCCAAAAGTCTCATTCATGTCCTAGCTTATTTAAGCAAGATACGATTGTCTGAACATAGCTGGTACCTTTTTAAGATGGTGATAGATTTTTAGATAGTGATAGATCTTTTCTAAGATCTAAAACCAAATGGATTTAATAACCAAAGGTTTTTCTTTATTTGCTTCAGAGCTATTGGTTTTTTCAACTGGTGTTGAAAATTTAACCAGTGAATTGGCTGGATTATTTGCAATTAATGTACACATCTTTAACTAGGGTGACCTCCCAAGTCTCTGCATACCAGAGAGTAAGGGTAATGAGTTTATTATTCTAACAGTGGAGCTTGAAGTCAAAATAGTCTCTTGATACCACTTATCCAGTGTGACATGGCTGGGATTCGGTTCCTCCAGATTCTGCTCACTGGTGGTTGTTGTGAGGACAATATGGAGTGTAGGAAGACTGTGCAAGCTGCCTTGGGTTCCTTGCAAGAGGGAAAAAAGCAAGATATAAATGTAGTGCAATAGCAATAATAATATTTTTGCAACATTATCAGCACTGGATTTGTGGCCAAGGTAAGCTTTGAAGCAGGAACTTTCAGGCTCATGATCATAGACACAAAAGTGTTTTCAGACATGTTTCAAATGATACTTTATACAGTCTGTTCTGAACTGTGTTTTATGCATAAATTTGGACACTTTTCCCAGCCTTTCTCCTCTAATCATCACTGTTGTGTACTGTGAAAAAGATTGTGCTATCTTTTTACTTGCAGGATTATCATGTGGTTTTGCTCCATGTGACTAGTGGCGCTCAGAACTTCATTTATGACCTTGACACTGTGCTCCCTTTCCCCTGCCCCTTCGATCTCTACATTGAAGAAGCTTTTAAATCAGACAGCATTATTAATCCGGAATTTCGAAGGTGAGGATATATAGCTTAAATGTGCTTGCGTATCTTAAATAACGACCAAGATTTGGGTCTGCCAAAATTGGCATTGTATTGCATAGATTGATTGATTTCATTACTGTACCACAAACTCTCTGGCTGGGTTACCACAGTCAATAAAACAATGCAACATGCATAAAATATTCCAATATCTGAACACTTGAAAACAAAAGCAGCTAAAAACAACCAATGATAGATAATAGATCTACAACACCCACAGGATGGGCTTGGCATAAAGGGCCTTCTTAAACTGGTGTCAAAATGACAGGGACCTCAGTAAGGAGATCATTCCATTGCTGGAGGGCCATCACCAAGAAAGCCCTCCAACACGTTATAGACTGAGCTGACATCTGCTCACTTTGGGCTTGCGGGAAGCAGTTATCTCATCCTGGAGCCTTAATTTTACCTGTAACTGCAGAGCTTCACCAGTGGCCTAGCTGAGTCCCCGTACTGTGTCTGGCACAGAATTTATGAATTCTCCAAAGGCAATCAGTGAAACAGATTTCTAGAACTACTTGGAGAAAAATGCCCCACTGCCCACCCCACTATTAAATTGCATGGGACCCTCAAAAGGTGAGTCCCGTGTGTGGTTAACACGACATTGTTTTGCTCTACTTGAAAGCATGTTTTTCTGGACAGCTAAATTCAGTATTCTCCAAAACACAGCCACTTAGACCCAGAAACAGAATCAAGTAACAGCTAAATTTTATATTTCTGAAAAATGAAGAGATGTCTTGAGGTAGCCATTATTACTTCTTTGCCCCGGTAACCCTTGTTGAGACCTAAAATCTGTTAAGCATCTAGCAGAGACTAATTTGGTTAAGTGTGCAGAGCTTCTCTTACATTTTGTATTAAGAGTATTCAGACTGCAGCTTTTGGGGCAGCTGCAACATGAGCTACCTTTCTCTCATTCCCCACTTGTTTTGTTTAACATCTAGCCTGAGGTGAAGTTTTGGGGTACTCAAAAGTTTTGCTATTTCTTGGTGACACTGTGGTTGGTGCCAGCAATAGTATTACTGTGTCTTTGGATTTTTTTTTTTTTAATCACAGATCAACATAACTATTTGTGGCTTTAGCTGTTGCTGCGATCATATGGTCTGTGGGAGAATATCCCAGGAACCGTTTGCTTGTTTGGAAAAATGCTTCCAAGCTCAGAGACAGCATTCCAACCCTGGAAGGGGGAATTGGGCATCCATTCCTAACCCCTCCCTTGTCCTCTCACAGCTGGTGTAGCTTCCATCTGAGGTTGGAAAAAGCTACCTCCAAGGAGAGGGCAAGGGAGAAGATCAGAGAGGCCGGAATGCAAGAGACCCGGAACCACTGTCAGCCTCCTCTCTTTCCTTCCAAAGTGCCCTCATCAGACAAGCTGAAGAGCCTGTCTTACAAAAATCTCCAAAGAGGGAGGACAGAGCACAGCGATCGCCCCTCCCATTCCTTCAGCCTTGAATTGCACCCCAAGCAATTCCCCATTCTTCCAGAACGAATTGATTAATCATATAGGTTCTTAATTGTTAAAATATGCTATAGTCATCATCATCTTTTGGCTAAAGAAGTCAAGATATGAGCAAACATTTTTCCAGGACATACAGCCTTGATTAAACAAGCAACTCTGTAACAAATCAGCGTTTCCCATTTTTCCAGAATTGGAAAGCTATGTTTACCAGCTTCAGAAGAAGCCAAGATATTAAATCACCTTCAGACCATGGTTTAATGACCTGGCTTCTTCCAAAGTTGTCAATCACAGTTTTCTGATTTGGTTGAAATGGGAAACTCTCTTTTCTTTGCCTACATCCAAAGGGGATGAAAAAAGAGGGTGCAGGTGCATTCAATTAATGCCATGTTAGTCTTTAAGGTGCCACAACAAGTGTTGTTTTTGTGTCCGAACTTCCCAATTACAGTGCAGTTTGGTGGGTGTCCACTCAGAAGTAAGTCCAGTAGTGTTCAGCTGGGCTTACTCTGCATTGGCTGCCATCCTGCACTCACTCACCCAAGTGCCAACCTCACTGAGCCAACAGGGTGTGCTTTTGAATAGCTGTGTAGAGCCGAACATGACTTCAGCTGGCCTGCAACAATGTCACTTATAAGATGTGCCTGCTTAGAGTGGATTGTTAACCATTCACAAGAAATGACATTTGAGGAGTCTGATACTTACCCACAATTTAGCATTTGGTTCAGCTGTAGTTGAAAATACTAGGAGCAGAATCAGCCCCCTGCTTCTTGATGGTTCTGCCTCGGACAATACAAGTCCCCTCACTTAAGTGTTTGGCTTATTTAGGAAAGTCAGATTGGTTCGCGCTGATGTGTATCTGAAGACGTTTGCTTCTGACCGCTCCCACATGAAGAACGCCAGCGGGGACTGGCTGAAGCCGCCTCCTGCATACCCGTGCATTGAAACGGCAGGTGAGTCAGGGTTGCTACTGTCTCACCCACACTAGGGTCCCAGTACTCTGGTGGGGCAGGAAAGAGAAGCCTTGTAGATGGTGCTGGGCTGCAACTCCTGTTGTCAGGGTTGATGGGAGATGTAGTCCCAAAATGGTTGAAGGCCCACATGTTCCCCATGCCTGATGTAGCAAGTTCAAAGTTTTGATTACCTTCTCCCCTTCCCCTTCCTACTCTTCAGCTATACCCTGCTTTTCTTCCCCTTGTAAGGAACTGAAGGCAGCTGGCAGGGGGTCTCTTGCTCGCTGTGCTATGTTTTGGACACGGTAGTAAAAAGCTCTGCAGTAACCTGGTGCCTTCCCAGGTGTGTTGCACAACAACTCCCATCACACCCACCCTGTTGATGGAAGTTGTACTGTAATATCTAGCAGTCACCAGGTTGGGGAAGGCTGCTTTGCTGCTCCTTTCCCTGCCAATTTGGAATCTAATCAAGCAGATCCAGGTGGTTTGTCTTGCCAGTTCCCATTACCCCTTCTCAGCAAAGAACAGCCGTGTCCAGTTATTCCTGCTAAATCAGGAATTGCTTGCACGTCTGGGATACAGATGCGCTTATGCTGTGTGAAGTGCATCCAGATGTAAGGGTATCGACTGAGGTTTGTATTATTCATGGGGACTTGCAAAGCTGATATGACAGTGCATCCCTGCCTATCGTTTTCAGTTAAGTGTGGGCAATAGAATTTACTTGCTACCATGTGTGGGGAGAGTGGCTGCAACCATCCTGACCTAATTACTCTTTTAACTTTGCAGCTGTCCATCCCTTTGCCTCCAGATCCTTCCTTGTCCTTAGTAAGAGTTTAGCTGGTCTGGGTCTGGCTGGGCCAATCTCTTGTGTACATACCATGACCATTACTGGTCGTGCCAACTGGGCATATGGGAGTTCTCATACAAAACATCTGGAAAGCACCAGGTTCCCTATCTCTTCATGGAGCAAAGTTTGCCAGCACATCTGGACAGGACTCCCCAGAAGATAGCGAACAGCTGTTTGCTGAAAACTGGATCGCTCAGATATTTCCAGAGTATTTAGGAATCTTTTCCCAGACCACCCAAGAATTATAATGCTGTTCTCTTGCTTTCCTTTTTTTTAAGATGTGAAGATGAACTTGGATGACTTCATCAGTATGAAACCAGATGTGGGATGGGGATCTGTGCTTCCACTCCCAGAATTTGTGCAGGGATTTGGCAACCAGTACTGATTTCAGCTTACTTTGAAGGATAATAAAGTAATTAAAGTTGAGACATCAGTTTCATGATCTTTGTCATTCTATGTATTGATGGTTTTAAAGCTGGAATAATTTTACTGCATTTCAGGGAACTAAAAAGCATATATTGAATGGAATAAAATATATATTTAAAATACTTTGCAAGGATTAAAAAGATAATCATAAAGATCCTCTGGTGTCTGCTCTGTGAATTCTTTTACTTCAGAAGCCAAGTCTTTGAAAATTGCCAGCCAAGGAGCTTTTGTAAGCTCTGGGTAAATAGAAATATCTGATCAGGTTTCCTAAATTTCATTTATTACATTTTATGACTGCTCTTCCTCCAATGTTTCTTCTCTCCCCTTTTATCTTCATACCACCGTGTGAGGTAGGTCCCGATGAAAAATAGTGAGCAGTCGAACGCCACCTTCATAGCTCTGTAGAAATCTGAATGCTGTTGTTGTTAGTCGCGAAGTCATGTCCGACCCATCGCGACCCCATGGACAACATTCCTCCAGGCCTTCCTGCCCTCCACCACCCCAGAGTCCACTCAAGCTCACACCAACTGCTTCAGTGACTCCATCCAGCCACCTCATTCTTTGCCGTCCCCTTCTTTTGCCATCTATTGTGCCCAGCATTAGGCTCTTCTCCAGGGAGTCCTTCCTTCTCATTATGTGGCCAAAGTACTTGAGTTTCATCTTCAATATCTGGCCTTCCAAGGAGCAGTCAGGGTTGATCTCCTCTAGGACTGACCGGTTTGATCACCTTGTGGTCCAAGGGACTCACAGGAGTCTCTTCCAGCAGCACAACTCAAAGGCCTCAATCCTTCGGCGCTCAGTCTTCCTTATGGTCCAACTTTCACAGCCATACATTGCAACTGGGAAAACCATAGCCTTGACTATACGCACTTTTGTTGGCAGGGTGATGTCTCTGCTTTTTAGTATGCTGTCTAGATTTGCCATAGCTCTCCTCCCCAGGAGCAAGCATCTTTTAATTTCTTGGCTGCAGTCCCCATCTGCAGTGATCTTGGCACCCAGGAAAATAAAATCTGTCACTACCTCCATTTCTTCCCCATCTATTTGCCAGGAAGTGAGAGGACTGGATGCCATGATCTTAGTTTTCTTAATGTTGAGTTTCAAGCCAACTTTTGCACTGTCCTCCTTCACCCGCATCAAGAGGCTCTTTAGTTCCGCTTCACTTTCTGCCATGAGAGTGGTATCATCTGCATATCTGAGGTTGTTGATATTTCTCCCAGCAATCTTAATTCCAACTGGTGATTCATCTAGCCCCGCCTTTCTCATGGTGTGCTCTGCATATAAGTTAAATAGGCAGGGCGACAGTATACAGCCTTGCCAATCTCCTTTCTCAATTTTGAACCAATCAGTGGTTCCGTGTCCAGTTCTCACTGTTGCTTCTTGACTCGCATAGAGGTTTCTCAAGAGACAAATAAGGTGGTCTGGTACTCCCATCTCTTTAAGAACTTGCCACAATTTGTTGTGATCCACGCAAAGGCTTTAGCGTAGTCAATGAAGCAGAAGTAGATATTTTTCTGGAACTCGCTAGCTTTCTCCATGATCCAGCGTATGTTGGCAATTTGATCTCTAGTTCCTCTCCCTCTTCGAAAACCTACCTGTATTTCTGGTAGTCTGAATGCTGTAGCGAGATTTTAATATTAGAACAGCAAGTATGTAAGAAAGTGAGCTAAACTCCATACAACAAACAAAGGATAAGTTTGCAGTTTGGCATGATTATTCCATTTCCGTGCTGCTCACTAGCCAAAGCTTTCTGGGCAGTTCACAGAAATTAAATCTTTAAAATGCAATGTGGTGAAAACATGACAGAAAACATCAGGATAACCATCCCGTGATCTTTAGTTGCAGCTAATACAGCATCTGACCACTTGGTGTCACCATTTGCAGTTTGTATCCAGTTTGTAGTGGAACAAAACTCAAGGAATTGTCAGTTTCTCTGCGCTGCAACCAAGTTCTGGTGGTTGGTTTTACTAGAGTCCTGGCAATAGAGAAGTCCCTAACAGATGATGCTCTTAAGTTCAGAAATCATTATATACATGAGTCTCCGTGAGCGAATTATGTTCATGCTACAAAAACCTTAGAAATTAAAGAAAAACTTAATTTCCAGCTTTAGAAATTATCACACTGTCACAGAGCTTGAGGAGGCCTTGCAAATCCTTTGGGCCACCTAGTTCCTGCACTGAGGCCTTTGGATGAAGCAAGAAATCCAAACCTAGACTAGAATGGGCCTAATGTCCCTGATGTGGTTAGACAAATGGTGACTAAAATGGAATAGTTACCTCCTGTAAAGTGCAGTTCTATTCATGCAGCCTAAAGTCGCCTTTTTCTGCAGTCTTCTAACAGCTGAATCATGTCCAGCTTATGATCGATAATAATCCTGCAATCCTTTACTTAGGGAGCAATCCTGTGCCTGTTGAGACAGACAAAATCCTACAATTCCCAGTATTCTCCAGCCAGCCATGATAGCTGGGGGTCATCGGTCTTTTTTGTCTGAACTTGCATGGGATTGCATCCTAATAATGTTATCCATAGCCATCATCTTGAACTTCTTTCCTGCAGTCTCCAGGCTGCACTCCTTAGAAATGCATTGCCTAAGGCTTCTTTTAGCCATAGGAAAATACCCTTTAATATGTTTGGATGACTCAGTTAATAGAACATTATAAAAATAGAACTTTCCCACTGGGACCAAAGTAAGGGAATCAGCTTCTGGGTATAACAGAAAACAGAAGAGTGCGAGTGAGAAAGCAGGGGTGGAGGGAATCTCTGTGCACATACTCATAGTTTGACCACAACAACTTCAGAGCAGGCTTTTGACTCACAATCTTTACTGAGTGAAACGACTGAATGGCATTTCTTCAGTATTCTATTTGCATTTTCTGCAATTCCCAATTAAAACTGAGACGTCAACTTTGTTTTTCCCCAAGTGACTGTATACTTGGCTACAAGAGAAGGCTGATGGTGCTACTCATTTTGCAATATATTATGTTTCCTGTTCTTCCCCTTACCCACCCCCACCTCTTCACAAATGTCTAGACAACTCTCTAAACTAGCATTAACCCAGAATTCCATCACTGGGTTAAAAATAGAGGGTTTATAAATATGAGGCTTGTGGTGGAAGATTACAAGGTCTCATTCAGTCCCACAAGGAAAAGAAACATTTACTTTGCAAGACAAGAGACTTCAGGAAAACCTGAAGTTTCAACATAGCTGTGTAAGAAAATGTACGTAATTGACAATGAAGTTGCAAAGAAAGATCTTTTACCATGAATGTCTGTGTTCAGGGCTATAAAATTATAATTTCCCTAGTTAAATCAGATTTCTACCTCAAACAGATACCAACTGTATTTCAGTTGTATAATGACAACTCTCTCCAAAGAATCATAGGACTTCCAGCTTGGCAAAAACTTCTTTTGGAATTCTTAAGCCTTCCCATACACAGCTGCATCTCCGTCTGCTCCTTGGGAGAGTCTTACATTGTAGTTCAAGTGCGCTCACATGAGCATCACGTCTAAACTCAGGGCTGGTCCTCCCATGAAGGAGAGTGACTTGATCACCTCAGGCAGCAGATGCTGAGTGGCAAAGGTAGTCCTTCCCCAGCTGTTCCTCCTGAGCCCCCTGGAATGATTCAAATATAAACAATACCTACCAGCACCTCTTCCTCCTTGTTCACCTCCTCTTATGATTCTTATCCACATTATTATCAAGATCTTCAATGTTTATATACTACCTCATTTCCTGTAAAGCTGTCAGGGCAATGTACAACAATTTAGACAAGAAAAACAATAAAAGCAATAATGTTAAATGCAGCCAAACAGTAAAGGATTAAACCTACACGATATAAAAATCTGAATTAAAAAAAATCCTTTCTAAAAGCCAAGATAATGGGATCCAGTCATAGTTCTTGAAAGAGTGCATTGCATAGTTTGGGAAAAACCCTTTCATATGGCGGATAATCCTTCTCTTCTGATTTTGCCTATTAAGGAACAACTAGGTTTGTTGTATTTCTGCAGGTCTCAAGAGGTCTCCCAGGCCTGCTGAAAACTCCCTCTTGTGCAGTGATTTGGTTGGATTTCCCTTGACTGAAGGGAACAGAGGGCCCAGGTGACATTGTCTTGCCTTGAAGCCCAGCTGCTCCTTTTCTTCCTTTGGTCAGGGAAAGATCCTGTTACTCCAATGGCTGGAGAGGTTGGAAGCAAAGCCAGTATTACGACATTGAATTATTATACGAAAGTTGCCCCAGGGATTCCTCTGCATGGAAAGGTGGGATAGTTTGAAGGTAAAGAACCAGGAGAGGGGAGGAGTTGCAGTTAGCAGAGGTGGGGTGTCCAGGTACAAGTGACCAGGACTTCAGCCCTGAAGCTCCAGGAGGCTATCTGACCCACCATCCTGTTATTCGTGGGCACTTGCTGAAATAAAGCTCTAGCAGTCGTCATCTTCATCATCTCCACCACAGTCTTTTATTTCTATTCCCCTTAATAGCCGGAACTCTATGGGTGACTCACAACAATGCAGGTTTGGGATGTTATTTATTTAAACAACTGACATATGCTAAAGGACACAACACAGCTATAGAAGTCTCACATTTGTGATTTCGTTATAGCAGTCGCATGCCGTTTAGTGTTTCTTGGCTGGTTTTATCTGCAAATGTGAGATTCAAAAGCTTTGCTTGTGAATTTATTTCAAGCATTTTTATCCTGCTGTTCAGCTGAAAAAGACACCCAGAGTGGCAGTTGATAAAAATAAGAGGAACAATGGCATGTGTTTATGTATACTCATGCAAAACTGAAATCAGGTACATTGTACATGAGGCATTAAACTAAAGCAAGCTGCGTTCAGTCTTTTCTAGTTATCAAGCACATATAGATGCATCCCTGATGTACTCCCCACGATTCTGGAGAGTGAGCTCAGTTTGCAAGATAATGCTATGAAATTTACTGTTGTTTGTAGTGAGATCACTGACCTAAAGCTGAATGCAAGTGTAAATGAATGGGCACTGGGGCCAATTATCCCATCTTCAAGTATAAATTGATAGGATCTCAGCTGGTAGTGACTGACCAAGCAAGAGATCTTGGGGTTGTGGTGGACAGCACTGTGAAACTGTCAAGCTTGGTGTGAAAAAGCTGCTGTGAAAAAGCCAAACTCCATGTTAAGCATAATTAGGAAAGGCAATGGAAATAAAACTGCCAGGATTATATTCCCCTTAGGGAAATCTATAGTGCAACCACACAGAGAATATTGTGTATAGTTGTGGATATGACACCTAACAAAGGATATGGCGGCTTATTCTATAAGGGTGGCTTATTTTATATTGTATTTTTGTATTTTTAATTTAATGTTTATATTTTTTGTAATTTAATATTATAATTATTTTTAATTTATTGTTGTAAGCTGCCCCGAGGCTTCGGCGAATGGGGCGGCATAAAAATGTTTTAATTAATTAATAAATAAATAAATAAATAAATAAATAAATAAATAAATAAATATGGTAGTGTTGGAGGAAGTGCAGAAAAGAACTGCCAAAGATGCAACTCCCTTATGAGCAGACGGTGCAACAGCTGAGATAGTTTAGCTTAGGAAAAAGTTGGGTAAGTGGAGCCTTGGCAGAGGTACAGAATCATGCATCGTGTGGAGAAAGTGGACAGGGAGGCACGTTTATCCCTCTCCCATTCCACTTGAACCCAGTGGAGCCAAACCACTGGTTGCTGGGAGAGTGCGCACAGATAAAAGGAACTTCATCACACAATGCATAATTTAACATTTACTTCTGCAAGATGTAGTGATGGCCACCCATTTGGATGGCTGTAAAAGGAGTGGAACAAATTCATGAAGGGTATCAATGGCCATTAGTCTTGATGACTGTGTGGTGCCTCCAGTATGAGAGAGAGTGTGCACCAGTTGCTGGGGAACATGGGCAGGAGAGTGCTACTGTACTCACGACCTATTTGTGGGTTTCCCATGGAGCAGCTGGTTGGCCACTGTGAGCAGAAGGATGGACTAGATGGACCTTGGGTCCAGCACACTCTTCTTAGACTTTAATGGATGAACTTGTCCCAGATGAGCTTACAAATTGCCTCACACTTACAAATGAACTCCACTTCAGATCATACCCGATCATATGCATATGCAACCTGATTCTCAAAGCTACATCCTTCCTCCCACCCTTGCTCAATCTTGCATTCTTTCCTGCCCATCATGCCTATCCCTCATATCCCCATGTTCATCACGACACCTGTAAAGCGATGCCTAGCTATGTACAACTGTAAAATGTAGGTGTCCCATGCTGTTGGGAAGATCACTTACACAGAGATTCTGAACAACCGGAGAGCATCCGATCACGTGCTTCCCTTTTCAGGTGCCATACTGAAGACGTATGCCAAGTCAAGGAACGCTGGTGAGCAGACTGCATGGATACTGCAGGCATAGGTGCTCCAACTTACCCTTCCACACTGGGACAGGCAGCTAGAGTGTCCTCTGGATACACCTGCTCTCTCACAAGAGTTTGAACTTGCAGGTCTAGTGCACACCCCTGCGGGCCTAATTTCATGCAACCCTTGGCCTAGTCTCAAGAGTCCCTTGCATGCATTTGAGTTCAGGCCTCTGGCAAGAGCAACCTGCCTTTTCCCAGTCAGCCTGCTACATAGGAGGGAAATGGAAGACAAAGGGGTGGCAGAAATAGAAAAGGGGTGGTCCACCCATTTGCTGCTATGGCCTTGTCAGCCTTGAGCATCACTCACATCCACATGCCTCAAATCACCAGTGGAGGAATGTGGACCTCAATAGAAACATTTGTCATCCATCCTACCCAGAGGACATCCTGCTTACCCCATGAAAAGCACAGAAGGAGCACTGTAGACAAGCCATGCCGCATATTCAAGAATGTGCAAACGTATGTCTCACACACATCTTATGTGGACCAGTAACAGCATTGTTTATGTAGATATAGGACAACATTGGCCTTGAAGGCTCTGTGTAGTCTGGTCTTCGTTCAACAGCTTGAGTCAGTGGACTGGTGTTGTTCATGGTCTAGGGAGAGGCCCTGAAAATGAAATAGTTTTCCCCTGCCAGGTTTGAAGAACAGAACACTAAGATAATATTTTGTTGCCTTACGATCCTTGGGTTATGGAGGTAACCAGGGTAACTGAAGACAACCTTAATCCAGGAGAACCTTGAGCCAACTGGCGTAACAAAAGTACCACTCTTCATAATTTTCTGAATATTTTATTGATAATTCAGTGTCAAAAACAGTTTACAAAAAACCCCCACTGCTTGTACCAAACAGTTGTCAAAGTCAAAGGGTTGAACATGCAAGAAAAAGAGTGTGCAAAATTTATATGGAAGGATTCGCAGTCACACAATAATGCTAAACACAGGAGGTTTTAATACACAACAGGTATGCTTTTCAACCTCAGAGCGATCCTGTTGAACTACATAAACTTTTTAAAATCCTCTTAAACAAATAAGCTTCCTTTTTATACATATATAGGCCAGCATATATTATTATCATTATTATTGCTAATTAAGCTCTCAAAAGAAACATTTGTGACCATGAAAAGAAAAAAAAGTTCTTTGTGGAGCCGGCATTATGTATAGCAAAATATGAGTTCAGAACTTCCTATGAAGTCAAAAAGAATCCTCCCATTTCACCACAGTTCCTGCATAAAGTGTACCTCCCAATTTTGAGTGGAGTGAATCTCACTATTACAAGACAATTACTATGACACAGAACTATCGCTAACCCTTATTTTATATCCGGTCATTCAAAAGTAGCTCCACTAAAGTCAGCATGCACTACAGTGTTATTTTCCCCGCAAGTCCATGAATTTCAGCTGCAAAAGTTCTACTGACATCCACAGCATTGGTGTGGATTCAGAGAGTTTTCCTATTGTTGCCTCTGATACTGTAGGCAAAAACACAGCTTAAAATTTCCCAAGCTTCCAAAAACAAAATGGAGGGCCTAGGGAAGAAGGAATGCCACAAAGGTCTTATTAGTGGTGTCTCCCTGTTGCTACTAAAGGCTGCATTTTAGGGATAATGCGATGCACAGAGCTAAGCAGTGATAAAAATGGGCAGGGACAGAGTACTGACAAAATATTTCTGTGGAACAGAGAGGGGAACCTGTGTGTGTTTGGAACAGGGTGAAAATTCTGCTTGTGGCTCCTGCTGGAGAAATTTGGGAAAGGGTGACCAAGGTTAGTACCTGTTGCACATTCCATACAAAGCAAGTATTTGGGTTTCTGTCCTCCCCAAGATCAAATGACATCCCTTCTCTCCATGGGGCTTTATTCTGTAGTTTGCAGTGTTACTGCTCTGAGGGTTTCTGAGCATTTCCAAATTTCTGATAAGGGTTGTATTAATTGAGAATGTATATAGGTAGAAATGTGCTGAATGCATATTAGCAAATGAGATCCAAGGACTTTCAAAAGCTTTAAGAGGTTATAATCCAATATACAAGGTACACACAAAAGGTTTTCTTTGGTGTGGGGGACACTCAAACAATGCCGGTGGAACAATTAAGTGTTTAATATAAAAGTCACACATTTTATAAAATCTAAGCACAATTGTTTAAATTAAGTCATATAAAACAGGGGTATTCACTAGGATCTTGCTTGAAGAGGAGTGATTTGGAAGAAATATAATGTTTAATGGGGATGGAAGAGTAACAGCTACACCACTGTTATTAGAGTACTTTTTAACAACTGGATTCCTATGATGAATGCAGAATAGTTTCACACACAGAGATCTTTTCTCTCCCTTTATGCACATATATGCTCTAATCACCAAAACCCACATCCAGACTCAACCTCTATTCTTCCAAATATCATTTGTAACCAAGTATTTTATGTCAATTTATTACTTTAAAATATTTCCTCTCCTAAAGTGGCTTAAGTTTTTATAGGATGGCTGTACAATTCCCAAAGTGCCTATCTGCACTATAAAGACATCAATCTTATACCATTTTCACAGTAACAAGTTTATTTAAAATGGAAGGTTGGGAATTGTAGT
>NW_025335349.1:23564408-23856286 GCF_004798865.1 Varanus komodoensis
ACTACAATTCCCAAGGTTCCTTAGGAAAAGGGAATGGCTTAAACATGACACACAAACACTTCATGTCTGTAGTGAAGATGTGATCAAACATTTTGCTCTGAAACCCACGGGAGCTATATAAAAAGTCTTCCTTTCTTTCTCAACATACTCTTTTCAAGTATTGATGCAAGAGTGCACTATGAACCATTGTAGTGGTAAAAAATAACCCAAAAATAGTCCAATGTGGTAGAATTCAGGCCAGAGCTGAATCACAGAACCTTCCAGTTGGAAGGGGCCCAGAAGGCCTTCAGGTCCAACCCCCCTGCTCAATTGCCACACACCATGACAGAATACTATCAATTATTATTATTACTTTCCCACTGCTTCATAAAACATACATATCTTTCCAATCCACAGTAACAACCACAAACTTCCAACATTATCAGAGTCTTCCTTCTGGAATCCTGGCTCAAACCCATCCTTAGCCCAGCACTGGAAACTGCTTTGCTTACTTAACCTGTTGTTAAAAGGAAGTCTGGACAAATTTCAAAGTTCTCAAGCAGGCATTTCAACATGTTAAATGACAAGCTTAAAAATGATGCTGTCATCCCACTGAAATAAAACAGGGAGAACATTCTGAGAATGTTGTGATCAAGACCTGGTCCTGACACACCGATGCTCAGCATGCGGGAACATGCTCTTTTCCAACCTGACAGATTATACATCAACTGATTCCACCACACACCCCTTGAAATGAGGCAGTCTCACAAAAGGAGATACTCTACGAGGTTGCCGTTTGCGTGTTTGCACAGCACAGCCTTCCTCAGCCTCGTGCCTTCCAGACACGTTTGGACTGCAACACCCAGAATTCCCGTTCAATGACCCTGCCAGATGGAAGTTCTAGGAGTTGCGGTCTAAATGTCTCTGAAGGCCACCAGGTTGGGGAAGGCTGGCCTAGAATGTTCAATATAAGAGCCTCAAAATCCACATATTGGTTAACCAACCATCAGTTTCAGTATACCAGGCTCTCCTTCATGTGCATTTCTATAGGCCTGGCTGCCTCCCATCTTCTACTCCTGACATGACACGCAAACAGCTCTTTCGCTGAGCAATGCTTTGCATGTTAAAACCCAGTTCAGAGCAGCCACAGGAGCGGATGTACTTATGCCTACAGGGAACAACTGCTGAGGAAGCAGAAAAAAGACCACACTGAGACATTCACCCTAGATGCACATCAAAGGCTGGATGGCTTTATCCGCATCACCAGCACATACCAGCTGAACTGTTTTAACTTTCAGAGGAGAGAACTTATCAATTTTGCTTTCCTATCCCATTATTCCAACCTTATTTCCATCTTCCCAACTTGCCTGGCTACAAGAGCATCATGAACATCTTGACTTGAGCTTGCTATCTGTGTATTTTGGTACTGATCCAAATAAACAAGGGAAGGTGCTCCAAAGAGGAGGTCATGCAGCGATCCCCCCTTCTGGTTATCCAGAAAATGAGGACTGACTGGGCCCAGCTTTTGCCTTGACTATTGTCTAGACAGGGTGAGGGACTGAAAGCCTATGTATATGGCATATCAGACATCCCCAGTGGACACACTCAATACCTGTACAAAAACCCCTGTGGGCTCATTACACAAGTAATACCCAGTGACCTTCATCTAGGCTGCAACACTCATAATCCAACATCGACGCTTAACATGGATGTGGAGAGAAATTTCTATCTGTGGTAGGATTTCAGTCTTTCCTCTATAAATTAATGGGGGGTGCGATCCTATTGTGATGATTGTAAGCCCCTTAACTTGGATGCTTGTGCTAATCCTATGCAGGATGAGACAAGCAGTCTTCATCTTCCATGTTCCTGCACTGCATTTTTTTGCCTGTCTGGCAACTGCATTTCACAATAGGATGGAAGAGGCTGCATCCGGCCTTCACTGGTCTCTTTCACTCTCTTCATCCAAACACCCCCTTCCTCCCTCCCTCCCTCTCCAAGCCAGAGCAGCAGCCAATGAAGGGAAAGAAGGGTCAAAGGGCTGATTCCCAGCTCCAAGGTCTAAGTGCTCTCTCCATGCTCAGATCTGGAAATCTTAAACAACCCAGGGCCTCTCAGATGCTGTCTAGGAGCCACAGGATTATTTCCTAATTACATTTTTGATCAGTTCCATATGAGATTTTTGGAAGAACCAAGACAATTTAGCTTTGAAATATAGCAAGATGGTCAAGATCCTTCTAAAGCATTTCTGTTCATAGGGAACAGCTTCCATTTACTACTCTCAGCCTTCTCTTACATACATTTTCTGAACACTCTCCAACAGAAATATTATACACCCCAAAAAGCTGCAAAGTAACTTTGCTTGCAACAAAGTGAAACCTTTCAAAAATTCCAGATAAAAACTGAAGAGCTTGTAGCATATGTAACATTATTAACTTAATTATTTAATTATCCCCAAGGTCTTCAGTACTCCTATTCCAGATTAACCAGACAAACTCCTCAAAGTTTGGCCTTTGCAAAGCATGTGAGCTTTATATAAATGGTTATCAAACTCCCTTAATCCCTCCTCCCTACACAGATAGCATCATTCCATTATCAATCGTAATTAAATTCTGGAATTGCAAGCTTTGGTACAGGTCCAGCTAGAAAGAAATAGGAAACAGGTCTTAGATACAATACAGTTGATTTCTCTGCTCAAGGTAGCAATACCACATGTGAATTACAGCCCACAAATCAGTCAAATCATGAGTTTAAATTCAGATTAATTCCATAAAAACCAAGTCATTCAACATTTATACTGATAGCTGACCTGAAACTAACCCCTCAGTCAAGGTAATGACCATCTTCATTAAATATGTAAATATTTCCTGGGGCAAGCACCTCTTTTCAATATCATGGTAGAAACATGTAAAAAACTATTTCATGTTGGTAACATTTTGCTGGGCAACTCCTTCCACTGAAACAAATGAAGGTTTTAGTGAATTGAATTATTATCTGGGTCTCTAATTCTTCCTTTAAGACATCTGAAAGCAGATACAATACAATGAAAAGTCTCGGCAGGTTCTTCATTATGGTAAAATTTGCCTAATAATTGCAGAGGAAGGCTGGCTCAGTGGCAGAGTGCATGCTTTGCATACAAGATATCACAGGTTCAGTCCCTGTGGCATCTTTACCTTAAAAGTTCAGGTATCAGGTGATGGGTCAGAGGAGCAGGAGGAAAGGTGGGCTCATTAAGAGCACAGGCACCAGCTAATACGTGCTCTCCAGAGACAGATCTTCCCTAATTCCACAGAGTATAAAAAACCCTAACGATTATGTGGGCATGGGTGCATTTAATGTACTTGTCCCCAAAGCACAGAAATTACATCTCTTGGCAAAGTGGCAAAGCTGCTTTATGCTGCTCTTAACAGTGATATATCTGTATGTACCCATATAGCCAACCTGGTGTCAGAGAAGCTGGGGGAAATGGTATCAACAAGCCAGAACAGGGGTTGTGCTTTCAGAATCCATCCAGGACTGAGGCAGTGTGGCATAGCAAGAACAGTAAGATGATAAGCACCATCATCTATTCTTTTAATGCATTTGATCTTTTACCAGCTGTCAAAAGAGGCTGATCATTTTGCCAGATCCTCTTCAACTTTTCTAAATTCTGACTATCCAATTACCACAAAAAGCAAGCAGGCTAAATTAGAACTTAAGCATTAACAAAAAAAGGAATTATGTTTACTGTCTTCACCAATATTTTCCCTTTAAATCTCTGTATATAAAGTATAAACTCTTCACATTGCATATTGGATTGGTTGGACAGCTTTTCAGAGGTAGAAAATGGTGCGGCATACACATTTTAAGTTGATTCTTTAAAAAAGGTGGGGGAAGGATAAAGAGATACATCCTTCTAAGTCATTATTTCTAACAATGTCATTTGTAAACAAAAGCCAGAGCAGGGGAAGTAGTTCAACAGCTTTAGCCTAATCATAGTGTCTAATTTTCCCAGCTTTAAAATGAAAGAGACATTTCAAATGGATGTAGAACACATTCGTTTGAATTTCAAAGCAGAAAAAGGGTTAGATTCTCCCTTACAGTTTCCAATTCTTATAAAGTATCATATTTACAAAATACTGCTTTTACACATATTATTCCAATCAGAAGGGCATATTCTTAATTTAAAAAGAGAGCAAGAGAGTTCAATGTCATTGAATAATGACTCCCTTTGCCTTCTGAAATTGTCCTCTTGATTCGGAAACTCCAAACAGTAATATTTACATTCTATATACAGATTGAGCTGGTTGGCTCAGCAGTATAAAGTGTCCATCAATATACCAAGATACACAGTGAAATTACTTGGAAATTCAGAATCTGAACAAATTGATGAAGTCTTGGGGTGAAAGGGAAGTCAAGCAACTCTCAGGGTTGTTAGCTGTACATGGATGGTCAGTGCCCTAAAAAAGAAAGAACATTTGGAATTATAAAGCTTACATCACTGGTGATATACCTGTGGGTACTTTAGTCACATCAAGTTAACAAACAGCTTTCATGCAGCAACAAAAGTGAACAACTTGGTCATTACTGAAGACAAAGGCTCAACTAATTCTTCCATATTATTTGCATATTGAACATGGCTCTTGCTACACATATATTCTAGATAATTCCCAGATCTGACCTCTAACATGAAGGAAGGAAACAAGGAGTCTACCTTTTCTATTTCACCTTTACAACAACCTTGTGAAGTAATTAGGGTGAGAAAAGTGAACACCCTAAGCCAGACAAAGAGCTCAATGGCTAGGCAGAAAGTTTAATCCAAGTATCCCTGGTCTAAGCAAAATCTCTTTCTACTATACTATGCTGGTTTTCCCTGATCTGTCCAGGTTTGACTTTGTTATAGGGTTACCATCAACCATCATGGAACCAGTAGCCTAGGGATTTCGTGGGCTCTCCCTTGCTAGAAACATTCAAAAAGCAACTGGACAGCCATCTGAGTGGGATGGTGTAAACTGGTGACCTGCAGCAGCAGGGGGTGGACCCGATGGCCTTTCTGGCCTCTTCCAGCTCTTCTATGATTCTATGCTTTTCCATGGTTAGGGGGCTGACCTACCTTCCAGGACAGAACGTGGCAGTGCCTGCAGAGCTGCAAGCTATCTCCATATTGTTCCTTCCTTGGGTAGCACTTCACAAGCTTGAAATACATCTTCTTCCAGTCCAAATGTCCCTTGTCTGACAAAATTAGCCGTTTGCGAATCTGAAATATAAGAGACACCTTAGAACTATAGAATTGGAAAATGCTTCAGGGTTTGGCTGGTACAAACCTCACCACCGAGCAAAAGGATTTTTTTTTCTTTTTTTCAAAATGAACTACACTAGGTATAACTGCTAATATACCTGTCTGCTATAGCGGTTTGTGCAAGTAAATTAGCCCGTGCAAACTACTTCCTATCCTTTTTGTGATGCATGATCTCTTTTTGAGCAATTCATCCTGCACTTATGTGTTTAAACTGAAAAAGGCCAGATTTGAAAACTGTGTGGCACAGTGCTTAGAGTAAAGCCCAAGAGAACTAGGTTCTAGCCCTGAATCAGCCATGAAGCTCATTGGGTGACTTTTTACCAATTACTGACTTGTTATTAACCTACCTCACAGGGTTATTGTGAGGATAAGATAGACACAAGGAGTAAGATTATATAAACTGTCTTGGGTTACTTGCAGGAAAAAAAGGCAACCTATCAATGCATTTAAATACTTGAATACATAAATATTAAAACACAATATGTGGCACAAATAGGAGAATTATTATTTTAAATAATAATGTAAAAAGCTTCTAAGGAATGTGGCCTGCTTCTACATGTGTCTGTGTAGTTAGTATATGCTGTCATATTTTTATGGCTTTAACTCTGATTGTATGTCACTAGGGAATAGGGGAGTATGTCACAGTATTTCATAAAGCAACTACTTGCTACTGTGGGTGTTCTTTGGATGCATCTGAATCCTGAATTGAGCTGATTCAGCCAGTTTGTGAAATGTCTGCATCAAAGCACAGCTCCTCCAAAGCAGACTGAGTCAAAATCTGAACACTGATGGAGATTCAGGACATGGACAGCTTGTCTCCAAAAACTGGTACGTTTCTGCTCAAGCAGAATACTGAACGAGCAAATCGCTCTTGAAACAGAATGGTCTATGCATCTAATTTATTTATTAGATTTATATCCTGCCTTTTTTCTTACAAAGAACTCAAAACACCTTACATCATTTTCCTCCTCCTGCTTGCAATCTTATCCTATCAACAACCCTGTGAGGTAGGTTGAGCTGAGAGTCTGTGACTGGTCCAAAGTCACCCAGTTGGACTGAGTGGGGACTAGAACCTGGATTGCCTGACTTTTAACCACTACACCACACTGGATCTCGTCTCACTGTTGGTAAAAATTGCACATATAATCTTCTATTGAACTTAAAGATATTTTTATGGTCTTGAGAACTCACCAGATAAGTGATATCCTGCTTCAAAATATTCTCAGTTAACATTCGCAGCACAACACTAGTTTGAACAGTGAAATGAACCAACACCCTAGCCTCTCTTAGTTTCACTGTTAGTTTCATAATCTCGGTCTCTGCTGCTGTTTACCTGTCTGTCTGTGAAGTGGTAGTGGCAAAGTTTTTTCCACAGCAGCCGGTCTTCACTGAGCACCTGAAGACTCGGAGTTACTTGTCCAAGACTCACAATGTCTCTCCCATCTGTCAGCCGCTGCATGATGTTTAATTGTAGACATAAGGGGAGGTCTGTGAAAGTCAACCCTTTCAAGGCAGGCTAGGAGAAAGGAGAGCAAAACAGCATGATATAAGAGCTCTGGAAGTGACTAGCAAAGCAAAGCAAATTTTTAAGAAGATCAACTGACTGATATCTTGGGCTGAAAGTATCAGAGTCTGTCTTTTCTCCTGAAAGAAGCTAGATCTTGGCAGACTGTAAGGATATGACAGACTATGAATATCACCTTTGGATTCTTTGGGGAGAACAGGGGGAAATACACGTCACAAAATGTTGTTATTATTTCCTTATTTATTAGGATATTTCTAACCCATCCAATACAAAACATCTCTGGATGGCTTACAGAGTTAAATTACAGAGTTTTTAAAGAGTTCATACCATTGTTTCACATGTTTTGTTTTGTTAGAAAAATGTAATGCTTTGGAAAATGTGTTATAAAAGAAAGTATTTGCTGTAGAATACAGCAAATAGTAGAAATAATTTGCTGCTCTGACATCCATGCCTAAAGTGTAGCTGTTGGAGGGCAGGGCTGAGGAAACTGGAGCATGTTTGGGGCAAGGCTAATAGGCAGCAGATCTCAGCCCTCCCATTCAACATGCTGGTCACCTTCACACAATTCGCATGTAAAGGAGAAGACACTGAATTGCACTAGTAGGCTGCACTCTATGCATTGCACATCCATCAAGTGCAATGCATAGAGAAACCTGCTTTTGCACAGAGACCTTCTTCGCCAAATCAAGGCCCACATGTCTAATTCCTCTGACACTGCCTGACTTTTAACTGATTGGTTAAATTTAGATTTAACCAATCTAAATTCTCTCTCGGTTACACATTTTGTCGGGAAAGCCAGTAAGTGGTCTCACCCAACAAGCTGGACATGTTGCCCTAAAGTTCTGGGAAGGAGCAATGTAACAGCATGCTGGACTGCTACGCAAAAAGCAGGTTTCTTGCTCACCCTGGTGATTTGGATATTGTTCAGCTGCTGCTGCCAGTGAAGAATCGTCTCCATTCGGTGGACCCACATGTTGATGTTGCCAACCAGAACGGACTTGCCGACACTTTGTACCAGGGTGCAGAGTGACATATAAAGAGTCTGCAGCAGTTCCTTTATAAGCCTGATGTTCTGCTGGTCTTCCAGGACTTTTATGAGAAAATGAAACAACAAAATATCAGACATGAGCAAAACACAATAAATACTGAAGAATCTGTTATCAGGACCTAAGGAATGGATGAGGAAAGGAGGGAATGGAAACAGGCTGGTTTTGTTTCTTATTCTTTGCCTATTTAAATAAGGGACACTGTACAGTTTTATACCTTGCAGTGGGGCAGTGTGTTTTGTCCTTGTATGATATTTATAGACATACTTCAGGATACAGCTGAAACTCTTCAGTATACATATCAAACATGTCACCAAGTTACAGGATGAATCTTGAAGAAGTATCTTTTCACAGATCTTGTCAGATTGCATTGTCAGAAATATTGAGTGGCTATACACAGGCATTATTATAAAATGAGAATGTTTCATTTTTAAAGTGTGTATTTGCACATTTTTGTCCCTTGCTGATTTTTGCTTAGCCCCTGAAAAAAAGGCTTTACATATCATAAAGGGCTAAAATGTGCTATTCTAGGTCAGAGATGAAAGCTATTTTTTCAACACCCCAAGACTTTGCTTCTGTATTTCACTGAGTTCTTTCGGAAGTACTCTAGTGTTGTCTGACCTTTTCATCCTTTGCCTACAGTCTGGTACACCAGTCTGTAAGTTGCAAAATTTCCTTCCTAAAAATTCAAGAGATTGAATATAGGCATCCTATAGCTGAGTTCCATGAGACTTACTCCCAGACAAGTCTTCACAAAACAAAACCAATGGTTTCTGAGCCTGAATAAACATACCTGGGATCATTTAGTCCCCTGCAAAGTTGAGAAACCTAAAGGTACACTTTTCCTAAAGTTACCTTTCTGTACAACTTTTTCCAAGATGTTCATAAAGTTTTTCTGGGCAATTCCACTCAGTGACGTTAGCTGAGACTTCGCTATCAGCTCCAGCAGCTGTGGATAAAAATAAGAATTCGGCCTTTAGCAGCACAAACACACTTTTCTAATCTTGGCTTCCTGTCCTATGACACATTGTGAGGCAGTTTAGGTGCTTGTTTGTTCCTTGATTTAAATTAAAATGGGGCGAGGGGAGAGAAGAGCCAGAAAAAAAAAAAAAAGACAGGTGCAAGAGCTTAAAATGATAGTAATCTATTTGCCTCTTCTTGTCAGTTTATTCAGTAAGCCAAGTCATTAAATCTGACAGCAGGAAAAAAAATAGATTGTGGCCATCTAAGCTGCTTTGTTGTACAAAGGAACTTATCGTAACCATACAGTGAAAGAAAGTCAAAATCCCCTTGAGAAAGTGACAGGTGGAAGGTTCCCTCTTCTGTGTGTGTCTGGGGGCAGTGGGGGCGGGGAGCAGATACACATTTCACCAGGGCTCAGACAAGCAACCTTGTGGTCCGAACAACTAAAAGAGAACAGCTCTGCACATTGTACAAGGTTTAGGATCCCCTACTCTGAAGCCCACCCTCCCTCTCCCCCACAATGCTTTTGCAATTCGCTTTGCTTTCCCCAGATTCAGTTCCCTTTCCCATCACTGGATAAAGAGGACTCTGCACTTTATCTGCATTTGTTTCATTACACCCTCCGTTTCTATGGCACTCTGCCCCCTCCCTGCCAAAAAAGCAGGTCCCTGCCTCCAAGAAGTTCACAGCCTGAATGCCATTGTGAGAAACACAACCAGCAATGTGGGAAGAAGACACAAAGGTAGCAAGGGGTGAATGCGAGTGAAACACAGTCACCTGTATTTAAAACTCAATCACAGTTGGAGATAAAGACTAAGGACTCATCATACTGTGACACTAACTGAAGATATTTGACCCCATCCAGCAATGAAACTGGGCTCCAAGATCACTGCAGACAGGGACTGCAGCCAAGAAATTAAAAGACACTTGCTCCTGGGGAGGAACGCTATGGCAAATCTAGACAGCATACTAAAAAGCAGAGGCATCACCCTGCCAACAAAAGTGCGTACAGTCAAGGCTATGGTTTTCTCAGTTGCAATGTATGGCTGTGAAAGCTGGACTATAAGGAAGGCTGAGCGCCAAAGGATTGAGGCCTTTGAATTGTGGTGCTGGAGGAGACTCCTGCGAGTCCCTTGGACCGCAAGGCGATCAAACCGGTCAGTCCTAGAGGAGATCAACCCTGACTGCTCTTTAGAAGGCCAGATCCTGAAGATGAAACTCAAATACTTTGGCCACCTAATGAGAAGGAAGGACTCCCTGGAGAAGAGCCTGATGCTGAGAACGATTGACAGCAAAAGGAGAAGGGGACAACAGAGGATGAAGTGGCTAGATGGAGTCACTGGGGCAGTGGGTGTGAGCTTGAGTGGACTCTGGGAGATGGTGGAGGACAGGAAGGCCTGGAGGAGTGTTGTCCATGGGGTTGTGATGGGTCAGACACGACTTCGCAACTGACAACAACAACAAAGCAATGAAACATGCATACAAGGGAGCCTACACCATATTGGCACAGATCTGAAGTCATACTTCTGAGGTCTTTGATTCCCACTTGGTTCTGCACTGCGTGGATGATACCCTATGTATCATCCGGGTGCAAATGTCTTTTTGCGTGAGGTGGCTTGGGCTGAAAGGCTGCATCCCCAACTCCACCCATGTTTGTCTCTGGCCACAGCCACTGCTGGAATGCACGCCCGGACAGGTGTCGACAGAGGAAGCTCTGCCTTGGCAAGACAAAGTGTTGCTCCTGTTGTTAAAAGGAGGGGAGGAAGTCTGTCACTGCTCTGCCCACTTGGAACAGAGAATTCATGCCCCATTATCAACGCATTTCCACCAACCTGGAGCACACGCAACAGGGAAGAAGAGGTGGAGCGGAGTAGCTTTTATTTCAACCACTTGCTCCTTTTGCCCAGTGCTGTCACCACCATGTGACTGTCAGCTCACGGCAGCAAAGTGGCCAAGGGTGACCGATACACTCTTCTGTTTATCTTTCCGGCCACTCTGAACGTCAACAGATGGCTCTCCTGCGTGGGCATTCTATTAATACCGCGCACAGCCACATGACTGCTATAAACCAAGGGGGTGGAAACCGAGTCAAGGCTAATTGGTTAAGCTGTATTAATGTCAGCTAATGCACTTTATTTCCATGACTCACCACTTTGGTTAGAAGTAAACCAGAACACATGGACGCACAGGTGTGCATTTTTCAAACAGCCCCAATCTGCTGCCCGCACATATGTTTCCACACCTATAATTCCACATAGGCATACCTAGAGTCAGGGGGGACTGTACCACATACACTAATGACTATTCAAATCTACCCAAAGCACAGGGATTTTGAAAATTAAACTTCTAGTCCTTAATATCATGGGTGGGGAGAAGTACAATTCAAGCCCAGGACTATCCGCCAAGAAATAAAAAGCCTTTTATGGCAGTATGTCCTAGAACAGCCTTCCCCAATTTATTTCTCCCCCCTCCCCCGATGTGGAGAATTTCCATGCTGCCAGGGAATGATGGGAGTTGCTCACTGACTCACTTAATTTTGGCTTTCAAAAGGCCTCCTGGAAGTGTGACTAAGCCTGCATACAACCTTTTGTGTTTTTCTTGTGATGCCCCAGAAGAAAATCCTTTTATACTTATGCAGCAGCATCTATTATGAACTCAGATGTAAAACTAGGAAAAAATGCTAGGAATGTTTCAAGAATTCATTTGGAAAAAGGAAAGCGATATAACATATTTCTAAATGTGCTCTCCCAGCCATCTCCAGTAGACGCTGGTATCTAGTCAAGGTTAAAATAGTCATCTCGGATGAAAATGATCTATTTGTCTAACTGTGTAGGTCCTGTGTGCTGTAACACAATTCCACTGGTATCAGTGGCACACAATTTCCCCCACGTAAATTAATACACACATTCTCTCCTATGCATGGTGAGAGTGAGTAATCTCTTGCTAAGCATGGCTAAGAGCAAATCACATGGCGAATTCTTACAGGGCGGGAATGTGTCACTGTCATCTGCCTATACAACACCTTGGGCATTGAGTAAATTTGGACCTCTGGTCAGGAGCTGGGGAAAAGCAGGGAAGGCACATGCTCAAAAAACCAGTGCATCAGCTTCATTTCTATGACTCGGGATTGTGGGGAATTAGTTAAACAACAACCCATGTGCATGCGCAGAGTTTTCAGACAGGCTTTAGCCTTCTCCATAATATGCAAAGGAATGTGTGATGCAGGGATGCCTTGAAATACACCATCTGAAACATGCACACCTGAAATGACACAGTTCTAAAAACTGAGCTACATGCCCAGCCCAGTGTAGGAATTCCATCTAAACATGTTCTTTTCCTCCTCCAGTTACGCTTATAATCAGGGCTTTTTTTGTAAGAAAAAAGGTGCCAGAACTCATGAAATTATTTACCTTTTGCACATAGTCCATCACTGTACACACACCCACACACGTCAGTTGTGTAACGAAACATAAGAGGTCACCTCCCACAGTAAGCACTCAGTGTGCGACCACAGGACCAACCACAAGCCGAGCAGCGCCATCACAACCAGTGTGAAGTACGCATGCATCGGATTCGACACACAAGCAGCCTGCATGCACCGTTTTAATGATTTTGCTGCCGACCTGCTATGCTCAACAGGGCGATTCAAATCCAATAATGATCCGCAAAATTGGACCAAATATCAAATTTTCAAAAGTTACTTTTAAAACTTGGAAAATCTGTTGAAAAAAGGTGCCGGAACTCTGTTCCAGTGCATTCTTTGACAAAAAAAGCACTGCTTATAAACCTTAAGGTGTTGGAAAGAAAATGTCATTTACTTGTCTTATTTGTATCCCACTCTTCCTCCCAAGGACTCAGGGTACAATACGTTTCGCATCCCAACGATGTTGCGATATGAATAAATGAGAATAATCAAATACTACGCAGCAACTTTCACAACCAAGCACGCACCGAAGACAGGTTTCTTTACTTCTTACATATTTATCCTGTCCTTCCTCCAAGGAGTTTAAGGGTGGTTTATATGCTATTTCCCCGCATTCCGTTTTTTGTCACAGGAACCCTGCAAGGCTGGTGAAAGTGAGAAAGTGGAACCGGTCCAAGGCTGGTCCTAAAGTTTCAGAAGCTGCCCAAACCACTGGGTCCTGTCCAGACAGTGGTCGCCTGGCCTGTGCTTGGCTCACCCACCGGGCTGCTCCCGTTTCTCCCTCCAATTAGGCTCCTTTCTACTGGAAACATGGATGCAAGGGCCACCTGTCATCCCTTGCCCACTTAATGGAAGTTCCGAATGGAGGAGGGAGGCATGGGAAACTACTCTCGCCCTGTCAATGTCTCCCATTCCCTTTCTATTCCCAAGCCATCTTTTCTGTGCCAGGGAACTGGTAAAGGATTTGGCTCTGGGGAAGTTGCACAGACCATCGACTGCCATGTAACATTTCCAAGTGAAGGTGCTCACGGTATCGCCGAACTGGCTCAACTTCAGGGGCATTGCTGGGCATTTAAAAGGAGCCTAGGCTTAAAGGGCAGAAATCTGCGTGAAATCTGCCCATCCTAACTTGCTTCCACAACAATATGCAATCTTAGAAATAATCATTTACATTTCACAGGGGGCAAAGCCAGCCGATTATTTCCTCATACAAATAATCTCAACTTAGACCAGTTATTCCATTCAATTACATCTTGACCTATTTTGTCCCAAAGAAATTGATTTTTTTTCCTGGAAAGCTTAATTGTCATGCAGAGGAAAATATTTTTGTGGGGTGGGGTATTGCATTTCGCAGAAAAGGGAGCGTTAAGTCTTCCTTCTACAGTTGCAATTCCCCTTGAAAATTACCTCCTGCTTTAAGCTTAGGGAAAAGAAAACAAACACAAAAAAGCACTATCAGAACCACGGTCGCTTACTGCTCTGCAAAATAGATTCATGGCGGGGGCCTAGCAACAGTCTTGCCCTGACACCTTCAGTAAAGACTGCCAATAACTTTTTTAGACTATTTCTCTGCCCCCAATCACGAGAGCTAGAAACTTACAAATTTTCAAAAAGGCCAGTTTGTTGGACCTCTGCTCAAGCTACTCGATTCTGTTAGCTGCCAAAATCAAAGTGGTGCAAATACCTAATTAACTATTTCATCAGTTAGCTTCAGTGCATAATACTTTTCCAGCTTGTATCTGGAGTATCTGCAACGTGCCAAAACTTTGCTATTATGGCTTTTGCATGAAGGCTGGAGCCAGCAAAGAAGTGCCACAGACGTGGCACAAGCCGAGATGAGGTTTCACCTACAAACAATCGCTCACATGGCTCTCTGGTTCTCCTGCTGCTTTGGAAGAGATGGACTGCAGTAAGATAATTCCATGTATAGCCGAAGCCTTCCAGAAAGAAACCACACTCAGCTGTTTATGCAGGATTTTATGATGTGAGCTATTATTCACCAGGGACTTGGCCAATAAGATCAATTTATTTAAAACATCATGTTCTTATTTGAGCTATGGGAGTTGGATGGAACATTCTTTTTCTCACTGCCAAACCATCGGCCAGTTTGAATTAGAGAGTTCTGAACTCATAGCTACCACTCAATTTCTAAGGCTCCGGGAAGTAAGAGGAGTACCGGTTGGAGAAAAACTCAGTTATTAGTTCGCAAATGCTGTTGCCTCTACATGTTTTCATACTAGTGGAGAGAAAACACAAAAGTTTGGAAGTGGCCTAAAACAAGAGCTATTCTGTATATTATCTTGCTTTTCGGTTGCTTGAATTCATTTGTTTACATTTTTTATTCAGCTGTTATTTTGTTGTGTGTAGCTACTGTGAAGTCAGTGCTGCATTTTTAACTGTTCTGGAAATAGTTTTGTCTGTCCCACAGCCTCCTCAAGGCACCTCATGCCACCACTTTATCCTCACATGAACCCAGGGAGACAATTTAGGCTGCAAGAGAAAAAAAACACGATAAACCACACTCAAGAGTTGAGTACAGTTTCAGTGTAGGCTTGTTGAACCACGGGTTGGTGCTGAAATGGGGTTACTGTGTCATCTGAAGTCAGCTGCACTAAGAAGCTGAGACTTCTTAACCATGAACAACCCATGAAGAGGGATTGTTAATGACAAACAACCAATAAGAGCAGCCCATGGCTTGTTGTACAGTTACTGTGTGTTGTTCAGTATGGCTTATTATCTCAGCTAGGTTCAAACAACATGAGATCCCAAATTTCAAAAACAGCAACAACAAATCATGAGTGTGATTTATTATGTTTTCTGAACACAGTTTCAAGACTGAGTGAAGATTTAAATCCAGGTGGCACTGGGCTTAATCCAATACTCTGGCCACCACACCACACCAGCTATGGGATGTTATTGTCCAACCGGGATTTAAGAGGTTCAGCTTGTCCTTATTCCATTTGCTGTTGCCACTTTGATTCCAAATTTCACACCCAGAACAATACGAAATATTCAAAATGAAATATTTTAGATCATTACCACCTCTGGTTGATTTTCCCCTTTGCATAACTAATTCCAGGGAACAATTTCAACACAGGAAAGCCATGCTGAATTCGAAAAGCTGGTTGTAGCAAAGTTGTTTCCTAAATGCTATGCTCTCCCTGTATTTTTCACTAACACAGCTTAACAAGGCAAGACAGGGCAGGGCAAGAGAAGAGAGGAGGAGAAAGGAGGAGAAAAAAGGAGAAGAGAGAAGAGAGGAGGAAAAAGGAGGGTATGTCAGTAAAAAGATCTTTAGCCATTTCAAGCTGCTAAGAGTGTTCAGACATTTAAGAACCAAAGGGACATCCTGCATTCTATTATGGCAAGCCTTCAGGAAATGACTCAGGTAACACCAGGCCACATTTCCTGTCTGCTATATACCATGGAGCTCTCCACTGTGAACAATTCTGTTATGTTTGTTTTCACATAAAAACAATGTACCCTCCATTCACGAAACGTCCCTGTGCACAAACACACCTACTCATTTCCCTGATCTCTTTCCTTCAGGCCTGCATGTCTCTGAATCTTTTATTCCACTGGGCTACTGCGCTGCCAGCTGAATTAAATAATGAGGTAACTCTTAAGCAGGGCACACTGAGATAACAGCAAGACACATCAACTCTGCACTTCTCTCTTGCTCTCTCCCCTCCCCATTCTTCTGGTTTGGCTAGGGGACTGGAGGAAAGTGTAAGATGGGTTGGCCATGCCAAGAAGCCATCAATGCAATATGCATATTGCTACAACCTAAGGTGCAATTAACTAGAGTCACTTTATCAGTCCTTCCAACAACATTTCAACAGAGAACAAGATATTACTTTTAATCCTACGAACATTGTTTACATCACTCACTCAAAGAGAAATTT
This sequence comes from Varanus komodoensis, assembly GCF_004798865.1. Classification (NCBI taxonomy): domain Eukaryota; kingdom Metazoa; phylum Chordata; class Lepidosauria; order Squamata; family Varanidae; genus Varanus; species Varanus komodoensis. Next base: position 23,580,526 of record NW_025335349.1, read on the forward strand.
CAACACAAACACCATCGAATGTATTCCAAATACAGAACTTTTTAAAATGTACTGGGGCAACAAACCAAGGCTCACCATGTATGTAACCTCCTCATGTCCTTGTATGTCAACCTACGGTGCTCATCTCCGTTTCCTAGCTGAGGGAGCCAGCATTTGTCTGCAGACAGTTTCCATTTCTGTTACCTTCTCACTGAAGTGGTACCTTTTTAATCTACTTATATTTGCATGCTTTCAAACTGCAAGGTCGGCAGGAGCTGGGACGGAGCAACGGGAACTCACCCCGTTGTGCAGATTCGAACTGGCGACCTTTTGATCCACCAGCCCAGCAGAACAGCAGTTTAAACCACTGCGCCACCTGCATCCCTTGTGGGGAACACTTGGGGAGTCTCAAATGTAGCAGGTCCAGAACGGCACTTGAGCCAGGAGGCTTAACCCAGCCACCAAGCAGCACAGCCCAAACGGGGCCTAGAAGTCCACTCGGAGCACCTGATCTACATTCATGCTAGATAACAGGTTTGCAGTACAAGGCCCAACCAACTGAGTATCGTCCCTTCAGTTGTCCCCAGCGAAGCATCCGGCTCAGCTAACGACCCATCAGTCAGAATTTCATCCTAGAACCTAAAACCACGAGCAGCTGATGCGTGCCCAATTACTTAACAGTGATGAGGCAAGACTGCAGCTATGTGTAAACAGTTTTGACCTAATAAGAGTTTGGCTAGCTGGCTAGTCTGCTTCCTTGATTAGCAACATTTTTAAAAGTGATGGAGACAATGGAATAGGGAATAGATTAGGGATGTGATGCAAGGAAAAGGGAGAAAACAAATCTTGGTGGGATGAAGGGCAAGGAACCGACTCTGTGAGGTGGAGACTTGGAGCTGGAGAAAATGAAAATATCAAACCCTCTGATGGCTAGAGAGACTTACCACCCAACTTTCTTTCTGGGTTTCAAATACTTAGCAACAACCATCCAAAGGTTTTTAGGGAGTTGTCAGGAAAGGACTTGAAATGTGTTGAGTAACAGAGTTTGGGCTTCCAAATTTAGCATCAGAGATGGCATTCCATACTCTGGGATATCTGCAGTCAGACACACTGCAGGACTTTTTGCACATGAAAACAATTCCTCCTGATCCTATTTGAGTCTACATGGATATCAGCCATGCCGAATCCAATGAAGACCTTCTCCAAGAAAGCAAGCAGAGGACTGCCACTAAATTACACTTTCTAATTACCAGAGATCACACAGAAATAAAACTAAGTATATAATAACCAGTGCACATATCAAATGTAGCTATGCTAATAACCGTGAAGACAGATATTCTGCTATGTAAGAAGCTGACTGACCTTGCAGTTCTTCCACACAAATATCCTGTGTGGAAATAGCCACACATTTTCTGCAGGCAAATTGGGGTATGCACGTTTAGGGGGAAATGTCACTGATGGAGAGTCAGAAATCCTTGCTAATGTACAGTACAGGAGAACACACAGGGAACTATTTTCTGTCCACCTGGGCAAGCATGTTTGCACGCTCAACTTTATTGTTTGTGGATTTTCTGATCAGAATGAATGGCTTTGGGGAGAGATTCCCTTACACTCACCCGCACAACGTAGTTGAATCGCCTGGAGTCCAGAATGGCATTTGAGAAGTCCAGCCGATTGAAAGCTTCTCCCAGGGTGCAGTAGCCGTGGCGCTGAGAATACAGGGAAGTGAAATAAACATGCAATTCATTTGTATTAGGGATTCTGGATGGAGACAAAGGAGTACATAATCTGAAGTTAGTGCTTCAAGGTAACCGATTCTAGAGCGTTTCAGAAGAATCAGGGCTCTGCTAATAACAGGAAGAGAATGAAATGCCTGAATTTTATTAAGAAGAGCAACTAAATAATAGAATAACAGATTCTACTTCCTGGCCTCCCAACATCCAAGAATGTAGTCTTAACAGGAAGCATCTTTAAAACTCCACATGAATATTAATTCAGAGGGCAGTTCTCACTTTCTCTAGGCTACTCCAAAGACAGACTTGGTCATCTAGCCTACACTGACTGAGTTTGATGACTGGGCGAGGAAAGAAGCCATGCTGGCTTCTCTACCCCTAGTCGGGTTGCCGTGTTCTCCAAATGAGATGAGGTTAGCGGCAGGGGTGGTTTCCAAACCATGCCACAGCCTATGGCTTGTTCTAAGGTTGTGGAGTGGTTTGGAAGCCACCCTCGCCAGCTTTGAACAATGCAGCAACCTGAGGCCAGTGAGGTTAACTGGAGAAATGAGGCAGCATGAAACTGGCATGCAAGGGCCGGAAAAAGAGGCCAGTGGCTTTTTTCCCCTTTCCCGCTTGTGAGAATCTGGGCAAACCATTTACTACAACTGGCCATGGCTCTTTAATGTCTAATTCAGATGCCCTTCCAACTCTATCCTAAAAAAAACAGAGAACTGGAGCTCCCAGAGTTTGGACTTTGAACCTTTAGCATGCAAAGCATGGTTCAGCAATTCACAGAGCAACAGGCAATCCTTGGTGTATCAGAAATTAAACTGATACTACACTGATCTTAATGAAGAGGCTGAGCAATGGAAATTACTAGTCAGTATTAGCACCATTAATACTTGCATACTAATACCAGCCATAGTCAACTGCTTATTAGCTCAGCCTTAAGCTATTTTTTAGCTAGGGCAAACAGAAGCAGAATGAGCTATTTTAGACAAAATTACACTGTTAAAAATACGAACAGCTACTCACTTCTTTTGTGCTTCCCTTATGCACGTAAATCCACTTTTCTTGATGAAAATCTGTTCAAACAAAAACACATTTTTCCTGTTAAAGAGAGAAATGCTGATTACACTTCAATTCGCTTCATTTTGTGTGCACTTTTTACAGCAGGTAACATGAAAGTGCAGAAAAAATGTCTAAATTATTGACTTTTTTTAAATCAGCAAGATATTAGAAAGTGTTAGCATTTCAGCTGAGAATTCAGGGTTATAAAAGTGACTGTATTTCAGTACCTTGATAATGGTCAAAATAATAGAAAATACGGATTGTCAAGAAATCAACAGAGGCAAGACACAGCTGGGTTTTCTGGTCATTAATTTGCCAATTTGGGTCAACTAACAAATCTGAAGCATGACCAACTTTGGCCCCCTGCACACTTTTGTCCAGCATTACTAAACTGCAAGATAACAAGCATATGAGCAAAGTAATGTTATCCATTTTTAAGGATTTTGTGAGGTGGACTACAACTGTGAAATGATTTTTGACATTTGAGAAAAAAATATTCTTCTTTCAACTTGGGAACAGCTGTTTGAACATCTGAATCAGAAAAATGATGAAAACAGGAATTTCCATGCTAAAATATTAAAACAATTTTGCTGCCCGATGAATCAAGAGCACATTGTAAGTTGATCAAAATGGGTTAAGAAAAGGTTAATCTAACTAAACAGCAGTGCAATCCTAAACCTAGACATCAGAAGTAAATATCATTGAGTCCAACAGGGCTTACTCTAAAGAAAGTGAGTATAGGATTGCAACCTTCCCAACCAAAAAGGCACTGTTCTTTCTTGGTTTTCTACTCTCTAGCACTTGTCTTACGGCTTGCAAATGACAGAAAACCAGATTGCGACTATATGCTGTTTTGATTTTAATGTGGGCAAAAGGGAGGACATTGGGATGGGATGGGATGGAAACTGGTAATAAGGGAAGGAATGTGGACTGAAGTTCCTAGTCTACAAAACTGCAAAACAAATGAAGCAGAACTGGGACATAGAAATCTCTTACCAGTTCTGGCTTTGGCGCCGATAAGTGAGGAGTTAAACTCTCCTACATTAGCCTTGTTTGAATGGAACTGTAAACCAAAGGCCATAATTGAGCATTATATGCTTGGACCAGGGTTGTGTCAACTCCCCACTCCAACTCTCTTGCATCCACAAAGAGATGAGAATCTTTCAATTCAATTTATTAACCACAGTTTACTGTTTATATCCAAACCTGTGGTTAGTCTAAATTAAGTTTAGGGCAGCCTTCTCTAACTTGGCCCCCTCCTTTACCATGTTGGTCAAGGAGGATGGAAACTGTTGCCGAACACATTTGGAAAGCACCAGATTAGCAAAAGCAAGTTTAAATGTAGTTTATGAGAGCAGCTATTTTTCCTTAACCATTGTTAGATCAGCTGCACTCCAGAGTTTGGATGCAATCTTGAACATACTCACAATCAACTAACCAACCAACTAGCCATCTTAACACCAAACTGTCTCCTTTGCCTTCTTCCCTACATTCTCATTGTTAGGTTCAACTTTCTTTGCCACATAACAACCCTTTGAAGATATTTCTTTTTAAAGCTTTTATTGTTTCTATCTGATTTTAGATATCGGCTCTCCTGGCATTGGGGGTATATGTTCAAGAAGCCCACCATGGGTAACAGAATCAGTTCAGGCTATAGAGAGGTGTCCAGAAAATGGGTGCAGGGAGAAACTGGAATCAGTTAATTTAAACGTACTACTGGGAAAAGGATTTCTCTTCCTTTGCCAAAAGCAAATGACAAAAATTTGAACACAACAAGCTCAAAGGCATGGAGCAAAGATTAATCTCCATATTGCAATGGATCCAAGCAAAGGTCAGAGTAGGGATACAAACTCTCCCCAGGGACTTCTGGAAGAGCTGCAAAGGTCATTTCATTGTGTGAGAAGTATAGGGTTCCCCTTCTGCAAGCACAGTTGTTTATTGTTGTTTTGGATTTTTATGCATCTCCTTCAGTTCATGTCTTACACTGAATCCTTGTCTTGTTGTTCAACTGATCCTTCTTTCTCTTCTTGGCAGCAACATCACAGTTCAGGCTGTTGAAAATGTTCTCCTTATTGCATTCTTCTTTTCTGCTGTAACTGGGGGTGAGACAAGAAACGGGGAGACTGTAACCTGATTTATGTCATTCCCCCACTACTCCCAAAGAAGAGGTGCTTGGAATAGAAATATCAGCAGTTAAGTTTACACATGATGCATGATTGTACTGGTTACCTCTTTGCTTCTGGGGCTGTTCCAATGTGGCACAGGCTTTGCATATGCTCTAAAAACTCTCTTTGTGTCTGCGTGTGTGTTTTTAAACAAGCCTGTTTCCTAAGGACACCCCCATGTGCAGGAAGGATTCTACAGAGAGGGGAAGAAGGGCATTTGATTTCAGGAAGAAAATTCAGGCGGAAAGATTTGAGGATGGGGGGCAATGGAAGTGAAGCACATGTGAAGAAAAGGCCAGCTATGCTGGGGCACCAACCCGAGTGGGCCATCCCCTAAACACGCCCGAGTCCCATTGTTCCAACTCCTTCTAAACTAAATGATCAAATATATGGAAAGAACTTCTCCAATGCCTGGTTTGGCACCAACCATCTTGGGATTCCATTTGTACATCTGCACCAGGATTTGGTGGAGGGCAGGTAACCCCTTTTCACTAGTGATCATTTAGTGAAAAGATGCTTCTTAGAAATGAACTGGCCCATAGATCACTTCCTTTACTGGAGATGCCTCGCAAATTCAGGAACATGCAATAGCAATTTTCTAGGCGGCGCTGATGAAAAACAGACTGGCCAGCAGGGCTCATTACGGCACAAATGACCATAATTTAATGGGAATTGCACAACAAATGTCACGACCCTTGCGAAACACACTTGCACTTCCTTTAACCTCCTCGTGCTCCTCTAATGCCCTCTAGCTTCCTGCTTCTGTCATACCTGGGTCATGCTGCAAACATCTTCAGGCATGGATGCACTCTGGTTTTCATGCACCCGGCACTTTAGAAGGTCTATAAATAACGAAATCTTGGGAGCAAAGCTTGAATAGCTCTGATGATAGAGGAGAAGAGCAATACGGGACTAAAAGCCATTCTACATACCAGGTGGAACAATGCTCCAGGATGAGACTATTTCAGGCTGTCTGGACACAGGGTGACTGCATGTTTCAGTGCTTCCATGCGGGGGGAAATGCTCAATGCCCCTAGAAAACACATTCTATGGGGGAGACATTGTGGTCCCACTCCCCCCAGGGGCTAATTTTCTAAATATAAAAAGTTCTCCATCCTCTTGTAGAAGAAGCATTCCAGCTATCCCCTCTGCCTACAGGCTGAAGTGTACCACCCAGGTTTCCGAATGTCCGAAAAACTCCATCATAACTTTTAACCTTGGTGCAGTTTAAGGACATCAAGATTCCCCAAGCTGAGCTGACGTTCACAAGTCTGTTCTGGGACCCAGCTGCTGCTCTAATACAGATGGCCAGGTGAGCCTAGGCTAGTTGGGTTGTCTTTACCAACCCACTAAGTGGTAAAGCAGCAATATAATGGTTAACTATAAGCACTTTCTTATTCAGTGCTCTTAGGGATGCACTGACACTGGGAAGTCTGGCTTGTTTCAGCTCAGAGAGCCTCCTGCTGGCTTCCAATCTGATAAGCTGAGTCAGTTTTTCCCCCCTGTAGAATTCTATCTCCAAGACAGTGTTAAAAAATAAAATGAGCAACCTGCAGCCTAAGAAAATGTGCCCAAACATGCAGGTTTTGCTATGTGCATAGACTTGAGTAAACCACACTCGAACTGCATAGAATTCCACCAACTGAAAACTAAAAACTATGCAATACTAGCATGATCTGTATAATTTATGCAAATAGAGTGATTGACTCACAAAATGAGCAGACACCAGAGCAAGACTAATGAACCGGAATAAAGGGGGCCAAACCCTCGCCGGATTCCCTATACATCCCTACAGGCAAACGTTTGTTTATGCATCTAAGGAGCTCTGTACTGTGGGAATCACCTTCTGCCTAGAGCTGGGACGGGCAACAGAAGAGCTGCGGGCTGCATGTGGCCCCAAACAGCCTCCATCCTCCAGCATGCCACACGTGAGTCATCAACAAGCTGCTGCAAAAGCTTTAACAGGGCAAATAAAGGACTCTACAGAGCCATCATTTATTTGAACCAAGTCTTCACACCTCCTTCACTACTCTGAGGCACTACAACAGCGCCATGGCTTCAGAATTCGTGCAAAGCAGAGCTGCATCAAGAGGCAAACTGGGTGTCTCCTTTACACCAGGCATGGGCAGTCTTCAGGGATTCATTCTGCACTGTTGTTTTTCATACCAGCTCTCAGGCCCACCAAGGGAGCCTGGGGCAAAATGGTGGCTCCGAGAATGAAGCGAATGGCTGATTGTGCTCTATGAGCCTTGCACTGAGAAAACCTTCCTAAACAAGTAAAATCTTATCGAAATCATAACGCTTACTGTTGAACCATCTGCCTGCCCCTACCTCACACCACTGCCATTGAGTAAAGCTAGAAGGGCATGTGGCTCTCCAACAAGTTCGCAGCCTTTTTCAGTTAAACTTGAGTTTTTGCTGAGTTTGTACTACAGAAGTTTGCTCCTAATAGGGAGGCTGAGTTCAGCCAACCAAGTGACTTAACGATGAATTCGACACAGCCATGAATGCAACAATTTTTCGGGTAGTTTTAGAAAACTCAAAATGTATGCAAACACTACCCCATAATGTCTTTTCCCCCCACACAGAGCTGAACAATTATGGCAGGAGAGCTGTGAAGCACTAAACCTATAATCTAACCAATTCGTATTTACATAGTGATCTGTTTTTATCACCCTAAATGCAATGTTTGGGTCATGAACTATTTTAAAGGTATGTCTAAGAGAAGAAAGTTAAAAGAAAAACAACAACTAAAAGAACAGAAAAGCCCCTGCAAAATGAGAAATTCCCTCCTGCTTTTTAAAATTATAACAAAAACCTGTTCAGATCCAACACTATTGCCAAATCTCCTGGCTGGTCTGTGGGTGGATTAAATCTCAATCTCAAAACAATGGTAGGGGGAAAAAAATAATGACTTCCTTCTCTACTCTGCAATGCCAAATAGAGGTTAGTTTCCTATCGCCCATTGACTTATTCACTAGTGCAAGGATCAGACAACCTACTGGAGCCTTTTGTACTCAGGAGACTAAAACTAGGTATCCTATTTCTTTGTTCTGCTCCAAACAAGGGATCCTAATGGTGGTGCTCCAGGCAAAACAAAAAGGATATTGTTTCTGCCATAAAGTACAGTAAAACGATCTTATGTTCTCGAACTCCATTTGCAGCTCTAGCCAGAAACATGTTCACTTTGCAACTGCACCTTGTAAATTCAGGAGCTAGTACATTGGATACAAAATTCAGCACTGCAAAAACATCAACTTTTTCTTCTTCTCTGTTTGAGACCACAAAAAAGGCATGAAATACAGGACATAATGAAATCTCAAACAGCAAATCAGGTTTTTTTGGGATGGGTGGGGTGCAAGCTGGATTTTCAGGGGTCAGGGAAAGTAGGCCCTCTGTTGTTCTTTGTCCTCCTGAATGACCAGAAGCAGAATAAATTAAGGAAATCCAGCAAGTATAGGCTATTTTTCTGGTTTGTATGATAAATACAGGCTGCAGAATTCAGCTCACTGGCTTGCCTAATGCATTTATGGTCTTCTTGCAAGAAACTCAAGGAATCTTAGTTTCCTTGTTTTATCCTCGCCACAACCCTGGAGGTGGGTTAGGCTGAGACTTAAGCTTCGGAGCTGCATAGGGGCTAGAACCCGGATCTCCCAAGTTTGTAGTTCAGCACTGGTCCTACTGCACCACACGGGCTCTTTTGCTGTGGATCCCCACTATTTCTTTTACCTCCCATGTAAGTACTCAAGAGTCCAGGCTTGGCCACCATGTGGAGACATGGGATGTTTAAACCTTCCCAAACAGTCATTTCGCCAGCACCACCTACATTCACCCTCCTTCATGGCACTCACGAAGGTTTTTCTTTTCCTTTTTAGCTGCCGCAAGAAGAAGGCAGAAAGGTGGAATTTAGGAACCAAATAGCTGATCCGATGCAGAGGAGAACACGACGGGGAGATCTGACCACTTCTTACTCAGAACATGCAATCTGGAATATTGCCACTTGACCTGGCCAGTGCAGAAGTGAATTGTACTCAGCACATCTACAAATGCTTACAGAGCACTGGTATTTCTGGATATGTTCAGGGAAAATTCCAAATTATTGACATGTTTGGTTTGGCTTCCAAGGCACATGCTTGGTGATGCAGCAACAAAAATTGGAACACAACAGCTGTGATTTGGAGCCCAAAGGAGCTGCAGCGCTTATGTGTTACTTAGAGAAGCATCTGCCCCCTCCTACTTCTCCCTGTGTTTTCCCAAAGCAAAAGCTATCTCTGTCCTTATCTTCAATAGAAACTATATCTTTGTTTACCCGGCTATGTTACTAGGACATAGAAGTGTCAGTGGATCAGATGATTCAAGGGTGTTTTTTTGCCCAAGACCATGTGATGTCATTTGAAACTTGTGCTACAGAGGTGAAGAGTTTCCAAATACCAGGGACAGTGTCAGGAGTCAGCATGACTGGGTGGATGCCAAGGCCCATGTTCTAAGAAGGGGTACACTAGTGACCCCCAGAACCCGCTGGGTTGCGTCTTGTGCTTTTCTGCCATCATTGACTAGGTTCAGACAACACAATAATCCACACTCAAGGGAAGAGTGCGGATTGTCAATGAACTGTGGGTTATTACAGAAGCATGCATTATCATGTTGCCTGGATCCAGCCAAGACAACAAACCATGGTGAACAAGACACCTTTCATAAGCCAACATGAAACCATGCATTCTCTTGTTCAGGCAGTTGGATTCAGACACCACAATAAGCACTGCTTCAACAACAACCCCCACAGTTCAATGACAACTCATAATCTATTCTCAATCCTGCAATGTGGGTAACTGTGTTGTCTGAACCCAGCCATTGTCTCTCTGTGCATGCACAGAGTGAGCAGAACAAGAAGAAACAGCAGCCTGTGCTTCTCTTGCTGTCCCCTTCATCCGGAAGGTGCAGGCAAGCAAATGTGTATTTGTGGGAATGGCAGCAATGGGATCCCACCCAGGGAGCCCCCCCACCCGAGGGCATCCTGCTTAAGGGACCCCCAAAATCTGGGGCCAACACTGCCAGAGACAAATGTTTTGTACCAGCTGCAGAAAATGTATCAAATCCTGTAACACTTCAGAAACAGTTCAAATTCTGGGGAAAGAGAACAGGGGGCCACATGTTATACCCAGGGACAAAAGCATGTCTGAATGCACCTCCATTCTAAACATGTTCCTCTGCAAAAAAGCAAGCATGTCATGCGAAGGGAGCTTCTCTCTAGATCTCAATGTGCAGGGAGATTTTATGCTCCAGCAAAGGAGGGTTCATGCATCAAACTGCAGCAACACCCATTCCAAGAAGCTGCTTACACCAAGACCATCTCTCAGTTTTGTGATTGGGGCTGGCAAGAGCATTCCAGGTTCTTAGGGAGATGTCACTGTTGTCCTTTGCTGTAGGATAAGTGGAAATGCTGGGCACTGAAACTGAGACCTTCTGCTTACAAAACAAGTGCTCTACCACTGAGCTAGAGTCTCTTTCCTTAGAATCTTGAAGGCACAGTTGCCCTTCGCCTCCCACTACAGGACTAGAACCTGCAAGCATCTTTGAAAGCAATGGCTCTGATCAAGTGCTCAGGCAGCCCCAAACAATTGCATCACTCCCTGAAGCAACGCCCTACTATTCTATGTACCTTTGCTTTATTCAGCACTTTAGCAGGTGTGAATATACCTGCTTCTCTTGTGCTCAAGTGCACATCTAGTCAGATTCTTTTTTTTTAACCATTAACAGTACTACAGCTATCTTTCTGCAGCAAGACTATCTTTCCAGACTGATGGATGGCAATTCTTCTTGCAAGGAGGTTTTCAGGAGCATCATACAACGCTGTTAAGGTGTAGCCCTGACAGATAACACGATAACCCACATTCAAGGCTTGAGCATGGGGTGTCTTTGAATGGTGGGTTGTTGTAGAAACTGGCGTTATCATGTTGTTTGGACCCAGCCACACTAACAAAGCATGGTTTGTTAAACACAAACAACTCACATTCCATAAGCCAACAACAAACCTTAGGTCCTGTTCATGTGGTTGTTTGTGTTATCATAACATGTTTGGATTATGATAACACAATAACCCATGGTTCAACATCCCACAATTCAAGGACATCTCACACTCGACCTATCTTTAACCCTTGAGTGTGGGGTATCACTGAACCCAGCCAATGACAAATATATGAGCAATGCACTAATCCCAAGTACTGTTAAGTTCTGCCACATATACCGAATCCCCAAATTGTTGCATTTAATGTTGCCATTCCAATTTCAAAAAGTAAGTATCCACTTTCTCTGCTAAACATAAATAAAAGCCAACTTTTATACATTCGCATCCCAAACAAACATTCTTGGGCCCCAGAGTACCACAATCCCATAACAAATAATTCTGCTTTATTTTTAATGTTGCTATGAAAATGTTTGTATAGTGTTTAAATGATCTGAAAAGATACAAAACGAACAGTTACCCAGCCAAAGCTGTTGTTTCTACTTGTTCTTCATTATTGTTCATTTTATGGGACAAATGTGGAACGAAACATCCGGATCGGTAACATGCAGTACCAGTCCCTGCCAGAAACAGGAAACTGGATTGCCTATTAATTCACAACCTTTGGTTTTTATGCATGGAAACTTTTAATATGCAAACACATGTCAGTTTGTGGCCAACATTTTGTTTGATGCCAAACAAAATAAACCAAAATGCCCTGCCAAAATCAAGACTTTTGTTAACTAAACACATTAAACCAACAGAGATCTCCAAGTTTAAAAATAGACTGGGCCCATTGTTTTAGTTCCACATCTCAACTATTGTATGCTCTGAAACCTCTTGAACTGTCAGTATCAATCGCTTGTAATTAAACAGATACCACAGCTTGAGCAAAGACTTCAAGCACAACACTCCTGATGGTGATGCTGTGTTCCGTTGCCATAAATGTGCATTTTAGCAATATAACCATGCAGTGATTATTATGCAACGCTGACCCTGAGATTTTTTAAACTTCTGCTTTCTTGGAAAGGATTACTAGGAGACAGTTGAAAATAAGTTCTCAAATTAATAATATAAACGGTTGAATCTACAGCCCCTTTAGCACTGAAGTTTCCCCTCTCCTAATGAGGAACACTTCAGCTTTACATTTGCTATTCAGAAGCATATGCAGTGAGCCTTATGCCCAGGTAAATGCACTTGGAAATGCAGCCTCAGCCCTGTACTTCTATGCCTGTTTACACAGAAGAAAGCTCCTGAGAGTTCAGGGGGATTTACTGCTGGGGAAGTAGGCTAAGCATTGTTGCTCTGAGCACCTTTAACTCCAAACACTTTGCCCCAGCTAGGCTGCAGACCAGGCCAATTCTGTTTCTCCTTATTTTCTCGCTTGGTTAGCAAGCTCGTCCAAGTAGCTCCAAACCCTCATAACTAGAAAGCTGGCTCTCATACAGAAACCATCCATCTTAAACTGTCTCCTGATCGGCTGCACTTTCTAGGCAGAGACAGGGGAAAATATGTGCGTGCCAGGCACAATTCTTCTGCTCACTGTAACTGCATAAAGTGTCCCACACAAGCTTCTGCCAAAGGAATAATCACTAGCGGTTTCTAGGCTTTCACTGCTGTTGTTGATTTTAATAAATATGACACATACTAATGCTTCCTGATCAACCCTGCCTGTTCTTTGGTATGCCAAGCAATGTACTTAGTCCTCAAGATTCTCAAGGTTTTCTTTGAGGAATCCAAATGCAACGGGGTCATTTCCATTCTCTGAACTGGGCACTTTTGCCAGGTCCATGCTAGGAACAGTGAGCTCAGAGGGAGGAGACTGGGCGGCACAGACTGGGGCTGTTACACCACAGCAACTGAAGTCTGGAAGGACTCAGGGAGGGTTTAAATGACAGCCTGGTCAAAAGGTGATGAAAAGCCAGGGATTCTGAGAGTTAGAGAAAAAGCTGGAAGAAGCTAGAAGTGGGGTATTAATGCTACTTTTATAAAACAGATTTTCTTGTACTCCATGGCAGAGTATCTCTGAACATGTACAGAGTTGTTTCCCAGGGGACATCTCTTTCATATCTCTCTGGAGACTATGCTTGGGTGTTGTATGCAGGCCAGTCTGCCAATACGGGTAGGAGGTCCACAGGTGCTGCTGAGAAAAGGTCTAGAGCATGACAGCCAGCGGAGAGCCATGTGGCGGAGAGGTTTGGATTCTGGAGTGGCAAGGTCAACAGCACAGCAGCTAGGAGACCGACACACACACACACACCTTGGCTCACTCAGTGCACTCTGCAAAAAGATTCCAGCCAGCCACCCCCACCACCCAGACCTGACCAGGCGGAGCTCAGCAGGGTGGTACAGTGTGTGGCCCTTTGCACTCACAGCATGCACGATGCATGTGGCACTAATAATACCCTGCCGCACGCATGCCCAACGAGGCAACATTCACATGCACTTACCCAGAAGTGATTCAGCAAGATCCCTCCCCCCACCAAAAAAGCTTCGGCTCTGGATCAGCCAGTTTTGGCGACAGGGTGAGAGAGTAAAATGCAGGTTGAACTGAGGCAGTTCTGAACCAGTGGTCACCCCATGGCATGTGCTGGGGAGGCAGATGGGAGCAGAGGCTAGGAAGGGAGCACATGATAGTCCATGATGGCACGTAAGATGCCTCCTAAGTAGCCACAAGCTTCCTTGTCGCTTTGTTGCTGTCACTTGCTGCCAAGTCCCCAGTCCGAACTGCCCTGTCCTTGTCAGCCCTGCTCAGCTCTTGCAAACTTAAGGCTGTGGCTTCCTTTATGGCATCAAGCGAACCACATCGCTCTGTGCCTCTTGGCTTGCCAGCTGGGGTTCGAGAGGCAGCTCTTAGGCTCAGCTCTTCCAGTCATCCTTGTTAAGACTTTGGTCAACAAACCGACCTACTGGAGGCGAGCATACAAATAATGCCACCCCAGGCTCCGAACCAGAGTTTTAACAAAGCACAACCATCCCCTCTGGTCAAGTTCCTAGAAATTCCATTCACTCCCCATAACTCCCTCAACATTCAGATGCAAACGCTGACAGGACGACGCAAACAACCGGAGCAGCCCCTCCCAAAGGCGTTGCACTACAACTCCCAGCATCCCCCAATGGGGTTGGGGGAAGCTGATCTGAAGCAAAGCGTGAAGCCATAAAAATTAAAAACGTTCCATCTGGAACTGGCAACGCTTGCCGCTGCACCGCAGGAGTGGTGACTGCGCTCTCGCTCGCCTTTCGCCTTCTGGGTCGTGGAGACGGTTTTGCTTGGCAGATGATCGTCCACCGCGCAATGACGCCACCACAACCCCAAGAGCGTAAACAAAGGCGTTGCACCCGCGCACCAACAGACAGGCACGAGGTAAAGCGTCCCTTCGCAATCGCCATCGCCCTCACTCTAGCAATGGCCCAATAACAACAGCAGGTAAAGCCCTTCACCTGTTCTTGTTGCATTGTTTGCAACAGCATCATCTATTCACGGCTACGATGCACTGCGTTTCTGCAAGTACGCGCACGGCGCCCAGCCAGGGCCCGCCACCGTTCCCCCGCAGCCGCCCCCGAGTCCGACAGCGCTGCTTCCGTCTCGCGAGCGCGGGCACCTGCCCGGCACCTTCCGCCCTGCCCACGCCCGACGCCAGCCGGGCCCGGACAGCCACCTGGGCGCGCGGCTCACCTGTTCCACTCGCCGCCGTAGCCGCCGGGGTGGTCCTTCCCGTCCAGAAACCTCGTCCAGCCGTCCGCCGTCTTCACCCAGCTCTGCCCCGGGGAGCGCCAGTCCTGCCCTAGAAAAGGCATCGTGGCCCGGCCGAAAGCGCAACCGCAGGAGCAGCAAAGCCGGCGACTTCGAGGGCTTTTCCTCTCGCACCCTCTTTCTCCGTCTCTCTCGCACTGCCCCCCCAAAGCAGAGGCGCACGAGAAGGGCTCGCTGCGGGGAGGAGCCTCCGTTCGCCGCGGACTCCGGAGCTCACGGGCCGCACGCCCAGGACAGCGGGACCGCTTCTTCCTGCGCCCCGATGAGCCTCGCCGGCGCCCTCCGAGGGGTGTCTCTGTGCCGCCTCCGGCCGCCTCGGTATTTATCCAGTGGGTGCTGGTGGCTCTTTGTTGCCGGAAGAGCGACGCGAGCTCCTCCCCTTGCTCGGGAGGGGACACGTGGCTTTGTTTATTGCCGCGCTCCGGCGTCCGCTGCAGAACGGCGGAGAGAAGGCGGCGCTGCTCGGCGCGACCTCCCTCCCCGCGCCTCTTGCGCAATCCCTGGATGGAAACTTTTGCCCTGGCACCGGGGTCTCGCTCAGCTGCCCAGCCTCGGTATATTTATAGGGCCCCAAAGCAAAGTTTAGCACAGACCAAAACAAAGAGAGGCTACAAGGAGACACGATGGACAACAATGCGCCATTTGGGGGACAAATTATTATTTTGCAAAATCCGCAGTTTGGCAGTACCTTTATTAGGTTTTTATTAGGATCCATTCAGTGGCAAGAGTGAGCTTTCGAGGGCTTCACAATTCTTCCGCAGCCTGCATGGTACATGAAGCAAGGGGTGGGGGAGTTTAAAAGTTAGGCTGAGTATTGCAAGCGTAGGGCCATATTTAGACCAGTGATGAGCAACACGTAGGTCCCATAGGGCCCTCCCAGCTGTTTTTGCCATCTTTATCTCACATCGCCAGGATCTCACAGTGGCAAAAAGAAAGCAAATTTCCCTCAAAGCTAGGCATGCGGGAATCCCACACCTAGTTGGGAAGCAGCACTACACTCCCAGGAGTGCAGTTTTGCTTCCAGACTAGGGGTGCGTCCCCATGATTTAAAGGAAAACCACCTTTTGCCACCTCCACTGTTTCTTTCCAACATGTTGGTGACCAATATGGTAGCAAGAAGATCTAAGGTATGTTCCTGTGGCCTCCAGGTCAACAAATTGCCCATTCTTGATTTAGACCCCCTATCTGAACGATGATTTAATGCATTATGGTGCAATCCTATGCATATTTAGACAGAAATAACTGCTGCAACCAAGGAAGTACGTCCCCACCCCAGCCCAGAATGAAGGAGCATTGAGGGGTGAGGGGGTGGCAGTGGTGATGACAGCATGTATTCCCACATCAGTTGGCCATGTTTCCCACTGCAGCTTCTGTCTTTTCGCTTATGAGAAAAAAATCCATTGACATGGAACAGATGGACTAGCTTCACAGTGTACTAGACTGGTAGCACTAAGAGCCCTCCGCCTGAAAGCACCCTGGGAGAATATTTCAGGGACACTGCAGTCATGTCCAGCAGCTGCTGATGGGCCTGGAACCATTCACAGGTTACTATTCTCCTAAAACGGTGGACTGCATCCACCTGCAAGAACAGCCTGGCTATCGTTTCTAATATCATTTCTCCTGGAACCAAAGAGAAGTAACCCAAAAGCCAGATACCTGGAACTGTGGATAAAAAAGACATGTAGCAATTGTGAGCAGCACTTCCCCACAATGTGCGTGGATGCAGAGACAAATACCTGATAAATACTTTCATACACGCCTATTATACTTGTGCATCCGTATAGTAAATGTGCAGAGTACTAGTAGAGCATGAACTAGACCCTACTCCTTAAATACATAAGCCCATCAATTGCTGGAGTAAGTTGAGGTTTATTATCCTCAGAGAGAAGCTTGTTCTTGGAGTTGGTTGGACGTCTCTATTGACATCCCCAACAGGCCTAGTCAGGCATTATTTCTTCAAGTAAGTCATGTCACATATAGGTGAGAAGAGGTGTCCAGCTTTGGGAAGAGGTGTCCAGCTTGCAGCAGAGAAGCCCGTAGAACATGTGCCAGCTTTCTCTGTAACCCGAAATGCTCTGCAATTAGGGTTCTTGATCACAGGAAGGGCATGCAGACCTGATCTCTCCTACAGGCGATGCGGAGCCCTAGGGATGACCCTGTTCTCCCATCCATGCAGTATTAAGTATGTGGGGAAACAATTCCTGAATAATAACAGAAATGACAGGGGGGCTTCCCTGAAATACAGCTTGCTCACCCGGGCCAGTTGTGCTCTGCAGTGGAGAGATGAAGTAGTGCAGTGGAACTGTGTGCATTTCAGGGCGGGATGGGACCTTTTGAAGTTCTTCAGTCACACTTGAACTTTGCATTAGTTCTTCAATCTTAACTTCTTTCTCTCCTATATGTAAAAAAACGTACATTTTGTTAAGTTCTTATCAAAAACAAACCCAAATGAAATGCTCATGCATCTGCCCAGCCAAATTCAAAGCATCCAGCTATTTCCAGCATGGAGACAACCTTGATATACTGGTATGCAATAAAGGTGCCAAAGATGAAGAGTCTGTTAGGGAAAAAAAAAAAGATACAGCAATCCTAATTATGCCCTAACAAGGTTGAACAGAGAGAGAGTTAAATCCAGACTTTCAAGAGCAAGAACTTAATGCCTCAGGCCAGGATGGACAAATTTGTCAAATTTGTGGGTGTCTCCCACATTCATACACTTTCCCCACTCCAGTTATTTTTACCCTGAATTTGGAGAACTTCAGTTATGGTAAATTCTGTTCAAAACTGTCCTGTAATGATATTCTTACGCATCCCTACTTGAGTCTTAGTTCATGTGAGGTGACAACAATTTGGCCATGGACCTGGGTTTGCACCCGAGCACATGGGCCACCATTCCCTGCTATGCACAAAGAGTCTGTGGCAGAGATTGAGATTCCTTGGCAGGCAAGTCAAAATGGAAAGTATTTCTTGAAGGTAGAAAGTTAAAAACCACTGTTCTAGGATGAGTGATCATGTAACAGACCTTCTCTCTCCATTTAGCCCACTTCACTGGGGCTGCTGGGAAGGTTAGATGAGGTAAGACTGAGAAATCACTTCGTACACTGGGGATCTTCTATCAAAAATATGAGCACAACTTTTAAATTGTGTGTCTATGCTAAAGCCCTCTGGGCAGTTTACAAGTGTTCCTAAGGGGACCCTGATGCAAGAGAATAATTCAGGAGGGTTTTATGATCATTCCCCCCTAAATGCTTCCATGATTCTTGTTGTTCAGACATGCAAGAAAGAAATTGATGTTTACTTTTCAATATATCCAAAGATAATGCATCTTGATTCTCCCTGTCTAAGAGACCATCCATCACTTGACAGTGTTTCTGTCATGTGAGTGTCTTACTTTCATTTGATTACAGTTACAATCCTATTGGGATGCCCATGTGGCTGTGAATTCAGAAGCTCACGGTCATCCTTTGGTCAAAAGGAGGAACGGTGCCGGTGATCTTTGCTTCCTCATCCTCCTGTCCGGCATATTCCACTAGACTGTTTCTTATTTTCCATGGGGCAGGGAATGAGGCTGGATAGACTTCATTTTCTAGATTTTCCAGTCTTCTCTTGTCCCTGCCCATTGCCTCCTCTCCGAGGTTGTTTTCCTGACCTATGAGAGCGGCCACTGTTATTCTTTCTGCACTGCTGCAAGGGGGCAGGAGAGGGACACAGAGTTCTGATTCCTAGCCCTGAATTCAGAGCACTGTCTCCACCCTTGGATCTTGATATCTGAATATCCTGTTTTTGTTCTGGGGCCATTGGATTGCTCCCTCTTCTGCTGAAATTAGAGCTTCTCCTTGTACAAGTCATGCAAACCACAGAATCAGAATCGGTACCAGAGCAGGGCATTTTCTTGGAAGTGGTTCTTATTTGAGACTAGGCATCAAAGAAACTGCCCATTTTGGATTCTCTCCATTTTTCATCTTCCAGTCTAGAATTTATTTCATCCAAAACATCAAGATTTGGATAAGATTGGTATGCATCTTTGTACACATTTCTCATAGGTGCATTTAATGCCATGTTTCCTTTATATTCATGTTTTTGTGAGCAAATTTGCTAATGTAATGCATGCTTTTCACATTATTTTCACCATTTTTGCATGCACTTCCCTCAGATAGATGCACTCTTGAACTTTTCTTTTTTTTATTGGAGACCTCCATTGCAAAATTTGGAGAAGTGAAAATTCCAGTGAAAATTTGTGGAAAACTGGTGTTCAGGCTTGCATGGCTGCATAGAAGCTCTCTTCTTTGGACAGTCATACTGCATCTGTAGGCAGTGATAAAAATGGTGTTAGTTAACATGCTCCCTCTGCTTGCACATTTGCTCCATTTGGATACAAAACTTCTAAATACATTTCATTGCAAAAATTGTTGTACTAGCTGAAGGCCTTGACTCTCTCTATACACACACGTATGGAAGTGAAGACCAAGCCCAAGATCATGCACAGTCTTGTATTCCTGATCACTGTGCATGGGTGTGAGACCCTGACAGCACAGAAAGCTGAAAGGAAGAGAATTGACGTGCTCAAAACACGGTGCTGGAGGAGAGCTTTGTGAATACCCCGGACCAACAAAAAGACAAACAGGTGGGTCCTACATCCACTCCTAGATCTTTTCTTGGAAACAGAACTGATGCTGTCTTCTCACGTCATCAGAACGTAAGACTCCCTGGAGAAGACAACCATGCTTGGGAAAGTTGGAGGAAGCAGCGGTGGCGGCAGCGGCAGCAGCAGAGAAGAAAACAACAGGGAAGACCAACTATGAGATGGCTCAGTTCCATAAAGGAAGTCTTTGCCTTTACAAGAGCTGAGTAGGGCTGTTAAGAACAGAACATTTTGGACGGCATGCATTCCCAGGCTTGCCATAAGCTGGAAACAGTCTGACTGCACATAACAGCCTCAAATACATACCAACACACACATATAACAAAGTACCAAGAGTTCAGAATTGCAAAATAGTGCAAATGAGTTAAAATTATTATAAACAAAAATTCAACTTTAGCTCGACACTTTGAACCCCCAAAGCAATATCTTGCCATTTCGACTCTTTCTCTCTTCTTAATCATTTTATTTTATTTTATATTTTTTGCTGCTTAGGCACTCAAAAGAAAATGAATCATTTCTGCCAGGGCATTCCTATATCTGTATGTTAACATGGATAACATCTGAATACAGCAAAAAAAAAAAAAAAAAAAACCCTTCAAGTTATTCAGAACCCCATGGCAGAAAACGGGCTGTAAGTTGTGATTTTGAGCAGAAAAGCAGTAAGCAATGGAGCAAGCAAGTTGAGGGGCTATGGAGAAACCCCTGGTATATTTTCAGCATCTAAGTCTGCATGAGATTCTAGAACAAGGAAGAGTTGCTCTGGTTAAGGCTGGAGGACCACTTTTGGAGCAAGGAAGCTGTGTTAGGGGCACCCTCCGTGCATTCAGTCCAGACATACACTCAAGGGTCAAATGCTGGAAACAACCACAACGCACAAGACACAGTTCCACAAGCTGCAATTGGCATGGGTTGGCCTTCCTCCTATGATGTTACCAAGGAACCTACATTGCCCAGATTTTGCACTTTTAAAAAAACCCTGCAAGTTTCCTTTTAATACTAAAGAATGGATAAATGCATGTGTGTTCATGTGGCAATTCTGCCAGTGAAACAACAGCAGATAGTCCGCCAGTAGCGTGGGGCATTTGTTGATATGCAGGCTGCTTTTCTTTGGGGACTTTATTTTCATTCCCTGGTCTGCTCTGGGTGCTTCAGGGAGGAAAAGAAAGGCCAGAACTGAATAATGGCAGAACCAGGGTTTGATTTGCTTTTCTGCCTCTCAGTCATTTTATCTGGGAACCTGCGAAAAAGCAGGACCCATCTCAGAGAAGCTGGATGCATGTAGCTGTGCTTTTGTTGTCCTTTGTGTATTCCAGTTTTCCCCAGAGGATGCTGTTTGTGAAAGATCAGTGGTGCAAAGAGGCATGTCCTCTCCTTGGTATTATGCAAAGGAAGAGAAGAGAAGGTGGCCTGAGTTTGCTTGTGTAAGAGTGTTTGGAGATAAACATCTCCCAAAGCAAGTCTAGGTGTCATAATCCGAGGCCTGCTCTCACCCCAGCTCCTGATTGATCTGCTGACTTGTGGAATTGCAGCAACAGCTGGCACTTGCTGTACAAGGTGTTATGTGTTGTTCAAAATAAAGTCCCAGAAGGCAAGGGCTCAAGGTTATCAAGATAAATGTACAAATATCGGAGCCTGGCACGGCTGCAGTGAGCACCAAGTAGTTGAGAATGGGAGAAGAATGTTTTGAAGTCAATCGAGATTTTTTCCATTAATTGGACCCACTGACCTAGGCCAGCGATAGAGGAGAGGTTATCTTTTAGAGAGTTGAAGGTAGTTTGAAAAAGAAGTCATTGCTTCTGGGTATGTGTGCATGCACTTTCATTTTGCCTGTAGTAAACAACTTTCATAGAGTTCTCATTTCTTTCAACCCCTCTTTTGCTCTCAAGGAACAGGGGGGCAAATGGAACACACTTGTGCGTCATGAGAAGCAACTCCTGTTTCATGCCATTTCAGCTTCCGCAAACACTCTTATTATATCTCCTCCCAGCCGGTTGCCTAGTCGATTCTGGGACAGCGGTGCCCTCCTTTTCTGAATGCTGCATGAAACAGTTTGAGATAAGGGTACCTTTCAGAAAACAGTATTCAGAGGGCGGGACTGTGCCTGTTAGTCAGTCTGAAAGCACCTGTCCTCATTCTTCCTTTGTGGTCAAACATCAGGAAGCCCCGTGAAAGGGGTTTGTTTGTGCATAGGAAGCCAAGATGTGAGTGCAAGCTCTGATTGGCCTGGATTCCCACTTGAGTGGACAACCCTTATATGGATGCCCCAGTACATCTGTAGATCCCCTATAATTTCAGACCAGTTTCAAAGGCACAGACCCTGGAGCATGTCAGCAACATTGAAAGGGCTAGAAGAGCAATTTCACATAGAGCAACCATGTAGAGGAAAGACTATGGAGAAGATCTACTGAGGTTGTTCACATAACATGTGCTGGGAAAATTCAGATAAATCCTGGCAGAAAAAGGTTGCTTATATGTGCCCTTGTGTTATAAAAATACCTGCACCCCTTTCTCAGAAAGCAGCAGAATTCCAAGCCAGGTCACTGTTTAGTGCTGCTGTTACTTTAAGATGGTGGAATTCTTAACTGGACTGAGAAGCTGCTGTAGGCTAATACTATCAGTGAGGAAATACTTGTGTTCTCATCAGCTGCAGAAAAACCTGAAACAATGGTGTCTATTTGTTTCTGAATGGACCCACTTAAGCAACTAATTCCACAGAGGAAAGCACCTGCACAGTGTAGCTGTCAAACCAGATTTCCTGAATGGTTTCTCAGTCAGACACATTTGCATGTTTAAGCAGGAGCCAAACTGCAAAGAAGTTTACTGAATTGACACATCAATAAAGCAACCAGTAAAGTTTTCCATACTATTGTTATCAGTATTTCTGATCGGTTTAGAACGTTATGTCATGCTTAAAGACATCAGGAAACTATTGTACTAATATTATCTGGAAACTTAACACTCTGTATTGGTCTATGGGACTAGCAGGTTATAAAAGTGTCTGTACATGGGCTGTGATTTTGTAGTTGGTGGAGGGAACCACTACCTGGTAGCGTGCTGCCATAAGTAACTGCAGGGGTCCTGGGTGATCTTTCAATAAAACTGCTAAGGTTCAAGGCGAAAGGGGCCTTTCCTGACTGAGCCTGGTTACCATGTGTTGCGGCTGCCATTGAGGCTACCTGATACATGTCAGCTGAGAGTATGGGCTAAATATGCGTTGTCATTGAATCATGGGTTGATATCAAAATGTAGGTTGTGTGAACCTAACTATGCTAACCACAAACAACTCAGTGCACACAGCTCAAAAACCATGGGTTCTCTTTGCAGATCCCTTCCAGACTAGCAATTCTGATAGTGCAAGATCTAGGATCGCTGTGTGTGTGTGTGGGGGGGGGGGGGGTCAAGTAAACTGCTTAAGAGAAAAACCAGTTGGCCAAGTCCCTGAGTTGGCATGCCCTTTTGCATTAAGGGACACCTTGTCAACACAGCTGTCACCTTTGTGAATATGCCAGGAAGGCAGGGAGATGACTCATGCTTTGGATCTCTTGACTTGAAGGGGGACGGAATTGGCCTCTGTAAAAGCAAGCAGCCTGCTGCTTGGGGGTCAGAAACCTATAGAAAGTGGGTCAGAGAGTTAAATGATTCCCAGGGAGTTTTTGGAGTGCCTGTTGGAGTGTCAAGCACCCCATTTTGATCCGTACTATGGTCAGTAAATGCAGAAATTACAATGAGTGCAATGACTTCCTTCCAAAGGGAAACCAGCTCAGGGTAATCAGTAGGAAACTAGGGTCCTCGTGACAACCTGGAGCCATCCCAGATTGGATTCCATTCCATGTAAGAAGCATAGCAAACAGATGTTTGGACCATGCCAACTTTGGTAAAGCCGTTGCCCATACCTGTGAATTGCCTAATTACTATTGCATTGCACATCTCCTTGGCCACGTGGTGCACAGTGTATTTTAGGTTAGTGGGCACATTTTGAATTTTGAGAGAGTGTTGCATCGGGAGGTCCATTCATATAATGGCAGCTACGGTGGGCAAGACACAAAACACTGGTTTCACAGAAGGCAAACTGGTGGGAATAAAGGAAAATAACTTGCCCAAGAACCTAATAACAAGACAGAGGTGGGGTGGGGGGTGATCTGCAAATACCTCCTTTGAACCCAGACAATGATGATTCTGGGGGGGGGGGCACCTTTTGCTTTGCAACGTGCCAAACTCCTAGTGAAAAAAACCTTCTGAAAAATCAGAAGAGGAAGGAAGTCTGCCTGTGTTGCATCATGCTGAAGACTGGCCATACACCATTTGATTTTCCCCCTCCCCGAAAGGTACTAACCCTCATCAAAGATGCTCCCCGAAGTTAAGCTAGCATCCGTAGGATAAGGACCTTCCTATAGTGAAGCAGTGGTAAAAAGTGAGGAAACAGAAGTTAAAAATCATTAAAATCCATGCCAATCCAAAGGAGGACCAGGAAAAACCTTAGGCTGAGCTCACCTTCTGTTGGAACTTAGGTGTGTGGTTTTTGCAGCTTGATGGCCTAAAAATATATTGGCATCTCTCACCCCTATATTCTTGAGTCATTCCAGGTTATTCCCTCCCACCTGGGGCTTTCAGACAATCTTCCCAACAGCCTGTACAGTCAGCCTCATCACATGAGAGCTAAGAACTCTGGCAAGTGAGTCATCCTGTGAGAAAAACGTCAGGCTATCATGTGACAATCCCAACCACATCTTTTGAACTCATCCACTGCCTCAAGAAACTAAATGCAAATGGCAGCTGAGCTGGGGGATGCTGCCTGTTGTAACCCAACACATCTGCAGGCTGCCAGGTTGGGGAAGCTGGTCGTAAAAGAGGTTAAAATTTGTTCTCTATTGCCCCAGAAGACAGAGCTAGATCTGATGGCCCTAAGTGGAAGGGCGTGTACATTCTGGCTGACTACTGGGTGAGACATCTTAATGGAAAGACCAGTTGAGAACTACCTTAGTGGAGGGATGGGTTCTTCCCAGCTTTGAGGAAAGGTTGGGCAGCTAAGGTTTGTATATGCTAATTTATATGTATAAATGTAAATGTAGATATAATAATGTACTTTAAATAGATATACTATGTCTCTCACCCTAGTGTGGGAGACTGTGACAAGGTAATCTAAATGCCTTGTTTGGTCTGGTGCCCAGTGCTATTGATGGGTAGCTGCAAGGCCCAGTTCTTCCTTCCAATGGTTCTTTAAGCTTGACTGGACAGCTTGAATAGAGGACCACTTCAAATAGAGGATAGTCCTCTGGCTGCTCCATAAAGGACAGGGGGAGTGCATCCCTGTTGGTTCTTCTGGACCTCTCAGCAGCTTTTGATACCATCAACCATGGTATCCTTCTGGATAGGCTTGCGGGACTGGGGGTCGGAGGCACTGCTTTGCAGTGGTTCTGCTCCTATCTCAATGGCCAATTCCAGAAGGTGGTGCTGGGGGACTATGGCTCTGCGCCATGGCAGCTATGCCATGGAGTACCGCAGGGGTCCATTTTGTCCCCTTTGCTGTTTAACATCTACATGAAACTGCTGGGAGAGGTCATCAGGAGGTGTGGGCTGCAGAATCATCAGTACGCTGATGATACCCAGCTCTACCTCTCGTTTTCCACCAATCCAGGTGAGGCAGTGGCTGTGCTGAACCGGTGCTTGGCCGAGGTAATGGGCTGGATGAGGGCCAATAAACTGAAGCTCAATCCAGACAAGACGGAGGTCCTGTTGGTTGGCAGATCGGGCTTCGGAGAGGGTGAATTGAACCTAGTCCTGAATGGGGTTGCACTCCCTCTTAGGGACAAGGTCTGCAGCTTGGGAGTGCTCCTCGACCCAGAGCTTTCATTGAAAGCTCAGGTGACAGCAGTGGCGAGGAGCTCTTTCCTTCAGCTTCGGCTGATCCACCAGCTGCGCCCCTATCTGGAGTATGACTGCCTCGCAACAGTGACACATGCATTGGTGACTTCCCGCCTTGACTTCTGTAACGCGCTCTACATGGGGCTACCCTTGAAGACGGTCCGGATACTTCAATTGCTTCAAAATAGAGCTGCCAGGCTGCTGACGGGGACTGGGCGTTACGTTCACATGACTCCAGTTCTCCGTCAGCTTCACTGGCCCAATTCAAGGTGTTGGTGATGACCTATAAAGCCCTAAATGGCTTGGGTCCTGGCTACCTGAAGGAGCGCTTACGGCCATATACACCCGCCCGCCCCCTGAGATCTGCGGGAGAGGCCTTTCTCTGGGAACCCTCCATGAAGGAAATTAGGAGGGTAGGTACTCGTAGAAGGGCTTTCTCTGCGGTGGCGCCCAATCTATGGAATGCGCTCCCCAGAGAGGTCCGCCTGGCGCCATCGTTATTTGTTTTTCGGCGCCAGGCGAAGACCTTTTTATTCAAGCGTCATTTTAATTGCTAATATTATTTGCTTATTTTATTCTTTGGCCAGGGCAACTTATTTTATATTGTTAATTCATTTTATATTTTTAGTGTATTATATTTTAATTGATGTTTTGTGAGCCGCCCCGAGGCTTTGGCGAATGGGGCGGCATAGAAATTTTCTAAATAAATAAATAAATAATAAAGGAGGACACTTGGCTAAGATTACCTGTCTAGCAGTAAAACCCTCCAGGCTTTCTTGAATTTACTTGCCATACAAGGATTTCACTTTTGCCTAATGAGATGAAACTTTTCCTCCTGTGACATTTTAATGTGCTAGGAAAGGAGCCATTCACTGTATGTATCCTTGCATAGAAATCTTGGGATTTCCCCCTCTTTTTCTCTTTCCTTTTTGACTTTTGCCCTTTACAATGGCCCCAGGTCCCTCTCCTGCAAAACAAGGTGTATTCGTTGCTCTGCTGATCAGGATGGGACTTGCTTGACAAGGAAAAGAGAGAAAGTACATAGGCAAGGTGCCATGGCTACTCCTAGCATTTCAGCTCCTATTAAAACAACAAAAACACCTGCATCTAGCTCTCATGATTTTGCAAATGCACTTGAAAGCATGCAAGCACCTATAGACACCTGTTCTTCCAATAGGTTCCCTCTGCCTTCACATCTCTATTCCTCATCTGATCCTACCTCAGTTTCTGCCATCATGGGTCCATTTCTCACACACATTCCAGTACAAACATTCAGACAGGAGCACGCGCAGTAACCCCGCTCTCTCATGCATTCCAACATTTTCTTGATTGGCATCTTACACAAAGTATAGCATTTCCTACTCTTCTGGTGCAAAATCTGGATTTCCTTGGCCTAAGATATAAACCACACTCTCCCCAGATGGCAGCGCATGGGTGTGTAAATCCAAAATCAGGCCTTCCTGTAGCTCAGGTTAGAAACCATGATAAGAGTCTCTTCTTTCATTTAGGAAATAGGAGATTGCCTTCTACAGAATTAGACCCACATGTTCTAACCCGGTGTTGTCAACACTGACTGGCAGACACTCCAGGGTTTCATGCAGGAGCTTTTCTAGAGCAACCTGGAGATGCTGGGGATGAAATTTGGGACCGTCCACATGGTCTGCATGTGTGTGTGGGCACGCTAACACTGAGCCATGGCGTTTTCCTTCCCTGGCATGGAAACCAGATGAAACCGGTCCAGACGGGCCAATGCCAACCAACACGTATAGTTGCTTTGGTTATCCTTTACCCAGCTTTCCATGTGCATACATTGTATTCAGTGCAAAATTTGCTGGGTGGCCATGTGCCCCCCTCTTTTTCTTTTTTTAACAAAGGACAGTCCTCTCTTTGAAAGACTGCTAGACGGTTGTCCTCTGCTTCGAAGGAGTCCGCTCTTTGAAGAGCCGTCAGTAGGAAATGCTGGGCTCGGAAGTGGCTCATCAGCAGCGCCTGGACAGCTGCCCGAGCAAAGCAAACCAGTCACCATTTTCACAGGCACGCCGTCTTCTCAGTGTGCTGTGCCGTGCCTACCTCTTCACATGCTGAGATGCAATATTGCTATTTAAATTATAATTATTAGGTCTGAATGTGCAGCTATATTTAGCATATGCAAAAGCTAGGCAAATCAGAGGAACCCTTTGTCCTCATTTTTAATTATGTGTTTTCTCCTTTTTTTAGCCATTCACAAGGTCATTTAGGACCACCATGTTGCAACCAAAAGGTTTCTGTTGCAGCTAAAAATGGATCAATTAATTAGAAAAGTCAGCAGGGAATGGTGGACAAATGTAAGGAGTATTTGGGTGGGTGGGGGCGGGGGAGGAGGGGGCGAGAGGGAGAGAGAAAGAGACCTTCCCCAAAATGTTGGCCTCCAGATGTTTTGCATTATAACTCTCATCTCCTCCAGCCACTGTAGTCCATGGTCGACAATTACAGGACATGTATCCAGATCTGATAAGGGCACCATTAGAGCAAAGCCTGGTATGGTCAATGGAATTTTTGGTGACTCTGAATTGTAAATTGGGGTTTATATTCCCCTGTTTCTTCCTCAGAGCCCAAGCCTGAGTACACAAACCTCCTCCTCCCCATTTTATCCTCACAATAACCCTGTGGGGTAGGTTAGCCTGAGCATCAATAATAATAATCTGCGACTGCCCCCAACTTTCATGGCTGAGTGAGGACCTGAACCTGGCTCTCCCTGGTCTCAGTCTTACGCTCTAGCTTCTACACCATACTGACTCTACTGCTTCAACACATTGACTGGGCCTAATGGCTGCCATTTTCACTCTCTATTGCTCTTGCCTGATAAACAGGAGTATAAGCAGAAGGGTCTTCAAGTGCCCCTCGACCTGCAGGGATTCGCTGGTGGCCGCACTTGTCCCCACTGTCTGATAAACCTCATCTGCTCATTCTTGTGGTTCCAGTTCTTGCTAGAGGAGCAGGCTGGCCTGGTTTCAGTTTTATCAGCAAGTTGCAGGTCAATGTCCCTGTGATGTCACTCTGACTTTCTTGCCTTGGTGCTTCAGTTCCTACATGCATTTGCATAAAGTATCACAGCTGCATATCTTTTCTGGCGTTATTTATTTATTTATTTATTTATTTATTTATTTATTATTTGCATTTATATACCACCCTAGTAGCCCAGAGGGCTCTCTGGGTGGTTTACAAACATTAAACATTAAAACATTAAAACAGTTACTCACTGTTCAGGTCGGCCTGGCTCCACCTTCTAGGTAAGCAAAGCTGGTGACGTGATTTCACTGCCAAACACACACATGTTTTCAACTGAGAACAATTTTGGCACTCTTTGAATGAAAAGCTGCCCATTGCTCCGCAACAGATGGAAACTGTACACATAAATCACCCTGGATCGTTTGGACATGATCCTGCCAGAGTTAAGCATTTTATCTTACCAGAGTTAAAGCACATTTTTCACATGCCCTTTCCCATCAAAATCAGCAGGTCTTTAAAATTGCATAACCTTGGCTGGCTTGTACAATCTGATTCCTCTGAGAATATTTACACTCTTGTATGATGCTTCTTGCAGCATATTCATTGTCATTCTTAACCCTAATTTCTTTATTCATTTCATTTTTATACTGCCCAATAGCCAAGGCTCATTTCTGTCTTTGTATCTTCAAGACAGTATTCCAGGACTAAAATTGTGCTTGAGCAGAAGAACTTGGGCATCAGAAAGAGTAGTTTTTTCCATCTGTCCCATACTCAAAACAAAGTGTGTTGGGGGTGGGGGTGGGCAGAAGGGGAGGGGAGGGGAGGGGAGGGGAAATTGAATCCACTATTTCTAAGGAACACTTTCATTATATGGGGCCCATCCAGGACAAATTTCTTAAAAATAGGTAATGAGCAGAAAACAACATATTTATGATGACAGTATTTGAACAAGTGCAATGTGTCTGCATGTGGCTGCTGGATTTTATGCATCATCTGCGAGTTGCATTGGCGGGGCTCCATGCTGTTGTGTTTTCACCTTGTTTGTTGAAGGGATCCCTGGACAGTGTGCAAAAACATGGAAAGAGTTTGCATGAATGACTTGCACATCCTTTTCATATGTTTTCTGGTAGACTTTGAAGTGCTGACCTGCATGAGCTAGAATCACATCTGGCACAGCTCTGCATCAGAACTACCAGTCCAGGTGTGTGCCCTCTAATTTGATGTTCGCTGCCTAGAGATGCCATGGGCAAAATAGGGAGCATATAAATGTTTTAAATAAAATAAATAACTGGGGTCTAGCCAATGTCTCTGGGTTTCTCCACACCCCCAGTTCTAAAGCTGCACATGATCTGGCTTGTGCAGAAGAGTAATTGCAAACAATTTGCTCTGGTATGCATCTTTTAACAATGTTCTGGTACTTCATAATTTAGTTTGGAGAGGCTGGCCTGTAGCCTCTCCTCACAGAATCAGATTGGAAGATTACATGGCCCTTTGGTCTCTTGCAAGTCTGTAATCTACGTACATCTTGTTAGAGAGACAGACAGATGGACGGATGGACAGATTTGGAAAAGAAAACACCTCCAATATAAACAGCTTGGAAGTTACTGTCAAGAAACAGTGAATGCAATTATTCTGGGGTTGTACAATAAAAAGAATGTCACAGTTGATTCAGACTTAGAGGGAATGCATGCAGCAGGTAGGTAGACCCCAGAGGGATAGATTCTGTACAGGATGATTTTCTAACTGTTTGGAGGAGACTGGTGGGAGATCAGGCAGACAGTTTGTTAGAGGCACATGAGAGTGGAAACAAAAGGATTGACTAGACTGAGACAATGCAGGGGAAAGACAAAAGGCATATAGCAGCATATGTATACAGGTGCAGGTGAGGAACAAGACTTGCAACATGGTTTCCTGATCAGTTCCAGATCCCACCTTACGTCTAAAGCCGTTCTTACAGTGTCAGGCTTTTGGCAGTCATAGTATGCCAGAGCGTTCACTCATTTTGTCCTGACACTATCTTTGTCTTACATTGAATTGTGGCCTTTGAGGTCAACTCTACCATCAGTGCGGCAAGTCTGAAAAACAAGGACGCATAGAGAGACACCCTTGGTTTCTGTTCTTAGCTGGGCACCTGTGCATGCTCCCCAAAAGGAGAAAAGATGGCGTACATTTGCATAAAATGTGCATATGCAGATGCATATGGAGAAATACACATTTAGAAACAATAATTTCAATAGAAATACAGTACATGTAATCAGAGTAAGGAAGATTTTGACCAGATGGCCTTTGTGTCCTTGCTCGGTCTGCTGTCCAGATGCTGTTGACAGGCAACCTCAACTCTTTGATCCGAGTCCATTGTTTTTAATATCTTTAAACTAGACAAGGCAGGACAGCCTTTTAAAGGGAGGACACCTTTAGACAGGAGACAGCCTTCTAGCAACTCTGCAAATGCAGTGCAGTCCTCTGTGATGCCGGAGACGTGGTCGCACTGTGTCAAGAGTGGACTTTGTGATCACTTGCACTCTGCTCAGCCTCAGGCAGCAAGATTCCTCCAGATCCAGTGAAGTTCCACCAACCTCAGGACATCCTATTTCTGCTATGGGAGTGAAAGGGATTCTAATAACATCTCTGATTGTAGGCTTCAGAGTTAATAACACTGTGGATGCCCAGGGACAGGTGAACACAGGTGAATGCTCAGTCATGGAAGCCCTCATGGGAATTATGCAACACTTGACGCTGCAAATCATTGGTCCGCGTTCATTCCTATGTGCCCTACTCACTTTGGGCAGGTGAAGAAATGACATTCTTGTCTTTCCACCAAGTGAGAAAGAAAAGGAAATGGAATTAGCTGTCTAGGACTTCCAGCCCGTGAGTCAGTGTCCCCAGAAGTGTGAGAAAGCAACAGGCCATCACTGGCAGAGGGCACACATGTTCAGATTGGTGAAAATAGTTTTGACATGAGTTCTCTTACTTTTCAGAACATCCCTTCAGATGGTCCCAAAGAGCATGAAGAAGGAGCATGGGTTGCCCATGTCGCTAGCGACTCCAACACCCTGTGCCCCAGCTGAGACCCTGATGCCCTTGTGCTTCGCACATGTACAAGGGGGAGCTGAAAGGTTCTTGGCTCGACCAGGAACAGAACAAGCAACACAAAAACAAAAGAAAAGATGCAAAACTTGGGCCAAGAACTTTCCAGCTCCCACCCCCCAGTAGCTGTACACACTCTTCTTTTCAGATATTGCACGGAATGATTTCCAAAATTCTGGTTCAAAATTCATGGAGAACTCCTCAGAAAAATACTCTCCACAAGTAGCAGATGCTGAGTGCTAAAACTGAGAGAGGGAGGGAGGGGGTGGGACCAACAGCTTCTCTCTCCTCACCCGTTTCCAGAGAATCAGAAGGCCTGGCTAGGGCCACACTGATGTTGCTTTGTGAGTGCCTCCACTGCTGCCAGAAACAGCCAATTTCATGGAACAGGGTGGGGAAATGGGCAAAGGCACGATGGTGTGCGAGCGATACTGCAGGGAGGATTTACGTGGGCTGCTACAGCAGACAGGAGAAGTAGGCTGACCAAAGGATTCCATTGACAGCAGCTTTTTGGGAGTGAAGGGAGGGATACCATGCACTGCAGATCCTTCCACTGGAAAGCTTCTTCTTGGATGCAGGATGCATAAGGCAGCTCCAGAGGTCTCAGAGTAGGGCCTTTAGTGGCAAGATGCAGGTGCCTTCCTTCCCACCACTTCCATTCCTCTTTCATGGACGGAGATAGCATTGTCTCTTTATCAGCCCAGCCTGATCTGAGCCAGGGTGTCTTCCCTTCACACATTCAGAGCCACAGGCCCTTCTTGCAGAACATTCTTTATTGATTAAAGTGTTTTCCAGACACACAAACACCTGGAACGGATCCCTGAGCATGCGCAGTGCAGTTCAGTGAACCCAATCTAGTCTTCACTTCCAGGAACTCTCCCTATGAGCAAGCCTAGACACCATTCCTTTGGGAGGGGCCTTCTGAAAATGGGCACCCCTCCTCTCAGCACACCTGTCTTCTAATAGGGCTGATCTCCTCTGCTGATGACACATCATGGGGTCAAGAGCCGTGCCTGCCACATCGTCACCTGAGAAACTCCCCTGCTCCAAGTCCCCTGCCCACCTGGGGAGCCTGGCCTTGGGACAAGCATCTCCACTTCTCACATCTCAATGGCCGGGAACAGCCCACATTCGCCAGCCCACTCCTGTGCCTTTCCTCCTTCTTCTTTTGATTCTGATTCTTCTGGATACCAGCCAGCAGCCCTTGAGTATGTGGGCCCAAAGCAGCCATTTTTGTCACTCCCAGCACAACCAGACTTGAAGACCCAAAGGCTTATAGAGTTCCTTCTCCAGGCCTGAGCCTGGAGCCTCCAGTTCCTCAACCTGAGCTACTTTCCTGTGAGAAGAAGGGACCACACAGGCTGCTCCTTGCCTCACCTGCTCTGGAACTTTCTGCCCAGCCTTTCTGATTCTGAACATTTGGAATCTTGTGTGTCCACAGGGGAACCCGGCCACCACCTGCTTGGCTCAATGCCTGACTGTAGAAGGTTCTGTCGGTAGCAGCTGATGGGCAATGTCCCATTTTGGTGTGCAGGTCATCCCTTGATGTTGTGGCCATCATAGAAAGAACACCCTCAGACTGAGTAAGTATACAAGCATACCTAACCGCCCCCACCCCCCCGCTTTAGTTCATTACTTCATCCCAACATGGACAATACCAGTTTGGATGTTCTTTGTCCCAACCCAATGAGGTAGCAAAATGGCATTCACTCTAAAGGGTTGACTACGTGTGAATGCAGCAGAAGCATCTGTCAGTCTGTCTGCTTATTTTGATTTATTTAACAAGTTTTACGTGCTGCTCACAGCTCATGAGCTTTCTGAACGGCTTATAAAACATAATTAAAATGTGTTTTAATTATTAAAATGCAATGCAGAACAACTCAGGTGGCAAAAGCCACACATGGAGGCACTTCCTTCATAGTCTATCATCCCCTCATAGTGCCCAGTAGATGTATTGGCAATTTTAGGCAGCCTATAAATACATGTAAATAAATGTAATAATAACAAAAGTAATGATAGATCAATTAAAATAAATATTATGAATATTATAATAAATAATACAAACAAAAATAATAGCAACAGTTATAGTCATATCTACAATCCAAAACTGCAGTTATAGCCATAACTATAATTGTAACCCTAATTGTATCTATGACTGCTCCTCAGGGTCCATAAAATAAAAATAAAAATATAAATAAATATGGATAAATCAATAATGAATTGTCAGCTCAGCAGTTTAAATATAGGGAAAATAAAAAGATCTTAGCCTGGTGCTGAAGAGAATACAACCTTGGCACCAGGAGCACCTCTCTGGAGAGCTGGTTCCAGGTTGGGGCCACAGCAGAGGAAGCGCTCTCCCTTGTCGCCATCCTCCTTATTTCCTCTGTAGCTGACCTTAAAGGCCAAGCAGTCCTTGTCTACCTGTTTGTCTGCCTGAATGTGTCCTCTTCCTGGCACATAAAGACATGGCAGCTAACAGTAAACAGAAAGCTCTGATTATTGGGCAGTATAAAAAATATAACCTTCCCATGTCCCTCCTACCAGTGGCAGGACATCATCATGGCTAGACCACCTTAAGATATGGCCCCGCTAAGCAACTATTTTCCATTTTTCACCTAATCTGTAAGGATTTTCAGTCAAGAAGTTCTTCTTCCCAAACTTCTTTCCCCCTTCACTTTACCTTGAATAATCAGCTGCAATAATCTAGATTTTTCATTTCTAATTACATGCTGGAAATTTGTCATTTCCTGCATTTTTATGTGGCTATTTTGATGCTTTAATACTTTTTCACTGGTTACCCTCTAAGGTCCAAGCAAATTGTAGCAATTTGTAGAATCCACATTTCAAATGCATCCATCTTTTTTCAAATCCGCTCTGTATTACACTCCATGATCCCAAACCATACAGTAGAATTAGGAATACATAATATCTTAAACAAAAAAACTAGAACACTATAAATTACCTGACTGACATACAGTTAAACTGCTTAAATACATAATAAGTGACGTGGGTGTACATGTGAGACATGCATTTCTCGCATTTGCAGCCATGTCCAGAATACACATTTAAAGCTGTTTCTGCCCACTCACCATCTTGGTTTCTAAACAAGGCACTGCTGTGCTACGAAGAGGCAGGGATTGCAGAGAAAACCATCCTGCAGAACTATCAAAAGCTGGAACTCACAGAGTCCATTGCGTGTGGCTAATGCAATTAGCCTAGATGTTTTGAAACTGCTTTAAATTCGTGGCACATTAAGAATGTTTCCCGTTTGACAAGTTTGCACAGGATTTGTGACACTGGCCCGAACATAAAACATTTCACAATTGTCAGCTAATTAGGATTAGCGGGTTCCGATTCTCAATGTGGTTAGAACACTTTGGCTTTAGCAAATACTTTCCAGCCCGTCTACATTCCTAAAATACATGTTCTTTGCTTGCATAGCTGACACAAAGCCAGGCCAGGAATGTGACATCAAAGTGAAGTTTATGAGGCTCGTCCCTGAACAACTGCAGCCTGCAAAGGACATAGTAAGGAAAAGAAAAGGAGTAACTCTAGTCAGGATTTCACCTTGGTGAATTTTAAAAAGATTTTAAAGATTTTCTTCAAGTAGCTTTTATTCTTGATCTTTCTCTTTTAGGGTGGTTGTTCTATGCCCTCAAGTCTTCTCTGACTTATGGCAGCCCTATGAACGTCTTACGAAATGTCCTGTTCAATTCTCGTAATCTCTCTTATTACTACCTTAAATATTACTCATGTGCTTATGATTCAAGGACCAGACACCCGATCCCCATACATGCAGAGGAACTGCAAACCATGTTATGATGTCCACACTCCACAATTGAGCAATACGCATGTTATACAGTCACTTAGACACATAGGAGCAGTGAAAACATAAGCTTCCATTCTGCAATAGCCATAGATATGAGAGCATAAGAGGGACTATGCTGGGTCATCAGGCCAAACGACTACTTGGTTCCCAGACTGGCTAACAAGATGCCCGTGAGAAATCCACCAGCAGGATATGAGGGCAGAAGTGCCAGATATACAATGGCGTACCGCCTCTGATATTTAAGGAAATATAAAGCCTGCATGATTGGTAATCAACGGATGTTACAAATACACAAGAGTATTTCTGTTCACTCTTTAAATTCTGGAGGGGGTAGAATTTGGGCTTTTAGGTGGCCCAAAATCAGCCCAGTGCTGCAAACCACTGAATGATGTGGCACAAAGCTAGGATCAAATGCAGGTGCTTTTCTTATTGGAGAGCCTCTGCCAATCTTGTGAGTTGCTTGGCAAGATAACTGATTCCAGAGAAATTGAGGCTGATCTCATGTGACACTGGAAAGTTAGAGCAGGGAGGGAAATAGCTCTTCCAGGAAATGCATCCCAAAGCTCT
Organism: Varanus komodoensis; assembly: GCF_004798865.1. Classification (NCBI taxonomy): domain Eukaryota; kingdom Metazoa; phylum Chordata; class Lepidosauria; order Squamata; family Varanidae; genus Varanus; species Varanus komodoensis. Next base: position 23,616,186 of record NW_025335349.1, read on the forward strand.
GGTGGGGACTGATGGTGTCAGTCAGAGGAGGCCTAAATGAAGCCCCAGCACATGTGGTTGTGCAAAATAACTCTTGACCAAGGTAACGCATGAGAGTTATGAGACCACAAATAGATTACAGCTGGGTGAACAGCTGAATTGTTAAGCTCCGGAGCTCACGGGGACCACAACTAGGAATAACAACACAGCAGTATGTGAACTAAACTGTGCTGGCCTGCGGTAGCCACCATTGTATCTTATCTCTGCTCTGATGTGTTTTTAAGATAGCTTGTGCTTTTTTCACCTCTTCCCTCTTGCAGTTTCAATTCAGCCCTGCCACAAGGAAATTCAGGCCTCCGATTTGCAGAGAGGTGATTACAGGCTTCTGGTTTTAATAGACAGACTGCCCTTCCCCAGGTGGGTTGAGAACATTTCTAGGGTTCCTTATTACACCTTAAGGAAAAGTATTGGTAGGATCTGAAGGGAAGAGTTTTAACTCAGTAATAGAGCCCGTGCTATAGAAGCTCAAGACTGAACCAGGGACTTCCCCCTTAAATTAAGACTCTACCAAGCATTTCTTCAAGAAATGTTCTCAACCCATTTGGGGAGCGTCAGATAATTGATTAAGAAGGATCTTTTAGAAGCCTGTACTCCAAAACATAATTGTAACTCTGTAAATCAGGTTCTGAGTTGCTGTCAGCCAGTGTAGACTATATTGACTTGGATGGTCGAATGGTCTGAGTAGGTACAAGACAGTTTCCTGGGGTCCTATCTGGGGGAATATTGTCGCTCTCAAGGCTGTTTTTCTACTTAATCTCAGACAGCTGATTCACAGAGCTATGCTTGTGGCCTCATGCAAGCAACCTGAGTCAGTAACAAAATGGCCACTTCGCCCAAAAGGCTTATCTAGGATGCCAGCTATAACTAGACATTTACTGGTCTGGCTGATGAAAAGTTCCAGCAAACCATATTGGGTTATAAAAAGTCAATCCAACACAGTTTTCTGCCAAACTCCACCCCTAATCCATCAGTTTCTGTCTCTACTTCCAGACACCTCCCTGGGGACCAATCTTTTTTGTACTCAAAAGCTGGCAACCCTAAAGTTGTTGCACAAAGATATGCAGTTGTTGAAATCAGCCTCTGTCTGCTTTGGCAGTGCAGTGTGTTTTCCCTTGCTCAGGGCCGTGCAAATTTCTCACCCGTGCATTCTGAAGTCTGCTGCATGGAAGCCCCTACTGTACACCCCAAGTCAGTTCCACTCACCTGTAATAATTCTGGGTGAAGGAAATGCAACCTCTTGTGTGACATATGGCCAGGTTACAGCTCTCTCGAGGTGACACTGGATGGCTGAAAAACAGACTGAGCTCGTAGCAGATATTTAGAATTTACCCTGTTTGGCTCTGTTGTACATCAGAGGAAGCAGCATAGCTCAGTGGTAGAGCACATGCTTTGCATGTGAATGGTCCCAAGTTCAATTCCCAGGTTTTCAGGTAGATCCAGAATTCTGCCTGAAACCATGGAGAGCTACTCTATGGGAAGTATAGAAATGTACGTCGTCGTCATCGTAGTAATATCAGTCAGTGTAACTCAACCTTCCCCAACCTGATGCCCTTTAAATGCATTGGATTGCAACTCTCATGATTCCCGTGCATTTCCCATGGCCATTAGCCATGTGGGTTGAGCATGATCAGATCTGACACGCGAAGGACACCAGGTCGTCTCGTCATCATCACCACCACCACCATCACATTATTGCATTATACCCCGCCTTTTTTTTCTCCGGCAAGGAACCCAAAGTGGCTTACAAAGTTCTTCTCCACTCCCTCTTGTCCCTGCAGCAGCAGCAGCCCTGTGAACTAGGCTAGGCTGAGAAGGAATGACTGTCCCAAAAGCTGATACAGACAATACTGAGCAGGACAGACCAATGCTCAGATTGCACATGAGGCATCTTCGTGCATGCACAGAAGAGAGACCTGCTCTTGCTGGGATCATGGCATAGCCTGCAGGAGGAAGGTGATGGGCACGGATGGGCAATTTGGTTGCTCATATTTTTAGAAAGGCATTTTTGAAAGGTGCCTTGAATCACACCCGGAGTGAGCGGAGGTGGAACGTTGCTCCTATAGCATGGGGTTGCAAACACAGCCCCTTGATTTCTGAAGCCATTTCTGCCTTCCGGCACTTTAGTTCAGCTTGTTCACAACGCTTGTCTACAAAGGAAGACATGTTGTGTATGCAGTGAGAATCTGAATCCTTGCTGTGCTTCGTTTACTTGTTGTTAATTTCATTTCTGTACTGCCCCATAGCTGAATCTCCCCGGGCAGTTTACAACCATTCATGAAAACAGTTCAATAACACACCATCAAATCTGATCAAAATATCAACATTTGAAAACAAAAAAAATTAAAAAAGCAAAAGCAACATGCAAGGAAGAATAGCCCTGTAAAAACACCTGGGACAGATAATATCCTCAAGTTCTTTGATATCCAAGTATAACTTTAAAACCTCAGCCTAAAGGGCCTTCTTGATCTGGCACCACTGTGCTCCATTCAAGGGAACAGGCAGCAATATAATTCAGCTTAATAGCTTAGCTATTTCTTTGATTGGTACCCCACCTTCCATCCAAGAACTGGCACTCAAGGGAACTGAATATGTGCTCCAATCCTGCATGGAATTGGCTTAGTGCCGCAAGAGCTAAAGCAGCGAGGGCAACCCTTCCTTCTCAGCCACCTGCGGACACACTGTGGACAACTCACATGTCAAGGTCCTCATCGAAAACGATGGACGAACATCATCATCTCTCGCTTTGACAATCCTGTCAGCCGCCTTCTTATTCTGGAAATGTATCTCAGAAACAAAGCAAGTATATGGCTTCTGCTCCAGGAATGGAGAAATCACAGTGTTTAACCACAGTGCTACCTGTCAGTTCAGAGTATCACTTCCATAATTGTTGGTGCACCTAGTTGCAAAAAACCCCGTTGCTGCAGCTACTGGGGGTGGGGGGGGGGCGTCCTGTGAGATGAAAGGTTGTTGCAAAGGGGTGCTCTTTGAGAATGCTGCTCTTTTTCTTCTTTTAGATGGGGAAGGTGGTGTCGCCCTCCTTGCCCACAGTCATGGGCCATCTCTAGCTGCTTGCCCACCCGGCCTATACAACATGTAAGGCCATCTGGACTTGAGGCAACACCCAATTACATGAGTGACATTAAAAAAAACAACTCAGATCCTTGATACCTAATGTTAATGACAGCTGCTGCTTTCTTTGTTCAGTTCTTCTTGTGATCCTCAAAAGTTGTGCAAGTACAGTGTGTTCCAGACCCAAGAAAGGCACCCGGAATGTCTTCCTTGGAGGAAGATAAGAGGAGTCCATTACAATTAGCAATAGGGCCAGACATCAAAGCTTGCATCTGAGCTGAAGTGCCCCAAGTGTCAAGGGTTTTTGGATCAAGGTTATGATTCAAAGCTGATTCTAAATGCTACGGAATTCTCCTGCCTAGCATATCCCATGTGTTCCAAACACTGGACAAGCATCTGTAAGCAACTGGGTGAGTAACACCCTGTCTATAAACAATATGAGGCGGGGGAGAATGAGAATGCCCTCCATTGCACTTTCCCAAACAGCCGGCTTTGTGCTAACACGAAGCAGAAATCTTTAAACCATCGATAGACGCATCCTTATAGGCCAGATGATGACTCTTGCCGTGTGCCCCCCGCATGCTGCGTGTCGGCCCCAAAATGTCCATGGCAATGAAGTTGAATGGGAAAAGGAAGTTGCTGAGCTTCGTGGGCCAAAATCTACTTCTTCAAAACTGTATGTAATGCAGCGGCATCCTCAGTTTGGTTGATTTTAGTGGTGCCTGTGATCACTAAAAAGAGAGAGGGTAGGGCATAACCTGGAAATGCAAGTTTTACTTGGATCTGATACGCTGTATGGGTTTTCTACTATTTACTCAGTAGCAGCTGTGTAGTGGTAACGTCTGAAGTGTATCTTATCTCCCAACCCTTTGTGATTTCTGGGAGCACTGAAGATGGCTCTGATGAAAATATGTGTCAGACTGCTATTCCAGGGAAAGTGCTAACAGTTCTATATTTAGGGGGCCCTCGGCTGGAAACATGCCCATCTTCTGCAAAGGAACCCCCAGCAGAACCTCCATCTGCCCAAGACTGCAGATGTGCGAGACTACATAATCAAGAATTGGCCCTTTAATAGTTCAGCCTGCTCTTCCACAGTCTATGGAGCTAACCACCCTATAGATTGTAATTGCCAGCTTAAGGCTTATAGCCTGCTGCTGAGACAACATCTTCCTATGTTTCTGGCAGCAAAACTTACATTGAACAATCTGTGCCCCTGTTCTAGCTTCCCTCTACATAAGAAGGTTTCTGCCTTTACCTTGCTTTCTGTGTCCAATGCACTTGATCACACTTCATTTACCTAACACAACTTCATGTGCCTTCTACACAGACTACTCCATGGAGCTGACCTTTTGACAACATTAGCTTCCTTCCCCTTTGAGGCTCAGGTAGTTACAACATGTGATGAAGTACAGGAGCTCATCATAACATCATTACCAAAGAGCGACTATAGATGGCAGTTTATTAGGTTCAGCTTGACTACAGTTCTATGCATAGTTACCTGGGAAGAAGCCACTTGAACCTGGTGACTGCAGAGGTTCCACTTGTAAAATGCTGAGCTTTAGCCAAAAATCTTCATTCAGCTGGAATGCAACCGTTAGTTATCAATTAGAACACCAGACCCTGTCCCATGTAACCTGCTTGGGTGAATTAGGAGGGACATCAAAGGCAAAAAGACATTTCAAGCTTTTGCTGAACCAGTTTCTGTGTTCTCCGACTTCCTGTATGGCAGGGAGAGGCCTTCCAGGTGTTGTTCGGCTGCAACTCCCATTCGCTTTAGCCTGCATAGGCAATGGTGAAGGATGATGGGAACTGCAGACCAAGACCATCTAGAGGGCCCCACGTGGCCCATCCTTGATTTAGAGTATTCGGACAGCAGCTGCTAAGCTGGGTTTCAAGCAAACGTAAGTCTCTGTTCTGCTTTCTGAAATCCATGAACTGAAGATATTGGGAATGAACCTGGGCCTTTAGCATGAGAAGCATGGCCCTTCCCATACAAGCTATGGGTTCAGTCCTCCTTCCAAGAGGCATCTTGTAATAAGAGCATGGACCTAAGTCCACTTTCTTCTGGCCAAACCGCAAATGTTATCTGGACCATCAGATGATCTGCATCCAGTGGAAAACAATACTTGCCATATGTAGAAAGGATGGACCCCCACCCCCCACCGCGCCCCAGTCTCTGGCCTAAATGTCAATTGTACTTCTCAGCCAGCGAAAAAGAAACATCTACAACAGCTAAAGTGACTTCTCTGGGCTCCTTTGATTGATCTCACAGAAGACCTTGCCTCTGAGTACAGCAAAGCTTTGTAATTTATGCCAGAGGTGATTTCCCAAAATAGAAAGCAAAATGAGAAATCAGAGACTTGTTTTGCTTCTCCTTAAAGCCTAAGCACTAGAGAACCATCTGTGTGAAAACAGCTCCAAAACCTTCTCTTCCACATGTAGCACGTTCTTAAAAGGGGAAAAAAAACCTGCTGGACATTCTGCTAAGCCTTTCTGTCCAAAACCACAAATATTAGTGTGCCACTTAATCCCAGATACACGCATTCATTATTCAGAAATAACTTGTGTTTTGTTCAATGCAGTTCAATGCAGTTTTGCTTCCAAGTATGTGCACCTTAGGCCACAATCCTTACACTCCACAATCCTTACACACTTGCTTGCGAGTAAGCTCTGCGCATGTGCATAAATTATTTATTAATTATAAACATTAATTATTCAAAAGGTCTTCTCCTGGCACTGGAAAGAGTGCAAAGAGGGCACCAGGCGAGCATCTCTAGGGGGCTGGTTCCAACGTTGGGGTGCCATTGCCAAGAAGGCCCTTTTCCCTGTAGCCACCCTCCTTATTTCTTTTGTGGGGGTGGGGGGTCCCTCAGAAAGGCCTCCAATGATGATCCAAGGGAGCAGTTCCCAAACTATGTTCCACAGAACTCTAGGATTCTGCAAAGGCCTCATAGGGGTTCCACAAAAAATCTCAAAAATCAAATTTAAAACGGATTTTAAAATGAAAGCATGTGAGACCAACTCGTTGATAATCAGTCCCATCAAGAAGCAAACAAGGAAATGCATCACGTCATTTGGTTCCCAGGACTCTATTGTGTAGTGTGGTGGATTATGGAAACAATTCATTTGGGATATCACCATCTAATCACTTTATTCATTCATTATATTTAAAACGTTTTCTCTTTATTTCCAAACCTACTACATTATGCAAAGCACTCAAGCAATAGGAGCAGATGAAAGAAGGAAGAATGCTGTGGGTTCACATTGCTTAGTAAAAACCAGGGGTAAAGTTAGAGATCTACGGAAAAAAAGATGTCTTCAGAAAAGTTCCATGACCGAAACCACTGATCCAAGAGACAGCGTAGACACTTGTGGGAAGAGGTGCTCCTTTAGATCCCCTGACCTCCAGCCGTTTAGGGCTAACACCTTAAACTGGGCTTAGACTTCAACTGGCAATCAGTGGAGATGGTAGAGGACTTGCTTCATAGGATCACATCTGCCAGCCTTTGTCAGCAGCCTCTCTGCCCTGTTCTGGACCAACTGAAATTTCTGGACTCTCTTCAAGGGAAGCCCCATGTGGAGAGTATTGTAATAATCCAGATGAGAGGTTACCGGTTCATCAATAACCATTGCCAAGCTTTGCCTTTTCAGATAGGGTCATAGCTGGTAAATCACCCTTAGCTGATCAAAGGTGCTCTAGCCATTGAATCCACCTGGAATTCCAGCAATAATTCAGGGTCCAGAAGCTTCTCCAAGCTATGAACTAGGAGGAGTGCAACCCCGTCTAGGACAGGCAAGATGTCACCCATCTGGACAGAAGATCCTCCCACCAATAGTATCTCCATCTTATCTAGACTGAGTTTCAGTCTATTTGTTCTCATCTAATCCATTATCAAGCCAAGACCACAATTCAGAACATCTACTGCCACTCCTGTGTTAGATGTGAACATCTAAAAAGAAAGGTAGAACTGAATGTCATCAGCCTGACGACCTCTCAGCCCACGCCTTCTGATGACCATTCCCAGTGGTTTCATGTCTATGGGAAAGACTATGGGGCCCTGTGGAACTCCATGGTGTAGATGCCATGCTGCAGAACAATAATCCCCCAGCCCTGCCTTCTGGGCTTGGCCGTTCGAGTAGGAATGAAACCACGGCAAAGCAGTGGCTCCTACTCCAAGCGCGACCAGCCTGTCCTGAAGAATACCATGGATGATGGTATTGAAAGCTGCTGAGGGATCCAGGAGAATCGACAGAGTTGAACTCCCCCTGTCTTTTGTCCGCCAAAGGTCATCCCTCAACATGTGGGTGCACACATGTGCACAATTTTGTTGTTGTAGTTGTTAGTCGTGGAGTCGTGTCTGACCCATCGCGACCCCATGGACAACATTCCTCCAGGCCTTCCTGTCCTCCACCATCCCCGGAGTCCACTCAAGCTCACGCCAACTGCTTCAGTGACTCCATCCAGCCACCTCATCCTTGCCGTCCCCTTCTTCTTTTGCCATCTATTGTTCCCAGTGCACAATTTTAGTTTCTTCAAAATGCTGTCATCCAGCAAATGCTGATGAATCTCAAGGCCTTCCTGCTCTTTCTTCTGTGTGGTGCCTTAGATGTCTGCCCCAAAATCTTGCTCTAATGATGCCCATTGGCCTGCTGCTTCTCCTGATACTCTCACAGAGGACACCCAAACACCCAAAGTTAGGCAAGCTGTTCTTAATGAACAAGTTCCTCTGTGTAAGAGGAATCAGTTCAAAGAAAACAGTTTGTTCCAGACTGTCTTGGACTGACAGTTGTTTGAAACTCAGATCCACAACCTCTCATCTCCATGACTGATGAGAGGCTGGGTATTTAATTGTAATCCATATATGAAATTATTCCCCACCCCACCATCCCCTGGTTGTTCTTGCGAGCTCTCCATTTCTAAGCTCCAATCCTTCTGCAGGCAGCTGCTGGATGAATTCCATGATTTGTATTGGACTTCACATGTTCAAGTCTCAAGCGTCACGTGGTCCTGTAACGTTCTGTACTTGCACGATGTTTCTGTCCAACCCGATGGCTCTTGTTGCCTTTTGTTTTTAAATGCAGATGCAGAGCAGAGGGCCTGGTATTGTTGCTGATATGAATGGCCTTTCTATCCTTCCTGGCTGGACTCCAGATTTACCCTTTGGTGTCCGATTTGAATGGCTGGGGTATTTAAGCTCAATTATGTGTTAGACGCAATCCAGGGCATTGTAATTTGTATGGCTAAATAATCTGGAGTACCTAAATAGCTGGCAAACATCCTTCCCCAGCCAGGTGCCCTCCAGATGGGATGGACTACAACTCCCAGCATCCCCCAGCTATGGCTATGAGTCAGGGTGGTTATCATGGCCAAACTAAATGATGCACCCTTTCTTTTAGGTCACAAAAGAAGTTTCTACAATTCCCCAGCTATCTATGAGGGTCATGATCCCAACAGGGCATCTCCTTGGTTATTTGTAAGTAGTAGAGAAAGTGAAGGTCAGCTATATAGAAACATGGAAACAGAGCGAGTCAGAAGGGTTCTCCCGGGCCATCTAGTCTGACCCCTGGCTCCAGCCGGATCCACTCATGACATGCCCACTGTGTGTGTGTCACATATTTATCTTACTGGGTCATTTGACCTTAGTGGCTGGGGAACAAAAGCAGGTTAAAGATGCCCTTGTGTTCTGTATATGGGCTTCCCAGAAACATCTAGGTGACCACTGTTGGAAACAGGATGTTGGACCAGATAGAGCAGAGGCAGTGTTTGGCAGCAGCCCACCAGGGCTGGATCTCTGAATCTTTCATATGCAGCCCCAAATCTCTGAGCCCTCTCTGCCACCAGCAGAGCACCATGGGCACTTCCTGAACTCCAGGCTGGGGCCCCTGAGGGTCTCTACTGCATCACGTCCCTCTGGAGGAGCCAGCCTTTTGCCCATGTAGATCTCACCTCCTGTTGCCCACCTCCCTTGAATCCCTTGAATCCTTCCACCTGAATTCTGCCCCTGAAATCCAGTACCTTCCTCTCTTCCTGTCCATGCATCCCTTTTACAGATGGGGTGTCCTTAGGAGACAGGCCCTTTAAAGACAAACATGGATTTCAGAGCAGATGTAAGTAAGTATATGTATTTTTAATTTTTATCTTTTGGTCTTGTGGGCCTGAGCACTGTCTCTTTTTGGTCCCTAGCACTGCCCTGACACAGGCCTTTGGTCTGACCAAGCAGGGCTCTTCTTTTATTCTGCCCTTGGCAGAGTCCACAGTCCTTGCCATGTAAGGTACTCGCTTCTGAAATGCAGGCAAGCCCACTCCTCAGGTGCTCTACCTCCCCCTTGGTTTACATCCAGCAAACTCTTTAGGAGAATAGTCAAATGCAAGTTTGGCTGGACATCGCTTGGCCGAACAGAATGCTTGGTCCTCTCACATCTTGATCAGCCATGCCCTCCTCAAACGATGCTCAGACGTGCATCGCCCAGTGCGGGCTCCGAGTCTTTGGGGACTCATGTGGGCCCCCTCCCACAATGCATCTAGCTTCTCACTTCCACTGTCGGCACCCATCTTGCTTGTCCTCCTCTGTCATCATGGCCACCACTTGGACCGGCTGAGAGCCAGGAAGCAGGTCAGCAGTGTCTTCGGTCGTTCCACTTGCTCACCACTGGTGGTGCTGGCTAGCATGAACGGTGGGTGAATAAGGAAGTGGCTCTGGTGAAGAAGAAGAGTCCAGGGGCCTCTTCCTGGCAGGCCCCTGGTGGGGTGAGGACTCTTGGCAGCTTCCTAATTATACTTCACTTTGGTGCCAGCCCTGGAACCCTTCCCACATTGGCTGTGTTTTTGTTCCTTCCACTTGCGCATAGATAGACCTCCAACTGCCGGTCCTTGGCTCCTCCACCAGTCACAAGTCCACCCCAGTCATTGTTCCACTGTTTACTTTTACAGATGACTTACGTCTCCCCACACAAACAAATCCTCCCTTGATTTTGACAACCCTTCCAACAGACCCCTGCCTGTCCTTTCTGAACGCTTGTTTTGGTTAGGGTTTGGTTCCAACATATCAGACACAACTTTATTTGTGGGGGAGTCAGAAGGAATTCTTTCTCTTGAAATACATTACTAATACCTGCACTGGTCCTAAGAGCGCAGCTTTGAGAAAGAGCAGATGCTCCCATTTTCACAGGGTTTAAAAACAATCTCTTCCTTCTTCTGGTTTCGGTGCAGTCTCCTGCCACACTTACCCTGTAGAGCACTGGGGATGTTATGCAGCATTTCAAAATGATTTATATCTTGTTTATTTAAAAATAATAATAATAATAATAATAAGAGAGGAAATACCCTCCAGATCAGGAACATCACATCTTTAAAGTTAAGGAGAAAGCAGTACAAACCCACACTCCAAATACAGAATGTACTCTGAACGATCAGCACCCCACACAGAGTTGGTATAAATCAGCAAAAGTGCACCTCCATTATTAGAACTGTGTTGACTGCCTGCCCTTCCAGCTTGCTAAGGCAAAGTTGCTTTACATGAAAGATCTGCAGGGGTGGTTGAGAGTTCTTGTATACTCTCAGATAGGGGTGCAGATCCCTCTTCCAGCCTGAGGGCCGGCATGGCGTGGTGGTTGGGTGTTGGATTGGGGGTCCAGGATGTGGGTTCAGGCCCTCATTCAGCCATGAAGCTCATGGGATGACATTGGGCCAGTCACTCACTCTCGGCCCAACCTCGCGCACAAGGATAAAATGGAGCTATGAAGCTCACTCTCAGCACTATCCACGTCCAGGGTTGTTGTTATGAGGATAACAACGAAGAAGCAGGTTTCAGTGCTGAAGAAGTGGGGGTAGTCCAGGGGGATCTTCCCAGTCAGCCCTGCCAGGATTTGGGCCTTTGGCAGGCGACCCTCTGGGCATACCCTGGACTCTGGCCCTGGAAGGACCAGTGGCCTGATTCTGTCCAAGGCAGCTTCCTATGTTCCCCTCTCACTGATTTGGGAAAAGGAAACAAGCAGGGTTTCAGCTCCGTCTCAGTGCTTTCTGCAAGTTGGACACCATTGTGCCCCGTCACTGGACATACGAATCCTCGGCTGCTGCTGAGTCTTCCAGGGCAAAGAGCTGCTGATATGATTTACAGTCAACCTCACTTCCAGAAAGCATCTCATTTTCTAGCTTGTTTACATTCTCAACTGGAACTCACTTCCCATGATCGGCTGTCCTGATCCCCCTGCCTGAGTCTTGGGGGATACTTTTCTGAGGGTTGGACTGAGGACAGAGATGGCACGGGCACCTGTTGCTGCAAGTCTGACTGTCACTGGGTACCCGTTTCTATTTGTTCCCGTGCTCTCTCTTTCTGCACTGCTGTAACCACACATGTGAGCGATCAGTCACTCTCTGCTGCCCACACTCACAAACGCCACCACCCCTTGCGCTGTAGATGCTGGGACTGTCACATGAGGAGACAACAGCCGACCTGCACTCCGCTGACCCGATCAATATAAACAGATCAGTTTATTTCCAGAAAGTGTGGATTACCACCGCTTGCTGTTGCCCCCAGATACCTTTCACCCAGACAGATGCACCGTAGTGGAGTACAGCCTCAAAACAGCCACAACCCAAAGCTAGCCATGAGTTGAAGAATAATGCAGTCCCTTGAACAATGAAACATTCAGTGGCTTGGTGCCAAAGTTTGGCATACAACTGCTCATGGCAGACAATACAGTTGCATCCGCAAGAAGAGTCCCAAAATCCAAGCCACTGTATTATTTGACTGTGTGTGCCTGTGCATGTATGTATTTTCCAGTTATTAATTTCTCTAGCACTCCAAGAAATATCTCAAAGCAAACAGAAATGTTTTTGCAGTGTTCATCTCTTTTGCCCATTCAGGAGCAAGCCACCCCAAAAGAACGTCTCAGAACATGTTACTGTTGGGGAAATAGAGTGGCCATGTGTGCTTTTTTTTTTTTTTTTTTTTTTTACAATGGACAGTCCTCTGTTTTGAAGGGCTGACCAGTCCAAGCCTGGCTTAAGGATCAAGGACCCTCAGTCAGAAGGCTTGGGCCTTGAAGCTACCCATCCGTGGCACCTGGACAGTTGTCTGAGCTGTGAATACTACATTCCACAGTAGCATGAAATATCTTTTGGAGTTATTTAAATTGCAATACTTCTAATGTAATTAAATGCAAGGCTGAATCTAAAACTATAAATTAGCATGTGGGAATTTCATTCCAGTAGATGTTCCCTCCTGTTCTGTTCATGGGGTGTTGCATGACCTCTGTTTTGGCACAAGTTCCCAAGTGGACACCTTGATTTTCCCTCAGACACTATGAGCATTGCAGCAACACTCAGAGGGATTGGGGGGGGGGCAGGAGTGATGTCATGGTTCCTCTCATCCAGCAGTCCTTGAGCTTTAACCCTGTGAGCCCTGGCAAAAATCCAAAAGAGTAAGCAGATGTTGCTTTAAAGATATCTCAAGCAATGATGTAATTTCTTCTTTTTAGCCTCATGTAAGTGCAGAGGGTGGATAGTTTTGGCACTGAAAAGTGCAACTGCAGGGTCCCAGCTCTGGATCGGGACTGCGGTGTCAGGACAGGATGTAAGAGTCAGTGTTGGTGCTCTCCCAACCCTACGCAAGGTTCCCAGTCTGCATCAGGAGCCCTGCATTTCCACTAAAGGGGGGGGGGGGGGGGGGGACACCAGCATCAGCAGAAGCAGTGGTGGCAGCAGTGGGCTTCTCCCTAAACCTTTAAAGTAATTTCTGTTTTGCCTCTGTGTAAAACGATACTTTCAATTTCCATGGGCTTTCACACATGAAACTCCCTTTTCAGAACTTGCTGTGACTCATGCAGAGAATCTTATAGGATATCGGGAAGAGGTTTCTTTAAATGAGGCGTGGGGAGGCAATCTGGCACCCTCCAAATATCTGGGAGCACAAGTCCCATAAATCCTGACTACTGAACAAGTTGGTTGGGCCTGGTGGGACTTGTAGTCCAAAAATCAGGATGGCAGTAGGTTGCCTATCCCTGTGATGGGTGTCTAAGCGCTAAAAAGAGCCAAACTGGAGTCAATAAAGATTGGATGGTTGTTATCAGAATATGCTCTTGACTTTGCTGATCACAGGACTCGCTCCAGGTTTGAGATGCCCTGGGTGAGGAGCTGTATGGTGGGCACCTACATCGCTGACCCCCACAGATTTACTGATAGCAGTTAGGAAGGTCACTGCAGCAGTGCTGAGATCTCCAGTGAGTGCTTGTGAGCCATCAATTTCTTTTAAAAAATCCCACAATATCCTCTTGTGGTGTCCTTCAAGGACACTGCAGGAAACTTGAAATGGCAAGAACCTCACACCGCCCCTCTCTAGGTGGACTCATGCCAGGCTGGGTGGGATCAATGCAGACCAGGTGTCGGTCCCTAGCACCCGCCCAAAGAGGCCTGGTTTTGGGGCAGGCCTTGGCTGGCCATTTTGGCCTCGCCACTACTGGAAGGCATCTCCTGAGAGCTTCTATGAAATTGAACTCAGTCCTCGTGCTATAAGAGAGTCCACACCCCTGCTTTAAACAGTTGTTCCACACCCCTGACTTTCCTGGTTTTATGTCCACTGTGACCTGTTCCTTGGATACGTTGAACTTCCAGCAGTGCAAAGTCTTTCTTTGTTCTTTATATAACCACAATGGATCACAACTTTCTATCATTGCTCTGGTCAGAGATTATCAATATTGTCAAAGGTATTCAGGCAAGTGGGCCTGCATTGTGGCCTTCTCCAACCTGATGCCCTCTTGAGGTTGTGGTTGGGGACCACCATTGCCAGCATCCCTGACCTCTGCTGACTGGGAGTGGAAATCTAACGCCTCTAGAAAGGACCAGCTCAGGAGGGCCGTCCTGGAGGGTGGGAACTGAATCAAGGGGTTCAAATGACAACTGTGGGGATTTTGATGAAATAGCAGGAAAGCTTTTCTGATGGTTCATGCAGTTTGATGGTGGAACAGGTTACCTTGGAAGGTGGCTGAGTCTCCTTTATTAGAGGTTTTAAAGCAAAGGCTGCATACTGTTGGGGAAATCCAGATAAATCCTAGTAGAAAAAGGTTGCTTACAGGTGTCTTTGTGTTATAAAATCAAACCTGTGCCCCTTTTTCAGAGAGCAACAGAATTCCACACCAGGTTACTGTTTAGTGCTGCTTTTACTTTAAGAAGATGGAATTCTTAGCTGGACTGAGAAGCTGCTGTAGGCTAACACTATCAGTGGGGAAATACCAGTGTCCCCATCAGCTGCAGAGAGCAGAGACAATGGGTTCCATTTGTTTCTGAATGCACCCATTCAGTCATCTCGTTCAGCACAGGCAACTGCCTGGGCAAGGTTGCTGTCAAACCAGTCTTTCTGAATGGTTCCTCAATCTGACATATTTGCATGTTTAAGCAGACAAAGAGGCTGATCCACACAGTCAGGAATTCACTGAACTGACTTGTCAATAAGGCTCAATCAGGGAAATCTTCTATTCTATTGTCACTGATTCTATTGTCACTGTGATTTTGGCATGAAGCTCACTAACGGGCAGCATGCTGTGGTAAGTAACTGAAGGGGTCCTGGGTGATCTTTCAATAAACTGCCGAGATTCAAGGTGAAAGGGGTCTTTCCTGACTGAACCCGGTTATCTTGGCTCACGGCTGCTATCAAGAAGCCCTGACAATAGCCACCCATGGGTGATGTTATGCTGATAGGGTTCCCGCATCAAGAGAAACTTAGAACAGAGGACCTTCGGGCTCCCTTGTAATGTTAGTATTCTATCACAGACCTAAGATGCAACAGCACATGGCTGCCAAAAGAGGGATTTGGTGTCTGAGAGGCTGTCTCTGAAGCAGATAGCACTGCTATACATCTGATGAATGCGTTACGGCCCATGGTCTCTTATAAGGCAGGTTCTTCAAGCCTCTTGAAGGTGCCACAGGGTTTCTTGCATGTGTGTCCCCAAACGGACGAGGCTTCTGGCCATTATGAAGCCTTATGGAAGGAAGCTTTGCCGTTATAAAACCAATTCTTCTGCTTGCTCTGTTCTTCCTATGCAGTGCAAACTGTCCCCACTATTTGGGTTTGCTCCTTGCTCTGTTTATCTAAGTTTCACAGCTATGTAATCATCCCGTTCTCTGTTTACATGGGAGATTTCATACATGGTGCAGCAACAACTGGTGGCAGGCGTACTCATTTTTATTCAGCAGATGGGCTATCAGTTGAGATAAACGGTGGGGGAAGAGATACTTTGCACTGATTCAGGGGAACGTCAGGCATTTTGTTTCTATTCTCGGGTGGCACTATCTTCATATTCTCTCCACAGAGGCTGGGCCTTGTGGCATGAGAAAGAGTTTCCTTTTCCCTTAAGAATTTATGTGCAAGGATTTTACATTAAAAATGGGGACAGACGCCTTCCAGGGCTGGTGGGCTGCATTGCCCTCCCCTCAGAACCAAACTGTGGTTGCAATCCACCCCTAACACTGCCAAAGCAGCAGCTACTGCTAAAAGTTGCCACACTGGCAGCAACTTGTGGCGGTCGAATTTCTCCTTGCAAAGACCGTGCACGCTCTCCACATACCGTGTTTGCAAGGAGCATGGCTGCATTTTTATTTTTATTTATTTTCATTTTGCTGCTGCAGCACATGCATGCAGACATTGGCAGTGGTGGGAGCAGAGAGCACAAACTTGGCCCAGGAGTTGCATTTGGCCCACGTGTGGTCCACCTCTTGACAGGATACCGTTGGGGTGGATAGTGGCTTTACCTGTCTCTTGCATGAGGTGGGCACCGCATCTCAGAAACGGACCTGTGAGGGTCCCTCCCTACTGTGTCACAGGGTGTATCCCTCTCAGATTATCCCACCAAACTAAGTGGAAACCATGGAGAACCAAATCCACCCATGTCCGTTCAATAATTTGGACAATAGCTGCACCCTGGCTTCTATTCTTTGCTCATACTGGAAGGTTACAGAGGGACAAAAACCAGAAGCTGTTGTGTGTGTACATGATTCAAGCGTTTGATTGTGAATATGTGTCTGTACCTGGATCAAGTTCTTGTGTAGCAGGGAGATATTGCAGTGTGTGTTTTCCTGGAAGCTAAACAGGGACAGCATGGCCTCGCTTCTGCTCTTACAGTTTCCAGGAGTTATAGCCCATCCTGCCATGTTTACTTTGCCCTTTGGAATATGAGCCCTGGTTGAGAAATATCCACAAACCCAATGGTGTGACACTCTCCCTGCTTTTCAGTGTTTTCAGGGCACTGTATATGTATGTCACAACAACACAAAGCAGACGTATTTTCCTCCACTGTTCTTGCCACACTGTGAAGTGGCTAGAGAAGGGAAGGTCTGATTCAGCATCAGCGTTTGTGCTGACGGAGTCCAAAGCACCACGGTTTCCCCAAAGCTGCCACCTTTATCCTTGCAGACTTTCCTTCACTCTCCAGCATAGTGGGTGTGTTAGCACAATCCATGGCAGTGAGCAAAAGTGCAGAAAGGGCTACTAAAAGGATCAAGGGGGCTGAGGAATTGCCTGATGAAGAAAGGTTACAATAGTTGAGATCATTCAGCTTGGGGAAAAAGCAAGGAATGTGATTATGCCTGGAGTGGAGAAAGCAAAGGGGGAGACACTTTTCTCCCTTTCCTGTAATGCTAGAACCCGCGGTCATCCCATGACGCTGGTTGGTGGGAGGTTTGGGGCAGATCAAAGGAAGTCGAGGCAGTGCAGGGTCAACCTGTGGAATTCTCTTCCAGGATGTGTGGTGGTGACTACCGACCTGGATGGCTTCCAAAGGAGACTGAGCAAATTGTGGGAGGATGGAGGCTGTCAGTGGCCACTAGTTCTGACAACTATATGCCCTCTCCAGTATCAGAGGCGATCGGCCTGTATACACCAGTTGCTGGGGAAGATGGGTGGGAGGACGGTGCATTCCTGTTCTGCTTCTAAGTTTTCTGCAGGCAGCTGCTTGGCCACTGTGTGTCTGGAATACTGGACTGGGTGGTCCCTTGGTCTGACCCAGCAGGGCTCTTCTGACGTCCTTGTATCTTCATTTGTTAAGCATGCACCTTCTGCCTGCCCTCTCAGGCCACTTCCTGACAAGCTAGAATATTAAGCCATCTTCAAACCATGTTTAATATTCTCGCTTATTCTGAACCTGGTAACTATGTTCAGATGCAATATGTAATGGTGGTTAAAAAGAGGCTTCCTGGTTTAATTGCAGGGTGTTTGTGCATGTGCAAAAGGCCAGTGTCAGGCACAGATGCTGGATTCAGCTTTAAACCGGGCTGGGTGTCACCACAGAGCACCCCTGGGCAGCTGCAGGGACCCCAGTGGGGCAGGGGGACCCATCACTACAATGTGACCCCTTGAAAACCAGCCAGGACCTGCAGCGTTAATTTCCCATGATCCCCTCTGACAAAACATTATTCCAAGCACAATAAGAAATTGTTGCTATCTGTCCCTAGCACACTGGCACCGTCCCCACATTTTGCCCTTAATTCTCGCTCTTCGGGATGCTTCATTAAATGTCATTAGTGAGAGTTGCCAGGGTTGCAATTGTTCAGAGCTTCCACAGAATATTGTCTGTTATCTTCTTCTGATATATGCTTGACCTAAGCAAGAGAACTAACAACAGTTCACGATGCCAAGCACCAGCTTGGCTATTCAATAAAATGGGACACTGCAGAAAGAATAAATAATGTAACAGGCGGAATGGAGTCTTTAGTGATGTAACTCTGGAAAGCAGTGGTCTACTCTTGGTCTAAGAAAATGCGTTCATTTATTAATTATATTTATATCCTGCTGTGTTTCCTTCCAGGGACCCAGACTGCCTTGCATAATCTCCCTCTCCCTCTCTGTGTTATCCCCACAAACATCTTGTGAGATCGGTTAGGCTGAAAGGCAGTGACTGGCTGGAAATCACCCCAGGACCTTCACAGACAGTGGGGATGACGCCCAGACCTCCCAAGTCCCAGTCCAACACTCGAACCAGGGTGCCGCACTGGCATGTCACAAGTATATCCAGATTTTCACCTGTGAAACACTGAAGGACAAACCCTGGGCATCTGTGTGGCAGGTCCTGGGGCTTAGAAGTGTAGCGTGCTGAGGTTGGTGGCTAGAAAAGATGAGGCAGAAGAGCCCAGTGCAGTACCAGGTCTGGCCGATCCAAGGGCTTCATGTCACCCGCCAGTAGCAGGAGACAATCTGGTGCTCCCGTATGATGCTCCTCAAGAGGGTTCCAGGCCTGAGCACCCACCATTCATGGTTGCTTATGGCAGGCTAGATAAGCAAACCAGGACAGACATTACTTTAAATCTGGCAGCTTCATGCTTACCCTTATTGTTATTTTTTACTCTGGAGCAGGCATGAGGGAGTGCATTCCAGATTTTAAAAGCCATCCTACTGCCGTGCACTGAGGTACTGACCCAGATTGGGAATCTCATGTCTACTCTAGAGTAAGAAGGGAAGGGGAGAAGTTGCTGCTAGACACGGATTTAAAATAGCATCTATTTGGCCCTGAACTTTAACTATTGAGGTTCCTGGTTCAAATCCTTGACATAATTCTAACTCATACTTCTGGCACTCACAGTGAAGAGATTCCAGGCCCAAGAGAATGGAGCTATGATTTTAATGCACATAATAAAGATGAATCAAGTTCTCTGTTCCATCTTTTCTGCAAAAATGGTCAGAGCTCAGAATCCCCTTTCCACTGAACCTGCTGAAAGTTGAGAACAGGAAAACAGAGGGAGCAAGAGGGAGAGAAAGTGAAGCAAAGCTGGAGTACTTATTTATCTTTCCACCAATATATTTCATAGTTTTGTCAGGTCTGTTTAATCAAAAGGAAATGAGAAATGCATTAAAGTAATAAACATTATAGCACAAGGAAAACACGGCCTTTCGAACCATCCTTGCGCATGAAGTTAAAAAACAGAGGCATAATAATACGCTGAAGAGTCCTGAGGAAGGTCAAAATGAAAATCTTTAAAAACATAGAGGATTCATGGGAGGTTAAGCGATTAAAGACACAGTCCTGCTTAAGCTTAGATTGAAAAAAGGCCTACAACTTCCCGCATGCCTTTTTCTGTCTAATCCTGCATGGGAAGGTGTCTTAAGTGTGGGGCAAGGGAATGAATATCACCCCAAAAGAGAAAACGCATAACCAAAAAAGAGAGCAAAAGATGATGCTGATCTCATAAAATGTGCACATGCTAATTTATATGCAAAGATACACATTTAAAATATTTATTATAATTTAAATAGAAATACACTACATCTCACTCGAGTGTAGAAGTCTATGACCTGCATGTTTGCTTAATCTCTTGTCAGGGTGGTAGTGATGGACAACTTCCAAGCCCAGCTCTTCCTTTTCATGGTGCTGCATTTTTATACCAAACCTGGGCTAGTCGTCTCTTAAACAGAAGTTCCCTTTCTATCCTCTGGCAGGCTTTCAAATAGTGGACTGTCCTCTGTAATAGCAGGCACTAGTCACCCTATCATCCTGTCGTCTCCCAAAATGCAGTGTTGACTAGTATTTCACATCTTCCTGCCTTCTGTCTTTCTTTTTCTTTGTTCAGCGGAACATATGATAACCCAAGCCAGCCCCATGTGTGGCTTCCTTCTCGTACTCCTTCTTTCCATGACAGAGTCTGCCAGTCTCTCCTTCTACTTCAAACATGGTTGCACAAGATCCAGGCTGTGAGGTGGGACTCTTGGTTTCAGATCCATTACTGCTTTTATAAAACATCATATAAAAAGGACATAAGCTTTAAGTGTTGGTGGGGGAATACTTCCAGGAAAGCAAGAACATTTAGATTTAATGTCCTATATATGAAGACCACTCAAGAAAAAGTGTTGCCCAGAAGGGGTTGCTAAGTTCCCCAGAAGTCTATTTGTGACTTTGTACAGAGCCACCACTTTTCAGAGATACCCCTCACAGTGATGAATAATAATAGTAATAAATTATAGACCATTTGCTGTCCTTTATGCAGCCTTCAAATCTACCTCCTGAGAGAAGCATCTCATGTTACCTCATGGTAGGGGTGGGACATGAGTAGTCAAAGAACAGGGAACCAGATGACATGCAAACATCTTTAGAGTTGGCCAGTATTTCTCCGTGTAGTTCACAGTCTGGGCTTTCTGCTTTGGAAAAGCCTTTTCCCTCATTTTTCCTCTCACAAGATGTTGGCATAAGGCACACACTGGAGTGCAAGACATCCGTGGTCAAACAGTTTGTGTGGCAGCTGCCCGCTTGAAGTCCAAGTGTCTGCCTGGGGGTCGTAGCATTCGAGGGAATCAGAGTCTTCGATGGCATTATCTGCAGTGAGGCAGCGACCTCCAGCCACATAGAGCTTTTCATTGATTGCTGCGGCCCCGTGATGCATCCGCCTGTCCTTCATGTCTGCACACTTCACAAATTTATTCGCTTTCGTGTCATACGCAATGACTCTCCTGGTATACCCTAGGAGGTAGAAACCAAAACCATTGTGATTGAGGAATACCCTCCATGTCAAATAGAGGACTATCCTCTGTAAACAAGGACACCTCTCCACCCTACATCAAATGCATAAAGAGGGTTGTTAGAGTTATAAGTGTTTCTGAAACGGAGATCATATTAATCATTTGGGCCTAGCAACTTGGCTAGCGCTTGATCATGCCATGGTGAGCAAATGGCTCCCGGGTCAACCCAATTATGAGAATAACTCAGTCCATTCTGAACACATCATTAAGACGTTCCTTAATTTTTTTCAGCTTACAATTACATGGTGACTAGAGTCAGATCCACCATGTCATACATCATTTGTCATCTGGTGCACCAGTCTCTGCTCCAGGGATGTCAAACTATGTTGAGCCCAGGGGTTCAATTTTGGAAAGATTTTGGAGGACGCCTTCCAGTGGCGAGCAGGGCCGGAGGTGAAGGAGTGGGCTAAAATACCTCAAATAACGGCCTATTTTAGCTTAAAGTTCTTATTGCCAGTATAAGTCCTCTTGAAGGTTTAGGAAGGACATTTCAGAATGGGGAAAGACACGTGCAAAAGCTGGGAAGCCACCAAATGAGAGGCAGCTGGGGGCAGGGGAAGGGGAGGGTAGCCATGTGTGCAACCCCAGAGAGCTGGACTGGAACCCCAGGTTTGGCATGCAAGCCGGAGGTTCAACAACAACTTTTCAGGTTGCATGTTCAAGCGGAAGTGCATGTACATGATGCACCTCCTTACGCTCCCTTTCATAAACCCCGGTCTGATCCGGACACCTGAGCCATAGTCCTCTGCACAGTCTCCCACTACCTGCCAGTTCCGGGGCAGAGCAGTGGCAAAAACCAGCCGCTTAGCCCAAGAACTCCAGGCATAATTCAGCTGGTGCTGGGAGCAATCTCTCTGCTGTGCTGAGCCCTTCTGCCCAGAGACTGAAAGACCTGCACTGTGGACGCAACTCTGCTTGGAACACTCTTCCAGCGGCATCTGTGGCTGAGATGCTCACAGGAGCCTTTCTGTTCAATTTCTTCGAGGGGCTAGAAGGAGGATGGGAGATAACTTGGTGAAGGAGGAAGCGGGCAAAGAATGGAAGGAGCTTCCTTTTGCTTCAGTTCCCTTATCTCTACTCTTAAATTCACAGATCTAATCGGGGGGATTAAGGGTTTTTGGTTTTGGCTAAATTTAAGCTGGTAGATAGCTCAGTTCTAAGGTCGTGCAAACAGGCCTCGGAAAGCTGGCCCTTTGCCAAGTTGTTATTAACAGCCATGTTTTATCATGCAGTGGTTTTATTAACTCAGAACCAGTGTAGGTTCAGCCTTCAACAGAAGTAGGTGATAACAATGCAAAAGAAGGCACTATCTAATTAAATGTGAGAATTGCATTACTGGAGCCAATGAACTCTGCTTTGCTTTGTTGTAATTCTTCAAGGAAAGTTCGAAATAAGCGGCATGCTTTTTTCATATGGATACAAAAGAATCTGTTTGTTATTTTTTGCCATTTTCAGTTCCAGTCACTGATAAGCCAAAAACAAACAGGTGATGTTATAGCATGTCTACTGGATAAATGCAAACTTATTGGCAGTAAATCTCTTCACTTTAAGAGAAAATGAATTATGTTTGAAATGAGGTGAAATGTTTGGGCACTTTGTTAAGTAAACCAAAAAGCCTACGGCTTCAGCTTCTCAGCTGACTCATTTCCAAAAATATTCAGAATACATTGGAAGACCTCATTTTTGAAAATACTTTTTAAATCTCTGCTCTTTTCACACTTTGAGCTCCCTTGTTTTCCCTCATATGGAGCCATTTCGTACATTTTCCTTCTCAAAAGAAAAAAAATCCATATTAGAAAAGCACGTATATTCATATGGATATTGAAGCATAGCTGTCATATATTTTTTTGTGTCGCATACATATTGGGAAGCCATGCTCAGTTGTGGCTGTGAGAAAGTCCAGTTCTAGATCAGAGTTGGGCAACTTGTGGCCTTCCAGATGTTTTGCTCTGCCTGTCCCACCCCTGGATGAAGCATAAAGGGGGCTGTGAATGGGACAAGTGCTAGGTCTCATTGGTCCCCTGGTGCCCCCCATTAAAGGTTCACTGTGGGACTCGGAGCAGCAGCTGCCCCGCCTAGAGCTATTCCTCAGAATTTTGGGCTGTGAAAAACAAACATAAAGGAACATACAGGCTGGTATCTTTGCTATGGGTCCTTCATGTCTGAGTCAGACAACTGATTTGGATGGTCAAGTCTCCCATGTGGGACCTGGAGTAGCTTGCCTCTTCCTTGATGTTCTTAAGGATGATAAATCAAAGCCACACAGCGTAAGACGCTGCACAACTTTATGCAGCCATAGTTGCAGAAAGGAATGACAATGACAATAGTCTGGAGAGCCATCTGAGTGGGGTGACATAACGTGGTGTCCTGCAACAGCAAGGGGTTGGACCTGATGGCCCCCTCCAAATCTACTGTTCTATGATTCTACGAATTTTAACCCTGAGCATTTCAGTTCTGGAACTCACTTGAGAACACCTGAATAACCATTACCTCCAACGATGAAAATCCGGTCTCCAATCACAACTGCTGGCGCACAAACATTCTTGACCATTCTGGTTTCCATTCGGAACCACATATTCCTAGTCACATGATATACCTGTGAAGTACAGGAGATGTGAAATAGATGCCTAGATTTGAGGTACAGTGAAGAATGACATATTTGCATCCCTATAGCTATTTCAACCCTCTCCTGGACCACAGACAAAGGCAACCTTCAGATGTGCTGTATTACAACCCCCATCATCACCACCAGTGCCCATGCTGGCTAGGCATGTTGGATATTGCAGTCTAACACATCTGCAGAGCATCTGGTTGGGGAAAGCTGAGCTAAGAAGAACCATGTACATGAATGGATTTAGGCCAGCCTCAAACCTGAGCAGTTAATTGCTGAATAGCACAGGAAGGGTAGCTTTCAGGAATGTGAGAAAGGAAACAAAATATTATTTTTCCTTTCCCTACCTCCTGAGCTTGAAAGACTCCTGTTCCAGGCTGGCTGGAGCCCAGAACTGGAGCACTCCTGTTTGAAAGCAAAGATACCCTGGATTGCTTGCTATATTCCAATGTGTATTTCTGTTTGCCCACTTTTGATGTCAAAAATTTGGACCCTTTGGGACAGATGAAATGGCAGAACCTATGTGAACACCACTAGGCAGGCAGGCAAAAACCCACCATGAATGGCAGCATATTTTAGCTTAAAGCTCTTGGTGTTGGTAGCTAAGTTGTAGGAGAGCCATTTCAACTTTTTCAAAAGTTGGGGAAGCACCAATCATGGGAAGTTGGGAGGAAAAGGTAAGGCCATCTGGCCATCCCCAGAGGGCTGGAATGGGATTTCAGGTGGGCTGGATTTACCTGTGTGCTAGAAGTCAAACACCCCTACGATATAAAGGCAGACTTCTATATTGCCCACTGAATCTTGACACATTCACTTTGGAGATGGCAGAAGCAGCTGATTGTGCTCAGTGCCAATAGTCTGTCAAGGCTGGAATGATGCAACTGGCCAAGTTCACCCGAGATGGGGAGGTCGGGGAGGTACCTGTATGAGTCGGACCGGGTTTTGCATCATGTCTTCCCCTCCAAAGAGATAGATCCTTTGGTCTTTGGCGGACACAGCAGGGTAAAGAACAGCAACAGGCATATTTGTCATTTGCTCCCAAACATTGTAGATGCTGTCGTATCTTTCCATGGAATTTAAGATTTCCTGGTTATCTCCAATACCCCCAATGGCAAAGATATAGTTTTTATAGGCAGTGCTCCTATGGGAATATCGTGCAACTAGCATGGGTTCTATCAGCCTCCACTGGTTAAGTTTGAGAGAGAAAATGTAAACATTGCTGCTGACGTGATTGTTCCCATTCCCTATGGGAATGCCTCCAAGGAGATAAATGTTGCTGTACAAGCTCACTGCGGAGGCCTTGTAGAGACGTGTTGGGTGTTTGGCCAGACTCAGCCAGTGCCTTGTCTTCTCATCATACAGCAAGACGTCCCTCGTTGTCTGTTGGTTGTCTTTGCGGCCACCAATCAAGAGAAGGAATTCTCGGTATGAGTATCTCCGAGGAACATGCCACATAGGTTTAGCATCAGGAGCACTGATGCTGTACAAAGAAAACATCTGCCTATTGGCCAGCTCCAAGATGCGTCTACAAGCAGGGGATGACTGAATGAGAGAGTCATTGGCAATGAAGTGGAAGAAAAACGTTGGATGAACGTACTGAAGCCTTACTTTCTTGAACAAATCTTGGATATAACCTTGACGTTCCTGTAGGTCATGCCTCACCCAAACCATGAGAGCCTCAAAAACCTGTTCTTCCTCTCCACAGAGCTCATCATCTCCAAGATAGTCTATCAATTCCAAGGCACAAAGTTCTTTTAGGTCCTCTGATGTGGCTACTTCAGGGAAACATTGCAGGGCCATTGCTTTGGCTTTCTTGTTGAGAGTCTCACAGTACAAGATTTCTGAGAGCCTGATGAGGCTGAGGCAGTTGTCTGGTGTCAGTTGGTCCTGGAGGTAGGCCGAACAGGCCTCAAATAGTTTTGTGTACTGGAGCATGGAAGCTGTCTCCATGAGATACAAAACATTCTCCGCTGTCACAAGAATCTCTCCTGTGTAGACATACATGATAATACAGTGGAGAACGCCTGAGTCAATGCCTTTGAGGTTGACTTTTTCTTGACCACTCTCTTTGAAGTTATTGCAAAACATTGCCTTGAAATAGGGGCTGCTTGAAGCAAGAACATTCCTATGGCAAGGAATTTCAGTGTCACTTGTGCACAGAACGACGTCGGTAAGGATTCTGTTTTGCCGCAAAATGTTCAGCTGCTTTAGCAACTCAGAGGAGAAATCCTGGTCCCTGAAGAGGAGCTCTTTGGGGGATTTCTCTTCCATAGTGGAACCAGAAAGAGATCAACAGCAGGCGAGCACGAATTCTCTGTGCTGTTTCCTGAAAACATTTGATGTGAAAGATCACAATACAGTGGCCCCTATAAATATTGTCTGTCTAGTGTCGAAATGAGAAGACTAACTACACATACCAATAAAAGGGCAACTAGATGAAGGAAAAGGCATACAACAAATCTTCTGTCAAATAAGCCATTCTGGAGTTACCCAGTTTCGGCAGCCCGCTTCATAAAAGGGATAGAATTTAAAAATATGTGAGAGCATGGGCTGCAAAGTGATTGTGGTGATTAATGGTCAAACCCAGAGCAAACATTTTGTTTGGGATACATATCTGCAATTCATGCATGCTAGCCTTTCATTCCATTGGAGCATTTACAATTCTGTATCTTCCATCTCAATCACCTCCCTCTTCTCCCTACTACCCCGCTTAGTCATTCCCAAAGAATGCAACTCTGGCAGAGCAACATGACAAACTCAAGTCCTTGGGTCTAGGAATCTGTAGGAAAAATGATATATTTATTTACTCAGAATTGCTTTTGCTTTCATATCAACCAGGAACAAGAGCTGCAGATTTCTTATTCTTTACTCCGTGTCAAAGTCTGCTAGAACGTTTCCCCTGGCTCTGCAGCACCCCATTCTCATATGCAGCCAGCACATTCTTCATAAAATGGATCCAATGCTTTATCTAGAAAAGAAAAGAAAAGAAAAGAAAAGAAAAGAAAAGAAAAGAAAAGAAAAGAAAAAAGAAAAGCGGTAACGCTGTTAGATTTTATTGTGGCGTGGGGCAAGGAAAAGTTAATTTAAAGTCTCTGCTACTCTTGGGAGAGAAGGACAGCTGCAAGCTAGCTTTGCAGCCACCCGCCCGGCTCCATCAGTCAAAACCCAAATATATAAACTTTGTATTACAGCCTACATAGTTTAAATGCAGTGGCTAAAAACACCCACACGTGTCAAGCAAAATGATCTTCCAGTTCTAAAGGCTCACATTTGTAGTGAAATTGTGGCAGATCTGTTTACCTTATTATTCTTTCCCTGCCTTCAGTCGCTTTGGCTTGTTTATTCTCTGCTGAAACGTTCGATGGCTAGATCATGAATATGAATGCTATTTTTTTTAAGCCATTAAACTTCTCGAGATTGTTCTTTTGCTGGCAAAATACTCGTTGAGGGGAGATTTCTGGGTTTGTTTAGTATCAAGGTACTGTCACACTGATCTCTGGAGTTTGGTTAATGAGGTAGCAGGACGAGGCACTGTATACATTCCTAAACTAAGAATAGTCACCCATGTACTTTTCAGTGTTGTCCCATGTGACTCTGCAGTTCGTTGCAGAACAGCGCACTACGGAGCATGCTCAAGGCATGTTTTTCCGGCAAGTGTTTACTTACGAAAATAGATGCGCAGATGACGGATGGGGCACTTACAAAAGCCCTGGCTGGAAACCACGATGGGGCTCTGAAACAAACCAGTAATTCGAGAAGCTTGTAAACAGTCTGAAACTTCTAGAAGCTTCTTGTTTTGTGCGTTCATCCTGTTTTAGTTACTGTTTCTTACATTTGGTTGGGTTGGGATGGTGAGGGCTACATACTGAAGCTCCATATTACTTTAAAATGTTGGCATTTCCATGAAAACAGTGGGAAAGACCTAACAATGGTAGGTTATGGAGCAATTTTCATGGGAAGGATAAATCCTTCACTTTACATTTATTAGATTATTCCAAAGTCCAAATTGTAGAGCAACACCAGAT
Organism: Varanus komodoensis; assembly: GCF_004798865.1. Classification (NCBI taxonomy): domain Eukaryota; kingdom Metazoa; phylum Chordata; class Lepidosauria; order Squamata; family Varanidae; genus Varanus; species Varanus komodoensis. The sequence goes on from NW_025335349.1 coordinate 23,643,425, forward strand.
GGCCAAAGGTAGTGCATGAACTGGACAAACACAAATTTGACCAACAGCACTTTGTGTGAGTGATAAACCCTTTGACCTGGTTTAGACATGTTTGTATGTGTCTTGATTTCTTTGCGCTTGAGGACTGGCTGGCGGCTGAAGATATGAAGCGACTCCGCAGAGAGGTGCCCTGTCGAAGTTGGTAGGAGAGCAGGGCTGGCTCAAAGCTTTTGCTGGCCCTCGGGCAAGACTCACTTAATGGGTCCCAAGTGAGTTGTCCCTCTAGCCAGTGTTGTCACCAGCTGCAGCTCCTCGTCTCCCCCTCCTCTTTCTCAACATGGCAGCCACGAGCTTGTTTGACGATCAAACAGTGAGTGAGCAAGGGGGCCAGGGCACCTGTCCCTTCCTTACTGCCACCACGAACTGGACAGCTGAGCAAAGTGATTGCAATGGCGACATGCAGAAGCAGTTTCGGGAGGTCATTGTCCACAGGCCGACTGCCAGTGCAGGCTTTCTCTGGAATTCTGTGGGGGCTGGACTGGGAACCTGGGAGAGTCAGCTTTGGCTTTTTGGCCAGTTTGAGTTGCCGCTGTGGGTGGGAGCATTATCTTTGCCAGTCTATTCTATGGTAGACCATTGTACTCACAGCAGCCACCATCAGATGGGCTGTGGCCTGGTCTTTGCTCCCTTCTACCTAGCCTTCTTCCACTGGCACTAGCTGTGCCACAGAATCATAGAATAGCCGAGTTGGAAGGGGCCAGAAGGCCATCGGGTCCAACCTCCTGTTCTTGCAGGAGAGTAAGTTCCACCGTCCCACTGAGATGATTGTCCCCTGTGTTGTAGGACACCACATTACTGCCATGTTGAGAAAGAGGGGAAGACGAGGAGCTGCAGCTGGTGACAACACTGGCTAGTTTGGATAACCTCAAAAGACCAATTCATGGAGCATACAACTATTAAGGCTACTAGTCCTCGTGGCTACACAGTGCCTTCACTATCATGGACTGCATGCCTAGGTACACCAGTTGCTAGAGAACACAAGCAGGAGGGCGCTGTTGCATTCACATCCTGCTTGTGGGTTTTCCCCAGGAAGTTGATTGACCACTGTGCAAACCAAATACTGGACTAGAGTGACCAATGGCACAGCTTTTCTTATCTTCTAGCAGCAGAGAAGCAAAAACTCAGATGGACTCTTGATCATGCAAGATGCAACTTAAACTCAAATGAAGAGCTCTGTTCTTAAGCTTCAAGGAACGGCCAAAGGATAGATCTACAGAGTACAGGCTAGTCTTGGTTACTTCCAAAGATGACAACTGCACATAAGACAAGTATGTAGGTCCTTGACTCTGCACCTGTGACAAATAGTTCCCCAAGGCAGCCAAACATGCCTGCTTTGTAAACTGGGTAGGAAAAGGTTGTTCTTTTTTGAGGCCAGAGATGTGCTGCAGATGACTAATAAATGGAGAGGGCAGGCTAATAAACCCACAAGGCAGAAAGTTTTGCACTCTTCTTTGAAGGACTGTATTAAACATGCATGCAGGAAAAATGTCATATGCAGGACATAGCCTAAACCCCTGAGTAATTATCACATGGGAACCATTAGTAGGCTGGCCGTGTGTCTGACTTTGCTGAGAACATTTTCACGTCTGAAGGCATCCTCTAGTTCCTTCTTCCCCAGCATGGTTGTCTCCATATGTTTTGGACACAGATCCCAGCACTGGGACAAGTCCAAGATGTCTGGAGAGCACCAGGTTGGAGGAGACTGCTCTATTTTAAGAGTTGTGCAGCCCAAATCCAGTTTAAAGAACCCAATATATGGTTGCAACTGGGGGTTTATTTTAGCAGTTCTTCATTGTTTTTAAATGTTGAATGTGGACTTTTTTTTTTTTTTACTATGTGGTTGTTTTGTTATTGTTGTGAACCTTCCAGAGAGCTTTAGCTACTGAACAGTATGGAAAGGAAATATACAAAAATAAATCAGTGGGAAAGCAGCGACCTTGAAGTTGTCCACCTTCAAATAGTTAGTCAACTGGATCACAATATTCTCCAGTATGGGGATACCACATTGTTGGAGATTGCAGGAGTGGAACTGGCTGGAGCCGGGGGTCAGACTAGATGGCTCAGGAGGTCCCTTCTGACTCGCTTTGTTTCTATGTTTCTGTGCTTTCTATTTAAATTAGAAACAGTCTTTCTACATTTGCATGCATGTATGTCTATTAGCATCTGCACATTTTACACTAATTGATGTCTTCTTTTTTGGTAAATGGCCATCTTACCCATTAATATGATGAAATGCACTTTGAGAATGCAAGTGCTGTTAGCAAGTTATGGTATATCGTGTGCTTTTGCATTTGCTGGCTCTGCAAAAACACGCAGGCTTGACACTTTGATTCTGATCCTAGTTTAGCAAACCCCAGCTGAACTCTGACCCAGATGCTTAAATGAGGCCCCTTCCATACCAGCTGCAGCCAGCCTCCTGCAGAGATCCTTGCTAATTTTGTCTGTGCCTCCCATGGAATGAAGATGCCGCCGGATTGTGAGCCTTTCTTCTTGGCGTTCAGGGAGGCTACACTTTCAGCCCAGAAGCATACCGCTTCCCTGCTCTGCATAGCCTCAGAAAGAACACGAAATCATGGGGAGCAGTCAGTTGCTCTGGCTTTTAATGGCCCCTGGGCAGGACACCTTCCGCGCACCATCTAACCAGTATTGTCCTTGGCTGCTCTTGTTCCTCCTTGTCCTTCTCCACACAGTTGCTCATAGTTCCGTAAAAGGCAGAGAGCCCGTGAGCAAGGAGGCAATGCCCTTCCTTCCTGACACCACTGGGCCAAGGTGAGGGGCAGGTGCACAGAAGAAGCATCTCTGGCAGTCTTTGTGGAGAATTCACTGGCAACCATAATTTTATGGGAGTTCTCACCTCCTGATTTTGGGGATTATTTTAGCACTGTATGTTTTGTTAACTCTCTAGAATCCCGGAGAAGGAGTTCTAGAAGTTACAAATAAAAAAATAAATCTTTAGAGTATTAGCAAGCCAAGTTCAGAAACACATACACTGAATCCATTGAATATGCACTGAGTGGAGAAGGAAAAGATGGATAGCACTTGCCTTCCAAAATGGTTAGGGTTGTTAGTAACCATGTTTGCATGTAATAGTAAGCCAGCATTTGGGAGATCCTGGCGTTTTGTTCGTGAGCAGTGTACTCATGGCAGCAGAAGCAGCTAAATTAACTAGAGCCTACACAGAAGGCATAGTGTTACTTCTGAAATAGAACTCACATTTTGTCTGTCCTAATCAAGTCAGGAATTGGAAAAATACAAACCCTGGCTTCAGATCCTGGTTTGGTAGAGGAGAGACAACACGGAGCTCTGAGCTGAATGTAATGACAGCCTTTGCTTTTTAGTTAGTTTCTGGTCACTTTAGCTCAGGGGTGTTGAATTTGTTTTGGCTTAAGAGATGGATTCAACTTTGAAGAAGCCCTTGGATGCTGCATTTCACTGATTGGGAGGATAAGGTGCCGTGGGATCAGCCTAACAGCAAAATAGATGGGCCAAAATGCCCCAGATCCTGGTTTAGAATGCACACTGCTGGTCACTGTGGCTTCAGGCGGCATCTCAACCTTTTAGGGTGGGGAAAAACTTCCCCAAACCTGGGAAACCACCAACCAATCAGTGGTTGAGTGAAAAGGATGGCACAGGGGAAGGGAAAGTGGCTTTCTCTGAGACCCTGGAGGGCTGGATTGGGACCCCTGGAGAGCCAGATTTGACTTGTGGGCCTGTCTGGTTTAGTTGTATTTAGTTGTTTTAGCTGGTGGGAGGAGCCACCAACAAACAGCCTATGAGCAAAGCTGGGCTGCTCTGGAATTCCGGCTTATCATGGCCACCGAACGATTGGCTGTTTCATCTACGCTTGTTGCGTTAATGGGCAGTCTTGAAGAAGAATGATTGTCTGCAGACATTTGCACAGTATCTTGGTTGCAGTCACAGAACTCTCTGGGTGGCCAAGGGGAAATCTTTCTCAACCACAGCCTCCTCCCAGGAATGTGGATAAAAAAGAGACACAGCCCTTGGAATAGGGGCAGGAAAGGAACTCTGGATAAACAAGTAAAATAAATAAGAGCACCTGGCTGGATCTATGGAGATGGGGAAGCAGCCAGGGCTGCAGGGCAAGCTGCAAGGGAGGGGGAAAACACCAACCAGAACTCCGGGCCAAAGAATAGCCGGAGAACCAGAACACATTGGACCTCGTTGCTCAGGTGACGTTCCGACAGAGCAGAAAGAGCTCCTATACCTCTTCTGGTCCAGGAGGACCCAACGGTCAGCCTCGGTGGTGGAGTCAATCCAGCCTTGCAAATCTTTCTCTGACTTTTAATCTGGGTCCAGCAACAATGTCTTTTCTTTCTTATTTTTTACAGTAGAGTAGGTACAGGGCCTCCAGTCGGAGCTTAAAAGTCCCACCCACCCCCAAGTTGAGGATGTTGGGACTAACTCTAGATCAAAAAAGGACGTTTTAAAGAAGATTTAATGCCGTGTCTGTTGCAGAATGTGGTTTTTGTGGAGTGGGGATGCCTCTGTGCCTGTCAGGGAATTCCAAAGCATGTTTTCATCCACTCCAATTGATGCCAACGCTCATATCTTGACTAAGCTGGAGGCTGGACCTTTGCTGCAAGAGAGTTCCCACTTCCGAGGAGCATAGAGTAGAGGGGGAAATTAATGCTGTGCCTTGATTTTTCAAGGGATGTTGTCCCCTCTCTTGCGACATGATCATATGGCCCAGCCCATGTTTTGAGGATGCTGCAGCTGTTTCTTGAAACTTGTTTGCAGATTTTTTGAGTCCTCTCTGTTGCTGGAGATATAAGAGGTTCATTAATAGTGTCTGGCTGGCCTTGTGGCTGCAGACGTAATGCAGAACTGCACATGGTTCTTCTTAAGCAAAGGCAGGGGAGTCACAGAAACACAGAAGCATAGAAACAGAGTGAGTCAGAAAGGGTCTCCCGGGCCATCTAGTCTGAACCCCCGACTCCAGCAGGCTCCTCTCATGACACACCCACCATGTGCATGTCCAGCCTATCTTTGAACCCCTCACCGAAGGGGCCTCAACCACCTCCCGTGGAAGCCCATTCCACACCCTCAGGGTCCTAACTGTCAGGAAGTGCTTCCCGGCATCCAAATTGAATCTTGGTTCCCTGAGCTTTGCTCAGGTTGGAGCGTTGGAGGCAGGACACGTTGGAGTGCATTCTGCCTTCCTCTGCAGGGGAGAACAGGTCTCTACCCACCTCCGTGTGACATCCCCTCACATACATGTATGTCACCAACAGATCCCCTCTGAGTCTCCTCCAGGCTGAAGAGAACCAGTTCCCTCAGTCTCGCCTCATATAGCATCCCCTGCAAACCGGCCACCAACCTTGTGGCCCTACGCTGCACTGATTCTAACCTGGCTATATCCTTTCTGTAATGAGGGACCCAAAACTGAGCACAATACTCCACTTGTGGGCACACCAGAGTCGTACAGAGTGGTAGTAATACCTCTCTTGATCTAGAAGACACATCTGGCTATGCAACCAAGGGTGGTGTTCGCTCTCTTGACCACCGCATCACACTGCTGACTCATGTTTAGCCTGCAGTCAACCAGCACCCCAAGGTCCCTTTCACAAGTGCTGCTCTCCAGCCACTTGTCCCCTAACCTGTACTTAGGACACCCATTCCTATGCCCCAAGTGCAAGACCTTGCACTTATCCACATTGAACGCCATCCTGTTGTCTCCTGCCCACTTCCATAGTATGTCCAGATCCTCTTGGATCTGGAGTACCTGCTCCTCAGTTGTGGCCACTGCTCCAGTTTTAGTATCATCTGCGAATTTGATCAGCAGACTGTTCACCCCTTCTTCCATGTCATTTATGGAAAGATTAAATAGGATCGGCCCCAGAACAGATCCCTGGGGGACCCCGCTTGTCACTGGTCGCCATCCCGATGATTCCCCACTAATGGTTACCCTCTGCTTTCGGTCAGTCAACCATGCCCTAATCCATCGGACAGTGCTTTGGTCTATCTCAAAACTCCTCAGTTTCTCAACCAGGATATCATGGGGCACTTTGTCAAAGTCCTTGCTGAAATCCAGGTAAATCACATCCACTGCAGCCCCTCCATCTAGCCATCTCAAAACCTTGTCGTAAAATTCTACAAGGTTTGTCGTAAAATTCTACAAGGTTTGTCTGGCAGGACCTGTTTTTGCGGAAGCCGTGTTGTGTGGCTGCCAGCCTCTCTTCCCTATCTAGCATCACTAGATCTCTCTATTATGAGCCTTTCCATTGTTTTTCCTACAATGGACGTAAGGCTAACTGGTCTGTAATTCCCCATGTCCCTTCTACTACCCTTTTTAAAAATTGGGACCACTGACACCACCCTCCAGTCCTCTGGAACTTCACCCGTTCTCCACGGGGCCTCAAAAATGGAGGCCAGCGGATGTGAGAAAACCCCTGCCAACTCTCTAAGTACTCTCGGGTGTAACCCATCAGGGCCTGGCGCCTTTGTAATGTCTAATGCCCTGAGGAGCCCCTCGACTTCTACGGGGGTGATTTAATCTGTGCCCCTAAGTCCCTGGCCTCATCTAATCTCCTATGCGGATCTCCCCCGTCCTGCTTTGGGGAGAACACAGAGGCAAAATAGTCATTTAGCATCTGTGCCTGTTCCCTCGTATCAGTCACTGGATCTCCTTCCTCCTTATTTAGTGGTCCCACCACTTGTCTCCCCTTCCTCTTCCTATTTACATGCTGAAAGAAGCTCTTTTTGTTGCTCTTGATATTCTTGGCAAGTCTCAGCTTGTAATCAGCCTTAGCGTTGCAAAGAATCCTCTGCAACGGGCCTCCTCCCCCCGGTATACACTTTTGTCTATTTGTCCCAGTACCCATTTCCTACGAAGGTTCCTCTTTCGTCTAATCCCACTAGTCACCTCCTTTTGCATCCATGGTGGCGCTCTCCTTCGCCTCCCTGCCTTACTAACTACTACTGGGGCATGTCAGTGCTGCTTAAGAAAAAGTGCATTATTAACTCACAGTGCTTGAATACAAATCTTAAAGAACAGGCCTTCACACCTAATAAGGAAGTCTTGTCAAAAAATTCCCATGCTTCAAAACAGATGCATACATAATCTTCCTTCTGCTCTCAGTCTTATCCCTACAACAACCACCCTGTGAGGTAGGTTGGGCTGAGAGTCTGTGACTGGCCCAAAATCTCCCAGTGAGCTCCATGGCTGAGCGGGGACTCGAACCTGGAGTTCTCGTATCCCCATGGCAACACTCTAACTGTAGCAAAGTGATCTCTAGAGAAATTCCCCACGGTGCCCCTGCTGTAACATTACTCCGGGTCTTGGTGCAACATGAAGAGGACCTCTTGCCACTGTCTCCAGGGAACAGGTCCACAGGCCTGAGGCTAAGGAACTTGTGAATTATTCCCAAAGAGGAACTGTGCATGCACAGAGGACAAACCATAACATTTACACATGCTGATTTTGATAGATAGATAGATACAAATGAGAAATAATAATAACAATAATAATCAAAACAACAACAACCATTTCAATGGAGTACAATTCTTCCTAGCGTAGAAGGCTATGCCCGGGTGGCCTGGCTGCCAGGTGAGCTGGGTCCAGATGCTGTCAATGGGCAACTTCAAAGCCCAGCTCTTCCTTCTGATGGTTCTTTGTCCTTAAACCAGACCTGAACCAGGCAGCTCTTCAGGTCGAAAACAGCTCCGAAATAGAGGACTGTTCTCCTGCAGTCCATCTAAAGAGGTCTCTACAAAGGACACCTGGCCACCCGACAGCTACGGCAAAAGTCAGGCCTTCTGGGTCTTCTTACAGTGGTGAGGCCCTGGCAGCCATCAGCTGATGGTGCCACTCTGGGGTTATTAAAGTTCCCAGAACTTCATCCCGGGCTGTTGCTTCTGGATGGGTTAAAGCCCCCGCTGGCATCCGTCGCCTCCACTGCTGCCGCTTGCCAGCGAAGTCGCTTGAATTACGCCCTGGCAGAACTTTAGCAGGACAAGGGGGCAGGCAGGGGCCACCGCGTCAGTCAATGTCACAAATGAACTCGTGGCAGCTCCAGCGCGGGATTGTGTTTCTTTTTCCAGGATGCCTTAGAACATGTCTGAGCCTTCGAGTGCATGTGAAGCAGGAGTCGCACGGCGGCCCGTCCTGCCTCTGCTGTCTCTCTTCTTTTGCATCACGGACTGCATGCCTCGTGCAGAGCCAAAGGGGCCCTTTGGCGCTCGGGAACAAACTTTTACGTGAATATTTGTAGAGTGAAGGGATATTTTTTAAATCTCAGTCTTAGGCACACCGCCATGAATAGAAGACAAATGGGCATTTTTGCAAAAAAGTGCTAGTAAGACCGAACCCAGGCCGTGGCTGGGCAGATTCCAGCCTTCGCAGTCACTGTGCTTCAGATCTCCTTTTGAGACGGGGATATTTTCAGCACGGCTTCTTCTGCTTTAACATTCCTGAACTGCACGAGACGAACTTTGGCTTACAGCAGTTATATTTCTAAGCAATTAACTTGGAAGAGAAAGTCATATAACACCCCATGCATGATAAGTTTTAAAAACTGACTTTATTATTTCATCATCTGTGTCTCCCCCTCCCACCCCATGCAAGACACCCAGGGCAGCTAACATGTTTCTCCTTCATTTCTTCATCACAACAACCCTGTGAGGCAGGTCAGGCTCACGCAGGGAGCGTCGTGGCCGAGTGGGGACTACGAGCCCAGACCTCCTGCGCTCCAGCTCTCTAACTGCTGCAGCGTCACACCGGTGGTGGGAAGGTCCCTGCTGATTATATCCCGACACCAAGATGCTCACTGGCCCCAGCACCTGGCGTGTACCCACTGGCCCTGTTTGCAACAAGGCTGAATGTGCAGTCACTGGGGTAGGTCCAGCCTGCACATGGCATAGCATGGCTGCCTGGTGAATACTTTCCCGTGCCCCTACCCATTCATTTGCAAGGCACATGAGATGTTTCTCTGTGCACCCTCAGTGTGGTCCAGGGCCATTTGCAGAGCAGGGCTGTCACGGATAGGATATTTTGGAGAGCCTTCATTCATAGGGTCGCCATAAGTCAGAGACAAATTGGCAGCACATAACAACAGCGATGCATTTTTGTTCATCTCTTCATAGCATGTTTATTCCACCCTTCATCCAAAAAGGGCCTCAGAGCAGCTCACAGAGATAAGAAACAAGGCCCTTCCTGTCCCCAGACTTAACATCTAAAAGGCATGACACAAAAGGAAAGGCAATTGGGAGGGAGGAGGTGGGAGGAAGCAAAGCTGGGCACTGGACTGTTCCTTGCAAAGTTTTGCAAGTTACAGAGTTGGATCTCAGGGCTGTGGAAGAGCTGCTGGTCCCTCTTCCTCCGACATGCTCAGCAATGGTGGAGAGTAGCACAGTGGAGTATTCTCTGGGGGTGGGGTGCCATGTACGGTAAGGAACACAGGAAGGCGTGTGAACTCAGCTGGAGTGGTCCATCTGTGACCTCTGTGGGTTGCCAAGATCCTAATGCTGGGCCCAGAGCTGCCATTGGCTGAGCAGCTCTCATCCTTGGGTGGGGAAGGTGAATTGAAGAGCCCAGGGGTGGAATGAGAAGAGGCACAAGGATGTAGGAAAGGTGGAGGCTTGAAAAGGCAGCAGACCAAGGGAAGGAGGATAGGGCCAGAGGGACAGAGTTGGAAGAGGGCATGGCATGCCAGAAGGGGAAGAGGCCTGGGAAAGAGAGAGGAGGCGAGGAAAACCAGGGGTCGGCTGGGGAGAATGAGGAGTCGCACAGGTGAGTACTGCTGCAAAAAGGCATCCATCTCACTGGGCTGCAGAACTAAGAAGTTGGTGACTCCTATGTCAGTGGGACTCCTTATGCATTCTGGCGGTCATTCTGAGCTGTATGGGAACTATCCATGGTGCTGAACCCAGTCCAAACAAGTTTAGCAGCATGGAGCACTGTGAAAGCTCAGGACATAGAAATACCAGCCTCTGTTGCTGGGGTGCTGTGCACCAGGACATAGGAAGAGAACCAGTCACGGAATAAGCATAAACATCACAGTTGTGTCCAGATCTCTGATTGCGCTGAACTCCAAGAACTTAGAGTAGTTTGTATGTGTTGATTATTTAATGCATTTCTATCTTAGTCGTGGATCCCATGCTAATAGCTGAAGGATGAAGGCAGCATGAGCTTGCTGGCCATTCACAGTTATTGCTGCCACCATGTCTCCGTTATTTTTAGAATATGAATCGATCTCTCCTGAATTCATGCTTATTTTTAAAAAATTAGTTCCACTTCTTGCTTGTGCTGCAGCCCAGTTGTACTTCTGCCACAAAGGGATCTTTGCTAGTGTCTGTGTTTAAAAAGTCTTAGGTGAACAGATTCCTGCGTGACTGACTGGGTGATGGAAAAATTATTTACAGATCTGTAGAAGGGTATTCCTATTACAGAAAGATTTGGAGGATTGGGGGCGTGTCTCTGCTGTAGCATTCCTTTTCCTAAGTAGAGGAGAACTCTCTCCAGACATTATTCCTCCATGCCAAAGGTGGGCAACTTGATGTTTGGGCCTAAAATTCCCAGCATGCCTCACCATTGGCTAGTTTGGCTAGGGCTGATGGGACTTGTAGGCCATGCGATCTGGAACTGCTTCTGTTACCTGGTATTTGCCAGATGTGCTAGCCAGCACTTCCCATGATTCCCAGCCAGTATGGACAACAGATCTGTATATACCAACTTGGAGAGAGGTTGAAATGGAGATGCCCAACCCTGTTCTGCACATTGAAGTTGTTGTCTCCGATGTACTTCTGCTGGAAGGCTTCCTAGGGTGGCTGACACATTGCAATGTGAAGTGTCAGCTTCCACTACCATCTTTATTATTATTGCATTATATTTATACTCCACCTTTCTGCCAGTTGCATGGAATGCAAGGCAACTTAAAAGGTTCTCCTCCTCTCCATTTTATCCTCTCAACAACACTCCTGTGAGGTGGATTAGGGTGAGAGTGTGTGACTGCCATGAAGTCACCCAGAGAGCTTCATGGCTAATGGGGGGACTAGATCAGATCTCCTGTGTCCTGGTCCAACACTCTAACCATTAAGCCTCCTTGGCTCTCACTGTCTGCCTCTGGGTCCCAGATTGCCGAGCCTCAGCAGTGTGCTTTCTGTGAAATGAATGGTGGAGCAGAAAAATGTGGGTTCAAGGAGTGGTTTTGCATTTGGGGCTCAGACTCCACCTTGCTCTTGTCCTTGGACTTTGGGGTGGGTTGCTTTTCCTATATTCCCACCAGTTTGCAATCTGCCCCATCATAGCAGCCATTTTGTGAGTCTGCACACGACAACATTGCAATTGTGTCCAATGACTACAAAGGGCTGCGACAGAGGAACACACGCTGATCCTGCTTAAAATGTGTGCTGGAAGAGAGCCAGTGTGGTGCAGTGGTTAAGAGCATGGGACTGGGACTCAGGCGATCTGGGTTCAAGTCCCCGCTCAGCCATGGCACCAACTGGGTGACTTTAGACCAGTCACAGACTCTCAGCCCACCTACCTCACAGGGTTGTTGTTGTGGGGATAAGATGGAGGAGGAGAATGATGTAAGCTGCCTTGAGCCCTTTGTAGGAAAAAGGTAGGATATAAATCGGGTGGGGGGGGGGATGTCTCCAAACCCTGCAAGCTTCATCCCTAACCAGGCTTATCGCCAGCCTAAACATTTTGTAGGAGCATTAAAATTAGGGGAGCAATTCATTTGGTTTGCAGGCCTTTTAAAGACAAAATTGCAAACTACTTTTAATTTTTCAAATTATTTGTTCAAAGGGGGAAAACGGGGGAGGAGAGAGCATTGAAGAGGAAGGCCCTTACAGGCCATCCCTGAGCTTTGCATCTGAAGCAAAAAGGGGAACCGACACATGTGCAACTGCATACTGAAAATCCTGCACACATATGGGAATTTCGTGCAGAGTTCCTGCATAGATTTGCCCTTCAAACTCGCTCAGCTGCCCAGTCAGATTCAGTGCCATATTTGCACTCTCATTGCTGCTCTCTTTCCACTTCAGGACTCTCCAAACCAAGAAATAACCTCTTTGATTTCACAAACAGACTCAGACTAAGTTAGGGGGCAAGGAGCAGGCTCTGTGGCACCTACTCATACAGATCCGTCCTCCAATACCTGGCTACCCCCTTGCCCCTCCCCACAGCCACTTTACCCTGCTTAATGGTAGGACTGGCCTGGCCTAGTGGGCCCAGAAAAATGGCACAGGGAGGGAAAGAATTCTCCAAGAATTTTGGCCCTGTCTCAGCCTTAATTCAGTGTTCTTCAGATACACTGGACTGCAATTCCCATAATTTCCAACCAGCATACTATGGATGCTATTGCTATTAATTATCAGTATTATGATTCATATGGGACCACATGTGCTGTGCGCACTGTTATAAATTTAGCAAATAAATAAACAATGAAAAAAAAAGCTGTGGGAGTCCTGAGTGCAGATTTCCTGCTTCACATCTGGCTTGGTCCTAAAGGAGTCTGGAACTATGTGTTACAAGAAGCACAGGCCTATGGCCAAAACTGGTATTCCTGCACTGTGACCCCTTCCGTGCATCTGACAACACCCTCATCCATCTCCTTAAGTCACCAAAGCCTGTGCTCTACCTACATCAGTGCCGTTAGGAACACAAGAACAGCCTATGGGATCAAACCAAGGGGCCTCCATCTGCTCATGTCCCCAGCAACTGGGACACGTAGGCATACTGCTTCTGCCCCTGGAGGGAGCATAGAACCATTGATAGCCTTCTTCTCCATGAATTTATCCACTCTCCTTTTAAAGCCATCCAAATTGGTGGCCACCCACACCTCCTTGTGGAAGTGAATCCCACAGAATAACGATCCATTTCCTTTTATCTATTCTGAATCTTCCACTAATCAGCCTCATGGGATGACCTTAGGTTGGAGTTTCATGGGAGAGGAAGAAAATTATTTCCCTACCCACATTCTCCACACCATGCAGAATTCTGTACACCCCTTCATGTCTCCCCTCACTTACCATTTTTGAAGCTAAACAGTCTCAGCTCTTGCAACCTTTCTTCCTACGGGAATTGCTCCAGCCCTTGGGTCAGTTTGGTAGAGCTTTTTACCCCTTTTATTAATTCTGCAATGAGGATATGATTGTCCCGACACAACTACTATGCTGGTGAAGGAAAGGGCGCTTTGGGGAAAGCATTGGAACCGTATGCATTATTCTAAGGGTGGTCACATTTGTACAAGGACGGTATACAATTGTCAGCGTTCTTTTCACTTCCTTTCCTGGTTATGCCTAAGATGCAGTTCACCTTTTTCATAGCAACTGCACACTCTATTGACTTTTCATCCTTCATAAACTCAGGATTACTTTCTTGGTCAGCCCCAGAGAGCTCAGATCCCATCTGTTTATGCCTGAAGTTGGGATGTTTTGCCCCAGTGTGTATTACTTTACAAAGGCTTACATTGAAACACACTTGCCATTTTGATGATCATTCTCCCAGTTTAGAGAGGTCCTTCTGGAGTTCTTCAGTCCTCACAATCATCTTTTGGTTTAACCAGCCTAAATCACTGAGTGTCATCAGCAAACCAGTGATGTGGGGCAGGAAACTAACACAGGTCAATAATAGCAAGGCTCTGGAAAGGTGTCTGGCCTCAAGAAGAGGATGAATGAGGGCCAGCAAACTTAGGATATGATGAGGAACTATGGATACAAGTTCCTTATGCTTGGGAATTAAGTGCATTTCATGTTTAAATGCGGTTGCTTCTGCCTCGAAAGAATAACATGGGCATCACCCTACTTTTGTGCACAACCTGGGCATCCCCCTGTTTCTAGCACTGTCATTCAAGGCCCAAATGGCCATGGAGGCATGGAAGGACTTTATCTAGCTTTAGCTGGTTCACCAGCTGCAGCCATTCCTAGACAGACAGAGCCTGACATCCATGTTCTAGTAACTTCCCACGTGGATATCTGAGTCTGCCCTTGAAACAGACCTAGAATGCCAGTTGCCAGAATTTCAACTGCTACAGCCAGATAGGATAGGCTTACAATGATGCTTGAAGAGTTACATTTTGGCTGCCTGTTAGCTTCAGAGGGCAATTCAAGGGGCTGATGTTTACCTTTAGAACCCAAAGAAGCTACTCCCCCTCGGCTTATCTGTCTGTACTTCAGCGTTTTGGGTTCTCTTGCTTGGCAATCCCAGACAAGCCTTTCAGTGCAGCAACCAAGCAAAGGGACTTCTCGGTGAGACTGCCCCATCTCAGAAACATCTTCTCAGTTGAAGCTTGACGTGTGCCAGAGCAGTTCTTTCAGTGCCAAGTTAAAACTTGCTCATTTTGTCCATGCATTTAACACTTTTATATTTGTGTACTTAGTTTGCTCTGCTCTTTTTATGCTGCTGACTTGTTTTTATTCTGATGTTACTTTAGTGCATTATTGTGTCATATTGTGGAATAGGATCTTTTTATTTTTTTAAATTGGCTTTTATTGCCACATATTTATTTCTATGTTCTTGTATACCATCCTGACATTTAAGGAGGAAGGTCAGACAAAACATTTTTACATATTAATAAATGATCAAGGATAAGATAGGCCATGGGTTCTAATTGCAAGAAGAAGTGGGAAACTCAAGCTAATTAAAATCAAGTATCTTATTAGAACGACGGGCCATTTTTGGCAGCAACCTGCTGTAGTGGCAGCGGTGCTGGTTGTTTTTGTATAGTGATGCTTCCTCTTGCCCTGTGACAGGGTTCGGCTTGCAATGTTTACTTGTGCCCTAAGTTACATCTGCCCACAACATACTTCATGGTGCCTGAATAGAATGGAAAAAGGGATGTCCCACTGACCTATGCAACCCAGCCACATGCAGGCTCTCTTAGAAGCATGTTTACTTGGGAGCAAGATCTACCATGAGCAGTGGAACAAACGTCTTCTCAGGCCATGCATAAAGGAATTGAGGTATTATGTTGCAAAGGGCCTTTCAGTCCGCTTCTAGCTTGTCATTAAAGCTTCAGCAGGGCTTCTCCTTCTTTCCCCTGACAAGACTGATCGCAAGTTTGGCCCTACTGTTGGAGAGAGCAAGACAGTCACCTCAGACAGCCCGTTCTGAGGCTGGGGAGCTACAGGAAGGGTTTGCAGGACAGAGCTGCTGTGTCTGTGAGGTGGGCTGTGTCTGTGAGGTGGGCTGTGTCTGTGAGGTGGGCCCTGTCCCCTGAGCTAATGCTTTGCTTCCAGGGATGGAGGATGTTGCCTCATTGCAGGTGTCAATCTAATGCTCAAATGCAGCCCAGCTGACTTCTGGGTGTGGAATGTAGGCACAGCTGTGTCTGTGTGGCAATTTGCAAAGGAGCAAATTAGACATCACAGGGCTGACATGTGGAATCTGCGAACAGTGGTTACTCCATAGATGGCACTGGTCCAATTACTAACGTCTCCATGGCAGTTGTTCCATGGCTTGGGGCTCAGACGCCTCCACTGCCTTCCATGCTGGCTCTGGGCCACTTTACCTCTCCTGGCACCCAGGACAGTGTCTCCAAGTGCCCATTGTGTCCACTGGCCAAAATTGTGGCCAGCACTTTCTGGAGGCAAAGGCAAGAGAATGGCTACATAGGAAGCTGCCTGAGGCCAGGTCAGGCTGCAGGTCAACCACTCCAGTATTGTCTGCTCTAAATGGCAGCAGCTCTTCAGGACTTTGGGCAGATGGCTTCCCCTCTCATGAAGCTGTGACATCTCCAGATGTGGGCACAAGCCAGGAGCTGCTGGAAGGCCACTCCCCCTCCCCCCAATCCCACAGTGGCTTCTTTATCCCTTCAGTGGGCTACTGGAGCTGATGACTGGAATAGGCTGTGCTGCAGATCATGTGCTGGAGGTGGAAAAAGGAAGAAGGAAGGCTCCCCGAAAATCAGGGAGAGATGCCTTCCAGGCTACTTGGCCATTATGGCAGGGCCAGAACTGTGACCTTGTTCATGAGAAGTATGCACTCTACCCCTGAGAATGCTCCTTCTGCCAGCGAGGTCGAAGGACAGCTGTATCCACAGTTTCACACAGAAGCTGCTATTTCCCACTAGCACGCCAGAACACTCTCCATGCTCCTAGTGCATCAGTGCTCCATCACATGGCTGTTTATTTTTATGATATCCTTTGGCCAAAAGCATAGATGGATGGCAGAAGAAACATAATTGCTAAGGACAGATGAGAAGCAAAAGGTGACCGAAATTGGCTCAGAATCCTGAATGCTGAAACAGGAACTTTTCAGCAACTCTCATGTAGAAACAAAAAGAATTATGGCAATGCTGAGTGCAATGAAATAGGAGAGAAGAACAAAAGAGGAAAAGCAAGAGAGATTGTCTAAAAGATACAAGAAATGAAATGGAATTTCAAGCCTAGATTAGAAATGTTGGAAGACCAACATGGGAACATACAGAAGAAAATAAAGAGAAGGTGGAAAGATTATACAGAAGAACAGTACAGAAGAGATAAAAATATGGTAGGTTCCTTTGATGAAGAATCCTTTGAGGAAGAACTTGCAGTATTAGAAAGTGAAATAAAAGATGTTTGGAAAGCACTTGGAAGGAACAAAGCACCTGGAGTACACAGAGTAGCAACAGATCTATTCCAAGCTGCAGAGACTGAATTGGTCTGAATTCTAATGAAAATATGACAACAAATATGGAAAACAAAACAAAAGCCAGAAGACTGGAAACAGTAAATATACATTCCAATCCCCAAGGAGAGGATGCTAAGGCGTGCAGCAACTATAGGACCATTGCACTAATTTATCAGGCAAGCAAAGAGATGCTCAAGGTGTTGCAACATGTTACTTTATGTAGAGTGAGAAATGCCTAATATTCAAGCTGGATTCTGAAAAGGAAGAGGCACGCAAGATCATATTGCAAATATACGTATGTTGGCTACTGGAGAGCATCAAAGTGTATGTGAAGGATCAGTCCATGCTTTATAGAATACAGTAAAACCTTTGATGGTCCTGAAAGAAATGAGTGTGTCTCAGCACTTGATTGTCCTGATGTCCAGACACAAGGCTATTGTAAGGACAGAACATGGAGAAACAAAATGGTTTCCTACAGGCAAAGGTGTCAGATAAGGGTGTATTTTATCTCCCTATCTGTTCAATCTCTATGCAGAGTGTATCCTAAGGGAAGCTGGTTTAGGATCACAGGAAACAAGAGTGAAAACTGGCAGAAGATGCATCAGTAATTTCAGATATGCAGATAAGACCCTCTTACTGTCAGAAAGCAACAATAAATTGAAGCAACTCCTAATGAATGTGAAAAAGTGCAAAAGCAGGACAACAGCTGAACATGGAGAAACATGATGACTATAGAAGAATGTCATAGCTTCAATGTCAACAATGAAGAAATTGAAATTGTGAAAGATTTTGCATGCTACACTCAAGAAAGTCACAACCTTGAGTTTATAAGAGCTGAGCAGGACTGACAAGGACAAAACATTTTGGAGGGCATTCACTCTTATGATTGGGTTGTCCTACAGTGGAGATGGATTGATGGCAAGTAACAACAAACCAAAACAGCACAGAAAATTGTGAACAAATCAATAGGCAAGAGGAATATGAAGTATAAAATTAAAGAGAACAAAAATATACAAATGCACTTGATACAAAAGGCTGGGTAGAAAATGTACTGTAAGTAAATGATGTAGAAATGATGGGCATATTCATTAAAGGTGGTTATTATCCTTGGATTTTTTCATACCTGAACAGATGTATGAAAAATTCCCACATCTCAGTGTATATACATGCATTGTTTTTAGTTACTTATGTGCAGTTGCACTTTGGACTTTTTAAGAACAACGATTATTCTGGGGATAGTGCTGTTTGAAAATGGTGAGTGCAAACCACCGAAGAGTAACAGCAGGTGAGCTCATGTAAAAGAAATGTAAAAGATGGGGATGCAAGGGGGTGCCAGAAGGGGAGGACTACATCACCATGACCGGCTGTAATGGCATTTGTGTTGTGAATTAAAGGATAAGACAGTAACACCTGATCAATTCACATGTTGAGGGATTGTGCTGCATGAACCTAAAAGAGGTTTCACAACAAAAACAAGTGTTTGAATTGATTTGGAAGGGAAACGTGGGAATGCCTGGGTTTTGAAGCAATCTTGTCTGGATTTTCCAAATTAATACAGTGAGCATCAACCACCAGTGGGCTAGCAGCTCATGCATTTTGCAGACTGAAAACCATGAGAAAACCAAATGCATAGCTTTTTTTGCTGCCCTCTGCTGTGCACTGTGAAACACTGCTTAGGAAAAAAAACAAAGCTGGTTCTTTTCTTTCTTACTTGTACGATAATTTGTCCGCTAAAAGAAACATTTTATAGGTGCTATGGACTTTTTCTATTAAAAGTAGCTAAAAAAGAGCAGAGATGAAAGAGCTCATTATGCAAAATGAAGGGGTAGATGGAGGAAGTAGGATCCTGGATCGGGATGCTTCTGATTGCACATCGTTTGCACATAAAAAACAACCTCTATGATGGAAACAAACCAGCTCTGTAATCTGTTGTGCTTGTTTACTATCTGCAGTGAGAGTTTTAGCTGAAGGAGCATTCAGCTAACATGAGGACAAGCTCTCTACGGGCAAGAGCTGTCCTGCAAAGGGGTGGTCTGCCCTGGGAGATGGTTGGCTCTCCATCACTGGGGATGTTAAAGCTGAGGTAGGAAGGCCATCTCTTCTGGATGCATCCTGTACTTTAGAACCTGCGTGGGATGGGCTGGATGGGGTGGTCTAAATGATTGCTAAGTCACCTGCCAACTCTACAATTTGCCAGTTCTGTGAATCCCTACGACACAAGTTGAACAGAGCCTGTTGCTAAGATATGTCAGCTCCATTGCGGCTCCTGCTTATAATGCTCTGACAGTTTTCATGCAGTTCAAGGGTTAACCATATTAAGATCTCACCAGATGTGTCACCATGCTTGCTTTTACTGCTGCTCCAAATCTCTGCATCCTGTGGTTTCTAAGAAAAACACTGGAAGGACTTTGGCATCATGTGCTGCTTACTTGGCCTTGGAGCCATCTGGCTGACTACTCTCAGGAACAAAAACTTGGATTTTAGTTTGATCCATCAAGTCAGTACTTAAGTTCTTAGGCCAAGCTTGTTTTCCCCACAAGGAGAGTCAGGCCGAAGGAAAGAGGCAGAGCTTCCATCTTGCAGAGGATGGGTCCCATCTTAACAGCCCTTTGGGGTAGGTTTCGCTGAGCCCTACCGACTCCTCTAAGGATGCTCAGGGATTGTGGAAAGTCTCTGCTTTGGCACCTTCCATACCCCTCTTGTTCCAGCCCCCGTTCCTGGCATAGACTAGTAGACCTGGAAGAGACCAAGGAGGGCATCAGGCTGGAAAAACCTCCTGCCTGGATCTCTGGAGGCACTGCTCCCAGTCCGTTTTGGCAGTACAGATGAGATGGAGCAGTGACCCAGTACTGGAAGGCAGCTTCCAACAAGGCACTCCATCTCGCAAAGGGCGCTGTGTAATGGCTGTAGGCAGATGGTCGTCTCTGGTAGCAATTGAGTGGGTAAAAAAGGAGCAATGGTCAAACAGGTTTTACAGATTTGAGGAAAGATGGACCATGATTGTACCACCTCCGATAGTTTGAAAACCAACTATTCTCTGCTTCTGGTCACAATATTGTGCATTATCCTGACAAGTGCCTAGCATCTTGATACACTTCTCACCTGCCGCTGCTAAACTGCCCTCCATCTCAGAGCCTGGATGAGTCAATCAAGTGCCTTAAAAGCAGGAGATTGTCGTGATTGTGTGTACACACATGCCTAGTTTCCCCACACATTGAAAAGCGCTTGCTATTCACTGTCGACTTGCAATTCTGTGCAAGTTTACACAGACAAACGGCCTACAACTCCCAGCATGCCCAATAAAGGTCAGTCGTGGAAATAAAATCCAAAAGGCAGATTTACTGTACCATGTTCTGAATCACTAATCACCACTCATTCTGACGAGAGACTAACACATTTGTTTTTGGACATCCACAGCTGCAGTTGATGCTCAACATTTGCCACAAGCTTAAAAAGAGATTCATTTCAAGTAGGGAATTGGATTAAATCCTTGTACGTCAGAGAGCTGGAGAATTGGCGGGAATCTCCCATTTCCTGGCTTAATGTTTTAATCTTGCATTAGATGTTTAGGTATAAATAGGTAGCTGAGATTTCTTTCCAGAGTAATTTGGAACCAACCTGTAGACCCCAATCCAGCCTGAAGACCGCTTCTGGTTTGTCTCTTTCCAGCTGTGCGCATAGCTGGCTTCTAAGGCAAACAGGAGGATAAACGGAATGTGACAGATTCAGTCAGAACTTTTGAAGCCTGATTTTTAATGTAAGAAGAACTGCAGTGTGGTGGCAGAGGTATGGGTTAGAAAGAATGGTTTTGGGGGCAGTGACACTGGGAAAGGAATTTCAAATCTGTTTGTCATGCTTTTTTTTTTTAATCACAGTGCTTCCTGCCCTGCACCAAAACCTAAATTTAGCACTGCTAGGGAGAGAGACAGAGACTTGTATTTGTTTTCCACCACAACACAGAGCAGAGCTAACTGTGTGTGTGAGAGAGAAGAGTGATGAAGGAAGTGACTCAGGGGAGAGTAAAATCTTCTACAGTATTGTTACTCTGATCCAGTTCAGTCCACCCCCCACACACAAATCTCAAGCGTAGTCATGAATCTACTCTTATGCAATTTGGGCATGACACTTGTCAAAATTTCAAACGAAAACAAAAATAAACTGCGTATTGGAAAAACTGGTTGACATGGTAAGGTAGGCTGGCCTTATTAGTCGGTCATAGAATTTATCCCACCATTTCTGATTTTTTCTATTTGTGAAGCTGTAGCCAGAACACCATCACCCATGCGCAAAAGATATATGGGCAGATTCAGAGAAATCCGGAGGTTTGCAGATGTACAAAAACATTCTGAAAAAGCATGTGAGTGCGTCTTTCTCTCTGTGTGTCTCTCTGTGTTGGAAGACTCCACATCAAACCCTGTAAATAGACAATAGTGCAGAATGTTGAGAGGGGGGAAAAATCCAAGCACCGCATGGAAAAAGGGTGTGGACTGGACAGCCTGGAAATGGAGGTCAACATTGACCTGGTTCACATGACAATATCCCATGGGTGGTTCTGCCCACCAGTTCCTCTCCTAAAGAACCAGCTACAAATGCGCCATTCATAGGTTCTTAGTGTGATACACGAACTGGAATACTTTGGGTTGTTCCTAGATTAAAGCAAGAGTGGTTAAACAAACCATCTCCCCAGCCACTCGACATGTATTACAGGGCTGCAAAACTCTTTGGGAGAGAGGGAGGCCATGAAGGAGGGAAGCAGGCATTGGGTGAACCCCCGCCCCCATGGGCTAGCATTAGTGGGGAACCAGATCAAGGACTAGTGTAGAATGAATATTCAGCAAAGGTCACTTGCTGCTTCACGCTGAAAAGCCTTTTAAATGTCAGCAGGGCAGAAGTCGTAGGTATCAATGATAAAATCAAATGCTTGACTGTAGCTGGGACTACATACACAGAGACTTCCCTTGTCCCTCCAAGCCAAGCCAAGCCAAGCCAAGCCAAGCCAAGCCAAGCCAAGCCTGCTTGGTGGGCACAGAATGCCGATTGCTGCATGGCCTTCTTGTTGGACTAGACTGATCCGTGTTCTGGCTGCTATAAGGATTATAGAAACAATGCCAAGAGGTTCAGAAACTGCAATTAAACCAAAACCAACATACATCTGCAATGTTAACTGCATCTGGGTGTCACTACCTCATGCCCATTTTGCCAACTCTCAATTAGATTTCAGACTCAGCCCTCTGCAGCTTGGTGTGCCTAAGGAATGGAAGAACCAGAACTGCCTGACACTGTGTTTGTGCCTGTACATACTATCACCAACGAAGCCCTTCTGCCGCTCCCAGAACCTGATGTATTTTGAATAGGTTCAGCAGGAAGGGCTTACTTGGTGGTGGTGCCTGAACTGCACAGTAATTTCCCTATGGTTGTTACCCAGCACTTACCTTCTGTATTATTTTGGCACAAGGTCAAAGCCATTTTATTTTCTGTCTTTTTAATATTCTGAAAGTTGCTTTCCTGTGATTTAGAGTTGTATTTCATTCTGCTGGATGCGTTTATACATTCTTAGATTGCTTTCATGTTTGTTTTATTGTTGCCTTAACTTTTTGTGTGCTGCCCTGAGAAACTGTAGAAGTGTGATAAAAATGAAACCAACTACATGCAAAATTTGCAAATCATACCATGTTACTCCAAACACCATGTTTTTCAATACATACATATATGCAGGCATTGTTTGTACAACGAGTGTACAAACTCACCCACTGCTGGAATGCTCAATTTATAGAATAAAGTGAGTCCTTCTGTGAAAACCCTCTGACCAGCAACACAGTTTTATTTGTAAACACTTATGTTACATGTTCCAATAATTTAATTGAATACCATGTTTTGTACACTTCACTGTATACTATCAATGTCAGACTAGAAAGAAAGCAACTGAGTTGCTTTATGGTTGTCCGATTTTCACACTTTAAACCTTCAAAAGATACCACTGAGGTTAGAATTACTGGACAAAGAAATACAAATAAAAATAAGATAATTAAAGAAATCAAATTGCTAAGAAGATAGGAAGGAAGAACACATGTGTGCACATATATAAAAAGAAGGGATATCCTGATAAAACCGGTCTTGAAAAACTCTTAAGTCTTCCAGGGCAAGTGTGGTTAAAAATGTTTCTGGACGTCTCATTTCTTTCCATACTTAAGAAACCAAAATACATCTTTGTTCTGAAGGAAACTATGAAATGTTTAAGGCCTAAAACATCACAACCCTGATTCTAGACAAGTACAGAGCTGCTGAGGGAAAAAGGGATACAGCTTGACAGAGTAAAAAAACGATTTTTGGTTGAATACAAGTTTTGTCTTTGTTCACAGCATAGTTAAATAATTCAGATTTCATGACACACCTAACATACAGAATAAATGGCAGAAAGGATCAGAGATGGAAGGGTTAAGCGACTCTTTTGCATCTTCACTTTTCATAAGTGGGGAAGAGTGGGGAATGATGTGACATAGAATGGTTCTTGCTCTCCTTCTACAACCTGCCTAAGGAATGTCGTCCCATCACCCCCATGGTGGATGCCTGTCAGTTTGCGTGCCCACCATGCACCTAAAATACTACTACTGTGATAACACTCGCAGTCAAGGTGCCACCGTTAAGTTTTACCTTCGTAGGATTAAGCCAAAAACATATATGGGCTACAGCAGTCAACCTTGTTTTAATGGAACTTCCAGACAAGAACAAAAGGGGAGAGGGTAAGATGGTATCTTGGGGCTGGAGAGTAAAACTACAATTTTACTCAAGTTGAATCATGTAGGGATTTAAGCCCATCTTTGGTAACAGTTGCAGAAAAGCCCTGGAATTCTGCGGGGTTTCTAGTGGTGTCCCTTGGCTGCCTTTCTGCATTCGTTTACAGAAGACAGGGCATGGATAAGCCACTGCATCTTTCTCAGTAAGGCCTCCCTGTTCCATCCACTGACAACCTATCAAGGGCCAAGCATGTGGGAGATCCATACTTCGTTTGTAGTAATGGGGCTGCCTGAATTTTATCAGAGCAGAGGCAGTGGGGGTATTTAACCTCCCCCTTTCCCCATGCTTGACATAAACTGGCATCTGAAGCTGCTGTTAGCCCAGGAATAGGGCGATGTGGGCTGAAACTTGGCTAATAATAGCATTGAGGGGCAATTTAGAGCTGGAAAATGTCACAGAGTTAATCCCCCCAAGTTGTTGCTCTAATCATATCAGGAACCCCTGCCCCATACCTAGGTAAATCAATACTGCTCAAGGTAGATCTTACACCAAAGAAGTGGGAAAAGAAAAGCCACTGACTTCTGCATTCACTGTATTTCAGTCTGGATGAAATGCAGCTAGCTGGGCCATACAAGTCACTTCTTTAAGTAGAGCAGATGACTTTAGGGAAACTGCTTTAGCATTGCCAACTCTTTCATTCGCCCCTGCTCTTGTGACCTATCGGGAGAACCTTGACATGAGCCCATCAGCAAGTGATAAGTGTGCGCTGTGAACATTTTCAGTCTACTGATTTCTGCGTATTATGTTGCTGATCAGTGCACAGGAGCTGGGCAGGCATGTGCTGAGCATTTTTAAAAATCAGTTCGCAGCCCTGAAATACTTTGGGGTAACAAGCTGAGTGCCCAGTTAGCCTTCATCTAAACACGTTCTTGTGTTAGACTGCAATAAAGCGCCTGCAGTTGCATCTCCATTGCGATAGCCGTCCAGAAGCACTGGGTGTGCATGCTAAGTCATTTTAGCAGGTGAAGCCCTGTGCTGTGTGCAGCATAAAAGAGTCCCACTCATACTGTAGAGGGGGAAAATACAAAAAACAAAAGGACAAAGCAGAGATGGCCAAAACCATCTCTGCTTATGCAAAGTATGCATCATGCCTGCTTTTAAGACGAAAGAGAACCCTTTATTTCCAGAATTAGTGTGTAAAAACAGAAGGAACAAGAAAGAGAGAAACAGAGAATCCATTTCTAACAATTAGAATGCAGATAATTGTAACATATTTCCCATTTTTAAAATATGCACAACAAATCCTGTTATCTCTCTCTCTATAGATCTACATAACTAGAGAAGGAACCTGCTATTACTGCATCCTATTTAAATGCCACTTCGATGTTCCCTGGGTTTTTGGTCCCCCAAATATCCCAACCATTATAGCCTACTAACATGCCTTTTAAAAAACTATTCCAGTAAAATAGCCACCCTTCCTGAAAGCCCCTATATAAAACCTTTTAGACCACACTGATTTGACATGAAAGGCTCTAATTTTAACTGTTTTACAGCTGCATTTTTACATTTCACAGCTGTTGCAAAGATCCTGAAACTAGAAGAACCACAAGCATGGAGTTCATAGGAACTATACAAAGCTAACTGTTATACAACACTGCATACACTCCTCCTGCCCTTCTAAGAAGGGAACACTGAGAAAAAATATAAAGGATCAAAATGCAATAATCTTCGCTTAAGACTTTTCCCGTGGTGAACAGCAACACCTCCCCCACCATGGCTCAATCCACTGGAATGTTCTTCTGTGCCATCCCCACTGAGACAAATGGCAACTGCATACAGGTGATACCAGTGCTCCTGTCGTCTCAGTGGAGAGCAGACGTTCTTCAGCGGACTGCAACCTAAGCTTGCCAATGAGATACAGGTCTGTTCTCAATCCGAATAGCTGAGTCAACTGCTATATGGAAGGTAAGAGTTCGACACGAGGTGGGCTTGCTTCAGCTTACGGACTTTCTCCATGTCAGATATCAGTGGGAAGAATCCACTACGAACTGCTTCAACGCAGCCTCCACGACATGCCACACTCATTAGGGACACAAAGCTTTGCAGACTGCTTTCCATACTGACCAACTGTTCTGTGCTTTTCACTGGTTAGCACCTATTCATGCAACCGGTTTTCCCGGGAGTCTGAAGTGTGCTTGAAAATCCATGTGCACCTACCAATAGGCACGTGATCAGCTGTTGCAACATCGCTGCAGCTTCCTGCAGTGCCGAAGCAAAAGCTGAATCTCACACGTGGCGGTAGAGTCACATGGGCGGCTGGCGAAGTATGGGCCGGAGGCCATCACATGCAAGGCTTGAGGACAGCTACCCCACAATGAAGTGGTGATGCAAGCAGGCTCTTCGTTAACTTTGGACAAAGAAGTGACTGGAGCCAAAGGGCCCCGTGCTTTTCAATGTATTGTAAATGTGTTGATAAAACCAAGTTGGATGAACACAGTTTCTAAACAAGGATTTCTATGTACAGACAGCACCACATTTAACTCTGGCAAAATTCCATCAAACAATGAGGTTTGACCACGGATGAAAATTATTTCCATCTCTGAAAGTTTTTGCAGGAGACATCTTTAGGTGCTTTTTTAAGTTTAAGATTAAAACTGCTTAGAAAACAGCTTGATGCTCCCCCACTATTCTTCCTATCAGGTAGTTAATAGCTAATTATTAAATATGTCGATAACCATTCCCTCCATGACCCCCCAACAGCCTCACCAGCATCACTGATGCTTTTGTTACACTACTTGAATACCGTTTGTGCCATTCTAATGCCAAAAACTGTTTAACTGTTACATGTTAATACAATACAAAAATTAGAAGCAATTTTAAGATCTGCATCACTAATGTATAAAATTACTATTATCCGTTGTGAAGGCATACAAATTCAACAATCAGAGAGCCTAAGAAGGGTGCTTTCCATTATAAAAGAAAGATTGATTGTCTTGAGATAAAAAGAGAGACAGGCCAAGAGCTAAGAAGCTTTCTGTTGCAGCAGGTCATGCAGTAACAGATGGGGGAGATGGGGGTGCATCTCCTCCAGGTTAAGTGCAACACTAGACACTTTAATAACACTTATCATTGCAGAGGTCATGCTGTAGTAGCATTGAACTTCTGAGAAGATTGGCACTGGAAGTTGAATGCAGTTGGTTACCAGGAGAAAAAAGGCAAGATGTGAACACCACACGGGGAATTCTCAAACTACTTCAGGTGTTCCGGGAGCACGGTTGCGATAAGGACAGAGGAAGGAGACCGTCCATTCCATTCTGATAATACGCCGTCCTTGAACATTAGATTCTTGGCAGGAAGCGGGACGCCTGTGTCAGCAGAAGCTGGATGCGAAAGTAAACTTGCAGCTGAAGAAGAGAAGTTGGTCTCTGAAAGTAATTCCACGGTTGAAATGCTTTCCTAAGGAAGAAAAAGGGAGTCATGCTTCAAATAGGACTGTTTAGAATAGAAGAGTGTAAGTACCATATGAGTGGATTTCAGCCCAGTAAGGGTAAAACTAGATTCCAACATAAACATTTTCCCCAAGGAATTAACTAACTAGAATTAATCATTTGTACTTGATAAAGCCTATCAAAACCAATACGTACTGGCATTCCACATTTTTTGTTGAATATATTGTTATATTTTTTCTGTATGGATGCATGTTTTATATGTGATGCATATCTTTAGGATTATGTTTGAGAGAAAAGCATTTTATAAGCACTTGAGGATCTTGTGTTGTGCTGGGTTACTTACCTAGAAGGCTCATATTTGCTTACTTTGGTTCATTTTTGGTCAATAACTAACTTACAGCTCCATTTTACATGGGGGTTCAGGCAGTTCTTTCAATGATAATCATGTATAGGCAACTGAAGGGAACTTAAACTGCCCTGGATCTTCTAGCAATTTGTCTTTGGTGCACGAACATTTTTGGGGAGACAATTCAGGGAACTGCACGTTTCCACAAAGCCTTTCTTCAGCCCAGCCCCTGGTGATCTCCACAAAGTGCAGGTTTTTCCTTTGTCCTCCCCCCTCTGCTCCCTTCTGCCAAGCCCATAGCACCAAGGGGGTCTGTGGCACCAAGCACCTGCACCAGGCCCCACGGATGTCACAGAGGGATTTTAAAGCCTGGGAATCAGGCTTGAGACCTGGATACCTAAAGGAACGCCTGCTTCCATATTTGCCCTCCTGCCCCTTGAGATTGGCAGCAGAGGCCCTCCTCCAGGAGCCCTCTGTGAAAGATATTAGGAGGCAAAGTACCCGGAGGAGGGCTTTCTCTCTGTGGTAGTGCCCCATCTGTGGAATGCGCTCCCCAGAGAGGTTCGCCTGGCGCCGTCATTATTTGTTTTTCGGTGCCAGGCTAAGACATTTTTATTTAAACAATATTTTAACAATGATTAATAATATCTATAGGTTTTAATTGTGCAGCCAGGGTGTTTCTGGATTTTAACTGTATTTGTATTGTGTTTATTTATTTATGTGAGCCGTCCCGAGGCTATAAGTGATGGGACTGCATACAAAACTTCTAAACAAACAAACAAACAAACAAACAAACAGCCTCTGACTCAAGCAGATGCCCCTGAAGGGACCAGGCAAGCAGACAGGACCATGAAAAACAGAGAGACCTAAACTGAAGGGAGAAGCTGATGGGGAGCAGTTTGTGAGACAACACGAATAGCTCTGGTGGTCCTTTTAGCAAGGGGCTCAATTAGAGAAAATGTGCAGTTAATGATGAAGTCACACGGTCAGCCCGACAACAATGACGAATGCAATATAGAGAATAAGCTCATTTACTAAGTAGAAAGTGCCCTTTGGCATCTGAGTTAAAAAGAACACTGAGATGTGGATTCATTCATGCCCCAATCATTTGTATCATAAAGGAACTTCTTCAGAAACATAGTTTTTTACCTGGAATGAATGGACAAAGCTAAGGACCTGAAGAGAAAGTTTTCTACTGGAATGTAACAGTTTTTGAAGGCTGTCAAAAGAAGAGAAAAAACCTGTTAGACAACGTTCTCTATTTTTACGTCAGCCAACAATCTCCACACATATATTGCAATGATCTCCCCACTCGCCCCCAGCAACTCACCTGTCTCTGCTACACAACCCATGGCTCGCAATTTTCCGGCAGACTTTCCGGTTTAATTCTGAGCTAAAGAGTGGAATTCCAAAGCACAGTTCCAGGGGAACCCATTCCAGTTCTGTTGTAGGAACTGTGAAGACAGAGGCACAGTGGAATGAACTTAAAATGAATATCCAACATTCATTAACTGAGAACATCTTTCCAGATATTTTGAACTATTACTCCTGCCATCCCATCGAGCATAGCCAGGCATAATGGAAGCTGTGGTCCAAACCATTTGGAAGGGCTCAGTTTGGGGAAAGCTACTCTAGAGACAGATTGCTGCTCTCCAATGGATACCTTTCTCCCATCTCCCTTCTCTGAAAATCAGACCATATTTAATAAGTTTAGCACAGTCTCTTGAGACATCTGGAATGAACTTGTTAGTAGATATTTTATTGCTCCTTTCCTTCTTGTTGCACGCTGTGTTCTGTCTCATGAAACATTGTCACATTGTGTATTGTATTGTTTTATGCTGTTTATGGATTTTAATATGATGTAAGTCACCCAGTCCTAGAGGAGATCAAACCTGACTGCTCTTTAGAAGGCCAGATACTGAAGATGAAACTCAAATACTTTGGCCACCTAATGAGAAGGAAAAGAGCCTAATGCTGGGAACAATTGAGGGCAAAAGAAGAAGGGGACGGCAGAGGACGAGGTGGCTAGATGGAGCCACTGAAGCAGTCGGCATGAGCTTAAGTGGACTCCAGGGGATGATGGAGGACAGGAAGGCCTGGGGGAATGTTGTCCATGGAGTCGCGATGGGTCAGACATGACTTCACAACTAACAACAACAACAAACCTTCCCACAAAATGAAACAACTACAGGACATTACCAAAGCATGTTTTTAAAAGGCTTAGTTGTATTGCACTACCAGCAATTAACTGAATTAGACAATCACATAATTAAGAGACACTGTGCTGTCCAGTACACATGAAACAAACATTTTTGCTGTATTAGATACAGCCTAAGATTCACAGACTCAACAGGCCAATGCCAAAGCAGCAATCCACTGATTACACACTTTGTAGTGGCGCCCACAACAGTTTCCCAAATTCCCAATTGTGCCTGTTGGTTCAAAAAAGTTGGGGACCCTTGTCTTCGATGATGCTAGTGAGACCAGATACCACTGCCTACATGAAGCACTGGCCTGGTTCCGTACATGGCAGTTAACAAGGTCAATCCCACCATGAAAAGATGTGGAATAGAATAAGCAGAAGATGCTGGAAATGAATGCATTGCTGAACTAATTCTGGATTCATTTCAAAATGAAAGTTCTTTAGAAGGAGTCACAATGCAAATCCACACTGTTGAATCCTGCCCTGCTCAGTCAAATTAAAATCCTCTGCAATGGAACAATAGATTATTTCCTTCTTTCCCCTTCCAACTGGTTTGAAGGGCTAAATTTCAAAAACATGATACAGCAGGCTGGTAAGAAGCCATTTAACCACAGTGAATTATAGATTGCCTCCAGGTTAGAAAACAAGGAAGCATTTGTCAAGTAGAACAGAGAGTTGTTCTTTCCTTTTTAATTCATGCTGTGCATAAATGACTAACACAGGTATAATAGGGATAGATGGACTAGTGCATTACTTTGCAAACAATTCATTTTGTGAGTTTGCCAGACTTCAACTCCATACATACACTTGCTCACTCACTCTATGTTGCAGTATTTTGGAAGAGAACAGAATTGGAGTAGAATGATGCTTCCATAGCTTCCAATTTCCCCCCAAGGAAGACCTGGTGTATACAAAACATACCGGAATTTGCTCAGCAGTACATTTATTCTCTGCACTCTTTGGTTTCTACCTTAGGCATCTTTTCAGTGTGTGTTGCAGCTTTCTGGCATGCACCACCCAGTCTATCTATGTCCAGAGCTTCTGTCTACCACCTGCAGCTTGCATGATCCACAGCCAGTGACCAACGTTCTGCAAGGCAGATAGAGTACTTCCGACACCAGGCAAATGCCCAACAGCTACAAAGTTCTAGAGGCAAACCCAATACTGAATATTTAAGACGACAAAATCACCCTATTAAAGATGACCTTTTTTCTTCCTGCCTTTTTAAAAAACAAACTTTTAAAAAGATTACCTTCGGGACTTTGCTTAGCTGCTGAATCTATGGATGGCTCTTCAATGACCATTTCAAATGATTCAGTGCTTCCATTTACATCTGAGCCCAGTGCCAGCTCTGCCTCACCTTAGAAGAAAAGAAAGATATGCTTAGGCTATACTCGTGCTATGATGCAGCAGCTCTGACATATCCTCCATGCCATGGCTTTTCTGATACGGACACTCTTGATGTGCTTGGTAGCAGATGACTATGCACAGGATGTTTCTCTCCCGAAGGAAAAACGGGGAAGATCCTGAATGTATGGGGCCCTGGAATTTGGCCTTTTGACTGCGTATGCTCTAGCGATGCTACATTCAGCTTCCTTTCTTCCTTCCTTCCCGCTTTGTTTCACTGCACAGAAGGATGCACAGAAATTCAAAGGCTTTATTGAACTTGGGATTCTTTCTATAATTGGCTGGGGAAACGGGACTTGGCATAAACTTAGAGATGTTTTTAAATTATTATAAATTGATTTGAATTTGACTTCAGAATGTTAAAAAATATGTAGTAGGAGGCTGACCCAGTAAATCCGATGTATGTGATGTTTGATGTTTTTAGTGTTAGTTTAAAATTTTAATAAAAAAATTATATAAAAAAAAGAAATTCAAAGGCTACAGGCCACCAAATCTGACAATGTAGACATATTACTAACCAACCTTTTCCATCAGAAGCATCACTCAGCTTTCTGTTCACATGATGACTGAAAGGGTTCAACATGGTTACATAGCCACAGAAATGCTGCAGATCCATCTTTTCCCGTAACATCTTCAGCGCTTTATGAACACCCATGTTGAGACGAGAAAAATCTTGAAACAAGCGCCAAAGATGCACATTATTAAATTACTATAATAAACCACTTACTACCACCCCCCACCAAATAATCCTCAACTTTTAAGAGTACTACTTTTCATCAGTTCAGCTACAAGTTTCAGTTCTGGTTTTAATGTGTGCACTGACTTTCTAGTCTGTTGGAGCTATGCTTCCATTTTGTTTGGGTTAAATGAATCCTTTTGGAAAAAAAATGTACAAGAAAGATGTATATAAAAAGAATGCTTATGGGTAAAATTAAGTACTCATGAGACACAAATCTGAAAGCCAGGAAAACTGAGCAAAGGAGAACAGCTCAGTGCACAGAACACACTTGGCATGTACAAGATCCTGAGTTTAAACCACAGTATCTTCAATTAAAAAAAGGATCAGGGAGCAGGTGATGGGAAAGACCTGAGATTCTGGAGAGAAATATTTGCATTTTCTTGTTTACCCTTAAAACCAGAGTGCAAGACCCCAGAAACTGGGGTCCAAATCCAGCCTCCTGGTTTCCACGCGCTCATGCTCTTTTCCTCCAAGCAATGATGGTGGTTTCTCAGCAGAAGTTTGCTAAAACATGCTGGCATTTTTTAGTTTTTGGGCCATGGCCCTTTATAGTTCTGTGACCAGTTTGGTCCAAGCAGCCACTGACCTGTGGCCCCTTAAAGCTTCTCCAAATATAAATTCAGCCCTTAGGCTTTAATATCAACATGCTACTGTGAGGAGTAAGATCCTGCTTGGAGGAGCTAATGGTGCACATGCTGAACCTGAACCAAGAATAATAATGAACACGATATACTTACCTCCCTGCTGTTCCGCGTCATCGAATGGAAACGGCATGTGGATAGTTTCTCCCATACCATGCATGCCATGCCCCTAAGAGCCAAGACAAGACATGGAATCCTCATCACTGCGACTTTTCTCAGCTTTTCATCTTCAGAAGTGCCTAGCCCTCACTGTGACACAGTGAGATTACATGATACAACACCCCCAAGACAGCAATTGCATTAGGGAAGAACTAAGTCCATTTCAGGACCTTAAATGGCTTGCTCTGGTTAGGTTAGAAGAGAAATTACTGCTGGGAGGACCAAGATCCTCGGAGGACCATTAGGCTGCCACGACTCTCTTCCTCGTCATTCATAAGATAATGAAAATCCTATCTGCTCTTTAAATAGGTTTCCACCATTCAGAAGGATGGCAGAAACATCTCAGCCTGCTTTTAACAGTAAGTACCAAATCCCAATACATTTTAGGTTGAGACAGGAGACAGGATAGGACCATTGCTTGGCATCTGCCTATTAAGCAAACTAACTTCAGTTCCTTCTTTTATCTTTCCCCTTTGCCACAAACATCTGTGACTTCATCCATTTTTACAGGGGGAATCCATACCTGAATCAGAACAGCAGAATGGGTTAAAGCATCATTCAACATAGTGAGCACATTTGAAGTTGGGACGACTCCTGGGTCATGCCCCCAAGAGGTTATCAACAAGCGGTCATAACCCTGGGAAATGGAAGTGAAAATACAGTCAGATCAATACTGAGATGTATACAGCCTTCCATTAAGAGCAACATTCTTCAGTGTGTATATCTTTCTGCAGATCTTGCTCCAGAAAATTAACAAGCTCTTTTCCCAGCTTGCTCAGCTGAACTGACAGCACTTAATTTTCTGTCTGTAGGTAAGCATTCCAAAATACCAATTGTACTGATTTACCTACTTTTTTCCAATTCTTTTACACCAAGTTTCTTATCAGCATACCCATCTCTCTATAGCATGTGCCATCAAGTTGTCTCTGACAGATGGCAACCCTATGAGTGAAAGCCCTCCAAAATGCCCTATTTTGATCTGTTCAGCTTTTCCAAATTCAAGACTGTGGCTTCCTCCTATTAATACTTTTTAACAGATAGTGATTTGGTATATTCTAAAGCAACAAAGGCATATAAATCAAGGACAATCTGGGTTCTGTTGGTCAGTAAATTCTGTTAAGATCCATTGATAGTAGCTGTTTATATACACGAAGAGGAAAATGGTGAAAGGCTTCTACCCAAACATAATTTCTCCTACATTTCCAGCTCTACAGTCTGTTTAAGTAAAAGCACCAACTTCATCCTGTGTGTGAATTTGCAGAAGGAACCACAACTTCATTACACAAAACTTTCATTCCCTCTCTATCCATAGTACTAACCTGAAAGATATCCGGAAGTTTTCGAAGTCTTGCTCCTTTAGATAACAACAGGGATGGTGGCCCTTGTCCAGTAATATGATAGATATAGAGCTTGAACCATACAGAGCTAACTTCTGGAATAGCTGGTCCAATATGCTGAAACATTAAAAAGGCAGCTGAAGTAATAACTCACACTGCAGCAAGAATGAACATTGCTTCCATGTAACTATTTGCTTTTATGATTTAGCAACATTGGAAAGACATAGCAACAAATGTTAATTACATATTCAAACGGCCCTTTGGACAGCAAGGCCTTCAAAGTTCCTTCAAACAACTTCCCCAATCCTTCAAGACTTTCTAAAAGCAGTCATCAGAAAGACACTAAAAGAAGCCAGTGTTAAAAACATATTAGAATCAAGCAGTAATACTAACCTGTAGCAGCTTGAAAAACATCTTTTGGAACACTTATGCCTGACTAATTTCTTTCTTACATCTAATGGACCAGAAGACTAATCGTGTAGTAACAACAATTTTAAGTTGCCACATTTCGCCTCTAAAGCCACTCACATGACATACATCCCAGTGCTGCTATCGGCAGGAACGTGTGAGGAATCTGTTTGCGGGTGGGACGCTATCAGATTCCCTGGGCTTGGCTCCCTGGACTCCCGTCTGCCTCGCAGCAGCCTTGAGTGCAAGTTCCTGCCAACCACACTGAGAGTTGGCGGAATGCTCACCAGGGAATCAAGCCCCACATGCTGCATGGGCCTTGCCCCTCTTCTGCAGCACCCACTTGAGCTGCTGCACCTGATATGGAAGGGGGTTGTGGGACATATGATCTCCCTTCTCCAGGCATTGGTGGACCTTCCCTTGGCTTGGCTCGCTTTGCAAGACCAGGCTGAGCATGAGAGGAACTCCATGAATGCTAGAGGGACAGATTATGCTAGGGTTTGTCCCCATCCCGGTTATCCGGGGTGAATCTGGTGCTGAACATTTCCTAAACTGCTCCTCTGCTTCCTGGAACCTGCCAGCAGGGCAACTGCAAATTCTGACTTGGTCAGCTTTGGTACAGCCAAAAGGATTTTGACATTATTGTATATTCTCCCACCCCATCCGAGGTTTCTTTTGAGGATTGTCTTACCTGGGGTGTACAGCTGCTGATGGGCCGAATTTCATTTGTGAGAGGTGCCATGGAGACAAGCAGTGTGTAGTTTTTGTTCAAAACTCTACTGCATGTGGCAGGGTCCAAGCCAAGCAAACTTTCACAGCGCAGTAAATCCAGAGGAAAACCTACATTAACAATGTCAAAGACACTTGGAATACAGATAAAAAACGAACATATACAACTGAAAGGGGTATGGGAAAGCGGGAGGGAAAAATACAAATTTAGATGGTCTTTCTTCCTCAAAATTTTAATAAAAATCAACTTAATGATTTACAGAACAATCTTGTGGAGGTTGTGGGGGGAAAGACATTCCCTAGGAGAGAAACTACCAATTCCTAAGCCACGCTAGCTCATGAAAGTCATGTCAGAAGATGGTAGTATGAAAACTTCATGCCCCAGTGCAGACAGATGTTTTTAATATTCCTTCCACTGATGGCAAGATGAAGAGAAGTAACTACACCAGCGGCTACAAGGCCAGCTGACTTGGAAGACTATTAGAACTTGAGCATCTAAGCTCACCCCTGATCTGCTCCAACATGCTCTTTTTCAGATCCTATGGCTGTAACAAAGGCAAGATAACAGTACGGTTTTCTGCCACTGCAGCAAAGAGTATGAACCTTCTCTAACCACAGGATTCCTTCTTTGACTGCAAAAAGGGGGGTCCACCAAAGAAGACTTCCCACGGACCACCTGCCGCACCCTTAAACAGGTTATTACCTGGGGCAGCCTTTCCCAACCTGGTGTCCTCCAGATGTTAGGGACTACAGCTCCCAGTGTTCCTCACCATTGACCACACTGGTTGAGTTGCCCAACCCACCTGGAGCACACAAGGTCAAGGAAAGCTGAGGTAGGAACATCCATTTTCGCCTATCAAAGAAAACAAAAAACAAAACCAAAACCAGCAGGGAATTTAAGAGCTACTATGAGCCTGGCCCTTACATTCCCCTTGCAGCTTGAACAGACGCCCATGATATCTCACAACTGTCCCTCTGTTTCAGGGGGGGCTTTGCCAGGAGGCAAAGGGGACACTGTTGTTCAAGAAACATAAACCCAACTTTCACTTGGGCATACGTTCTTTGAATGTGCATTCCTTGAAAGGTAGCCCCTTACTATGTAATACTTTGGATTCCAGCAACACTGTTTTTTAATTGAAGAAGGTATCTAAGTTCGTTAATTTATAATGCTGTATATCTCAGGGTTAAGGTACATAATAGGAGGTTATAAATCTCCTTTTGAAGAGGGCAGTTGAATCAACAGCACCAAATTCCCTGGCTTCTGACTACTTAAACCAGAACAGCAATTCATACTAACCCAGGACACTCCCTCAGCCCAAGTTCATGGGTCCATCTCACCCACTGTTGTCAACTGGCAGCAGCTCTGCAGGCAGGAATTTTTTCAGCTCTATCTCAACATGGAGAAGGTTGAACTGGGAATTTCTACATGCAAAGCAAGTGCTCTAACACTGAGCTACAGCCCTTCCTCAAATACTATGCTGTGTTGTATTTATACCACACCTTTCTTCCTCTCTCAAGGAATCCAAGGGGGCTTACAAAGGTGTTTTTCTTCTCTATTTTATCCTCACAAAAACAACCAGTGAGGTAGGTTAGGCTGAGCATGTGTGACTTGCCAAACTCCCCCTGTCAGCTTCGTGGACAAGCGGGAATTTAGAATGCAGTCCAACACTCTCACTTCCAACAGCACACAACTCTGATTCAAGAAACTAAGGGTACATTAAAGTCGCAAAAGATAAATTTCTGTGTTGGAGATCAAGCTTCTCCAGAGGCACAAACCTGTCATATAAGACCCAACTTCAATGTGAAACCAACCTCATGAGCAGCTGGGAGCTACATTACCCACTGCTGTGGACTGAAATGACAACTGAAGTCTTGTTCATGCATTCCTTGACCCTGGAATAATAGTTCAGGTTTTTTCTCCTCTGCCTCTGCCCAAAAGGTGATGCATGGGGACTAAAAAACCACAGTTATGTTCTGGAGTTAAAACTCAGGGTTGCTTCTCTCCCAACAACCCAAAGTACCCGGTTCAGATGCCACACAGCACAACACAGGAATGGGTTCCTTCACCAAAGTGGAAAAGAAGCAGAGGCAGTGAACAACTGGGAACCAGCACCCTGAGTAGTGCAAGTTTCCCGCCTTCATGGTTCTAATAATCTCCTGGTAGTTGGTACATGCAAACCGGGCCAGGGAAGAGGAAGAACATTATCTGCAAGAGGATGTATGAATACCCAGGCAGGTCCCAGTTTCACTTGCACAATGTAATGGGAGGCAAAAGTAGTTGCAGACAGCTAATGCCCTATTGGTGACAGTGGAAAAGAATGGGACTGTCCCACAGAAAGGTACCAAAATCAGTTTTTTTTTCTAATGTGACTGCCTTAACTGGCAGTCATCTGGACATAGTGTTAAAATCTTTAATGCAAACACTGTTCTCCCTAAAATATTGTGTAAGATCAACGTGCTGCTTGGATAATGCTTGTCAGCAAATCTACCTACAGTCATTAGAACTCAAGAACGTCAATCAGGTTGGTTCCGTTTAATGAGATGGCCTCATTGTGGCTTGGATTATTTCTTGGCTTTGTATACAGTACATTTCTGACTTCACAGCCTGTTGCAATGTTAATGCCACACTAAGATCAATGATTAGAGGCCTAAAATAGTTAACAATAGGATGTTTGTTCTGAAAGGTTGTAAGTGCCCATTTGGAACACTTTTTCAAAACTGAAGAAAGCTTTTCATTAAAGCAAAAAGTACCAAGCATATAAAATGGATAAAGAATTTCTTCTAAAACAGAGAAGTGTTTGCTGTACCATTATTAGGTTGTTCAGGCTGTGTAACTTGAGCCACGAGGTCCTTATTGTGTCTTAGAAACAGGATAGTATTTCTCAGGGTTAGTGCATGATCAAAGTATCTTTGCGCTTCACCCTCTCCTGTGCTTTGAACCTAAATAAAAGAACATTAATGTGTACTTCTTATGAGCTGTTTATGCAAATACAATGGATGCAAATCAAATTAAAATATTACAAAAACATTCCTAGTAATTATGAATATGCAGCTGCTTGGATACTCTTAACAAAAAATATTTCAGTGTCATGTTCACAAGTACTATTATGTTTCTAATATTGTCCAATATGCTTACCTTTTTAAAAAATATTGAAGGCACATTTTAACAGCATTGTAAACAGCCTTCATAAGTTACAGACATTAGATCAGCTTGGTGCCCTACAGATGTGTTAGACTATAACAATCATTCCCAGTCATAATGCCCAATGCCAGGGATAGGCTGGGAGCCGCAGGCCTTTACTTTGTCTAAACACGCACAAGATTATGCCTTAAATGGAATGAAAGAGCTTTTAAAGATTTTGATCATTACAAAAAAAAGTTGCATCATGAACTTTTAGCATTGTAACATGCTCTTTAAGGTTACTTTTAATAATGTGGGGGGGGCGGGGGGAGGTTTATTTTAACATGAGATCTCCTCTACTGCTTCATTCTCAGCACTTGAAGTAATCCCATCTGCCCCTGGAGGCTTTTGCTTACAGGATAAGAAAATGTTTCCAATTGGTAAGAAGAGACCCTGAAGGTTTAGGTCACATTGATTTTTATGTTTCGTAAGCATGCATGTGCAGTAACAGTGAGGCCTTTAACATGCTGGATTTCTTATAGAGTCTGAGACCAGTTCTGTGAGAACTGTACTCTATGGAAAAGCAAACTGTTGAGGATGCAAATGTTGACCAGCTCCCACTCTTTAACCAGTAGTGAACAACAAGTCATTTACCTTTTCAAGCTCTACAAGAAAACTGTCCAAAGACTCATCTGACAATTTTCCAACTTCAAACATGGTGACTGCATGACTTTTCAAATTCTGCAAGACAGACAATAGTATGTCCTTAAATTTGTAATATTCAGTTTTTCTGCATCTATCCAATGTTCGATAGAGTTAATGGTAAAGAAGTAAAGACACAGAGAAGCTTCCCTCCTTCTCCCAAGTTGATGTGGTTGTTTAGACAAAAAAGTACTACAACATGTTGGAAGCTGTAGTAATTTTTCTCTTTAAACATTCACAAGATTGTGCTTTTAATGACTGTAATAATGGTCAAAAGTTTCATTTTCCCATAAAAATTTGCCAGACTTGAAAACTTAAACACAGCAACTTCCTTATTTTTTTTTTTTTTACCAGAGTTAAAGAACTTTTAAAGAGTTCTGACATTTCTGTATCAGTGCTTTAAGCAACTTGACATACTGGTGAGAGATTCCCCATCATTAAGAAGGCAGTAAGAGTTGAATCAAACAAGAAGGCTATGCGCTTCATGTGTCCACTCGACAGACTCAAGCTGCTCACACTGGCAGTATCACCTAAGGAAGCAAAAGACAAAACAGAAACAGGACTGTCAACTTTCATACTTCTGACAGCCAGCGAAGGCTGTGTGCATCGCCTGGGCGTGACGGATGAGCTGACCCGCTCATGTACCGCAGCAGACGTGTGCTATTCTTGTAAACGAGTCCTGAAGTGGCCAGCTGCCCAGAAAGAGTCAGGCAAGCATCCCTCCCCTTGTGACCCCGGAATGGCCGAGGAAGGCCTGAACTGTCGGAGCATCTTGGGCTGCTATTGGCCCAGCTGCTCTGATGTCACAGACAGACTTGCAGGGCCAGACAGTGCAGTACTTAGCAGAACCAACTTAAGGTCTCGGGGTGAGGTCCATGTGTAACTCTGGCTATCTGAGACACCAGAGGGATTGAGATCTATGGAAGGGGCTTCTGCATGACATCTTGCTGGCACAGATCATGAGAAGTGCCTCAACACTTTCACGAAAGACATTTGAAGTATTCTTGCTGCTTGTATGAGCAGGCCATCCAGCCATTCATTTATTCCATTGCACTACCCAATAGCCAGAGCTTTCTGGGCTGCCTGCTTGACAGTTAAGGCAAAATGCTGCCTTTCTGCAAGGGTTCCAAACATACAAATACAGTTCTTTAACCCAGAGATAAAGGTTTAAGCTTTAAAGAGAAACAGGTATCAATGTTGCAACAGAATGTTAAAAAATCCCCATCTGCCTCACTGGTTCTTTTTCCAGCCTAACCAGTGCTTCCTCCTCCTCAATACGTGGGACCAGTCCAGTTCTCCCTGTTGTATTTCCTTGTCCTCAGGGACGAGCCACTGGGCTATCAGACGCCTTAAGGATTCTAAGCAGCCAGCGCAAACTGTAACCTCTAGCCTGGCTCTAGTCCACACAATCCAAATTCCTCCCCCCAGTGAAGTAAGTGGGGAGATGACTAGGAAAAGGCCTTTTCTGCAATAGCGCCCTATCTGTGGAATACATTTCTGATGGAGATCCACCAGGCATTGTCTGTTTTCTCATTTAGATGCCAATTGAAAACATTTCTTTCTTCAACTGTTTTGGTGAATGAGTTGAGTTGGTTTTATAATCATTTATCAAATTGTTTTTATTTCCTGCCACTGCCATGCTTAAATATTAGCTGCCAGACAAATTTATTTAAAAGGCTGTTTTAAAATGAATGGTTTAAATGGTTTTATTATTAAGTGGATGCTTGGTTTTATGTTTTACTATTCGTTTTATTGATTTATCATGTATGGTCAAATTGTTTTATTTGTTGTCACTGCATGCAACATAAGCTGCCCAGAGAGTCTTACAGCGATGGGGCGTGGCACACAAGAGAAACAAACAAACAAAATCCAGAACAAAGAATGCCATGCCACTGAATGAAGGACACTGCTCTGTATGGAATACTAAAAGGAATGCATGGAAAGCTGTAACCATTAAACTAGCGATCGATGCCCTGCCTCTTACCCTGGTCATCTTGGCTATTTGTGTCTGTATCTGTGGCGGATGACCCCGTCTCCTGCACAGGGCTCCTGCTTTCTGTGCCATCCCAGGATAGCAGCATCTTCTGTGGATCCAAAGTAGTTCTAAGAATGGGAACAAAGGTCATAACATAAGAAGAGTCCTACCGTGTGGGCAGGGAATCCACAAAATACCTCTGTAACTCTGATTTGACAGCTAGGACTTGTCTTTCAGCAAAACAATGCAGCATTTGAACTGAGCCTTAGAGGAGCTTCACAAGTAGAATCAGACCTTCGGAACTGGGAAAAAATTTACTAGCCAGGCAGATGGAGATGGACGCGTTCATCCTTTAGGTTCCCCACTT
Organism: Varanus komodoensis; assembly: GCF_004798865.1. Lineage (NCBI taxonomy): Eukaryota > Metazoa > Chordata > Lepidosauria > Squamata > Varanidae > Varanus > Varanus komodoensis. The sequence goes on from NW_025335349.1 coordinate 23,684,355, forward strand.
ACCACATGCTAGATCAGGATGGGGTAAACATCCAAACACCATCCACTAGGCAGTGCTTTCAAGGACAGGTCTTTACAGAGGGAATTCATTCATAGGGTTCCCATAAGTCAGATGCAGCTTGACAGCATATAATAATGAATGCAGTGACACCAGCTCACTAAGCTAAGCGGGAAAAACTCTGCTAGTGCAAGAAAGCTGCCCAGTTGTGCGCTCAACAGCAGTGTGCAGCCAGGTACTCACTTCAGCCTGTTTATAGATGGAACTCTCCTCCATGACAAATGAATATTATCCAGATTTATTACTTGCCCCTTTTTATGGGCAAACCCCAACCGACAGTACATGGAGACAGCATTCTGAAGTGAAGAAGACATTCATGATCAGCACATGTTGCTTTTGTTTATTAATTTCAAAACAATTGATAAATAATTGTTTATTAATAAAAGATTGGTGTTTTTCCTTTAAGTGATTAAACTGAGTGGAAGCCTACCTTCACCAGTGACAGATCTATCTCCAGGACGTTTGCAAGCTGAAAGAACACAAGAATAGGTAAGGGGTACTGACAATTCTGCTGATATCCATTAAAAGTCACACCTTCACTTAGACAGAGTTCAAAAAGATACTTGGTTAAATGAATAGCTTGTTGGAATATTCAACAATAATTGAGCATAGTCAAGTAATAGACAGTGAATGGATAACATTTGTTTAGTCGATTAGCCAGCATTCCAATTCTGTTCTAAACCAATTTCCTAAATCAGGGTGACCATCAGGGTGATCATGACTGTTTTCAGAAAGGCTTCTATTTAATTTACTCTGAAGTGGTACGTAGCTTTAGGGCACCACTTACCAAGAGTGTAGGATTTTTAGCACAAATACGTTTTCCTGAGAGAACTGTAAGATAATGATTTAGTGATGTGGCACACATGATTTGCATTCACAAAGTACAAGGCTCAATCCTGGATGCTTCCAGTTAAAATTATTTCAACTGCTTGGAAAGTTTGCTCTAAGATTGCTTAAGAGAACAGCTGCCAGTCAACCTAGCCAGCAAGCCGAAAAGTGTTCTGAGATAAGAAAAGGTCCATATAATATTACAAGATAGCTTTCTTTACTTCCCCTAGTACAGAAGTCATTTATCAGTCATTTATCCCCTAGTACAGAAGTCATTTATCAGTCATTTATCCCCTAGTACAGAAGTCAATTTCATACTGGAATGGAGAGAAATAATCACCTTAACTCTAACGGCAGCAAAGCACTCTTAGAGCAAATTCAGAGCAAATCCTTGCTTAGATAAACATAAGCCTAGAGCCCAAACTATGCATGCCTGACCTGCACCAGCCTGCAGAGAATGAGAAAAATCAGACATGTGTGACTGAGTTTCTCTCCAAGGCCAGAGTGACAGACAGCAAGCCAAAGGACACTGATGAAGAGTGTGAACATTTCACAGGTTTATCATGTGGTTTCCAGAGAGATGCTTGCCAATATAACGACCTGTTCAAAGAATATCTTACCTCTGCCACGTTTGTGTGTTCATCGATTGAAACGAATATCTTATACAACAGGGTTTCAAAATAATCACCCTGTACTCTGTTCATAACAAAACCTTCGAGCGGGGGCACTGAAAAGAAAAGGTAAGATTAATGATACAATCTATGGATATTGTTGATGCATGAGAGTCTCCCATCCATCCTTTGGTTCCTGGACACTGCCCGGGGGACCACAGGATACTTCAGATAACAAGATCAGAAACAGAGCGCCATCTCCCATCCACTCCTAGCACCTGATGCAGAAAGACCATATCAGGTGCCTCTCAAAAGTTGGAAATTCAACCACTGGGAGGGGCTAAAGGGGCTGTTCCGGCAGGCAGGGAGGGGAGAAGACTGCAGATGCCAAGGTACAATGCATCTTGTGTTCTCTGCAGCCTCCTCACGTCTACCTCCAAAATGACCCAACTAGAGAGCTGAAAATGTCTGTTCAGCAAAAAATGCAGAGTTGAAGGACTGAGGAGGAAGAGGTCACTTCCACTGCTCCTCCCGTCCTGCACAAGGGGAGGCTTGCTTGTGCCCTGAAACCGTCTGATCTGCAGAACGGGGCCTCGGATGCCAAGCTAAGAACGCTTGAATTCTTCAAATTACATTTTACAAAATGGGAATGTAAAAAGATTACATCTCTAGGATCATGAAATGCATCACACTTTCAGGACCTCAAGCGTTACAGTACGGCTATGATGTACCTATACAAGATATGCTCTTGGATTATATTTTATATTGATATTTCAACATTGATAAGGCTATGACCAAAGAAATGTGCTTAAAGCTCACACCTATTCATGTTTAGATAGAAAAATTTCTACAGCTGCCAACATGCCCAAACCAATATGGGCGGCTGGAAAATGTTGGGAGCTTCAGGCTTTTTTTCCATCTAAGCAAGACTGTGCCCTTCTCTTAATAGAATATCCATTCTCTTTCCATACATTGCTTCAATTTAGCCACTACTCAATCTCTCCTGTGCAACAATTTTGCTCTGTACTCTCCTCTTGAGCATGCCACAGGCTGGCTGGCTGGCTGGCTGGCTTTCTCTCTCTCTCTTTTTCTTTCTTTCTATTCCACTTTTTTTTTCTTACAAAGAATGGCTTGCACCATTCTCCTCCTGCTGCTCTCAATCTAATCCCCACAACAACCACCCTCTGAGATAGGTTGGGCTCAGAATCTGTGACTGGCCTAACATCACCCAGTTGCTCCATTGCTGAGTGGGGACTAGAACCAAGATCACCTGAGTCCAAATCACATGCTCTAAAACCACTACACTACACCAGCTCTCTGGTTCCTCTTATTATCATTAATAATATTAATCAGCTATTTTAATAAATTTGCATAAGATATAGGTACATTAGTTCTCAAATTGCTTTTTTTGAAATTAGGAATTCCACTCACCAGCAATTAAGAAACCTAAATATATTCAGGATAAGGCTGGAAAGTTATGAGAAAAAGTTGGGGAAAGAAATGGGTAGGAAAGGAGCAGCGGTTAGACTCAAGCACAAACTCAAGCAGAGAACTTAGATATGTACTAACCCCTTGGAGGGGCTGTCAAGTCGCATTTAAGAGCAACAAGTGTATTTCCTGCAAACATTTAGCTTCTTATTACTTCTGAAAACACATCTAGACAGCTACGTAAAAATGGAAACAGAAGAAAAAGGGAGGCATGCTAGTTTTATTATTTTCTGCTGAAGTTTGCCCTTCATTAGATTGGGGAAATCCCTCTAAACAGTAGTTCAACTTACCTGCTATACAACTGTCATCTGATATTGGTACATCAAGGTAAATAAATCCTTTATTATATAAACCTAGAGAGAGGAAAACAAGGTCATATGACAAAGATATGCAACATACAAGAGGACAGATTATGCTCCTGATATAGACACAAAAGTCAGTATCTGTGGAATTGCAGAATCCTTCCAGTTTTCTAAGCAGCAACTTCCATAAAGGATGTTGACCATGAGTGTGGGGTGGGGGGGAGGTGAGAAAAAGGAAGTGAACCTTTCCACTCAACTGGCTGTGCTCAAATAAGAGGATCTTTGAATCCAAACGATATACTTAGCACTCAACTTTAATGAGCTAGATGCCAATATATATTTGTAACAGTATCTGAACAAACAGTGCACGCTGCTTATCTTAAACCTACTACAACAAATACAATATGCAGAATTTATTCAGTTAACCTCCATCTCTCCACCCAAACTCACTGTGAACAATGTTGTAGTCCAGAGATCCAGCAAGCTGAGGACCTGAATCAATGATCTTATCAATAGCAGATTTTTCAGCATTAGTGCAAATCTAGTGAGAAATGTTTATTAAAGGAGATATTTGCATTAATATACAAGTCTTTTTTAATTATTCCAGGTAAACTTCAGATTGAAATTCGACAACAAAACAGCACATTTCCAACCACTCTGAGACTCTGTTGCTAGGCTGATCAGGCATGGATTAAATACCAGAATAGACTTTCACTATGGAAAGGCCATCCTCTTGCCTATTCTACTTTTCTAATACTAGAATTCTGAGCAACCCAACAAAATTGGCTAGCAGCAGAATAAATACAGACTGGGGGTGGAGGGAGAAGGCGAAACTAGTACCAAAAAGGGCTCCCCTCAAATTTCTGCAGCCCTTAACATCTCTAAACAAAAGCATGTTCTGACTGTAACAGCAAGTATGTTTATATTCCTGATCTGGAGAGTGGGATGAGATGAAATGAAAGGCCTAGTCAAAGCTTTTGTTTACTTGAACCAGAAAAATATAGTGAAGGTACCTTTATGTCATCCTCAGTGATGTAACCAGCTTGTACCACCCACCAAGCCTCTATAGCAATCTCTACTGGTTTCACAGGCAGCAAATCACGAGCTGTTTTCCTTCTGAAAAATTTCTGAAGTGGCACATACCATTGGAAATTGAGTAACCGATATACTGCTTTATACCACAGAAGACATTATCACTTATGTTTTCTTAATACGGCATACACAAACCTTTAACCCCACAAAGCTCATCTGTCTTATTAAAAGATACTACTTTTCATCATTAATTCCCAGACATTTTTGTACAGTAAATTATCTACAGATCTCTTCAGTGCATTTGCAAAATGCATAGGTTAAAACTGATCAAATATGATAGTTTCTAGAGACAGGCAATACTACTGTTCTGCTTCATCCTTCAATTTCCACACATACACCCTCACAGAAAAACTGTAAGATTTATGTTAATTGAAGCACAGTTATTTTTCTGCAATCTGAAAATAAGGTTAATGTAAATATATTCTGGTATGATTGGTTGCATGGCTCTAAACTTGGGCTGGACACTGGGTTCTCTATCATATCTGTATATAACAACTCACAATAACTGCACAGACATCCTAAAAATGTCTGAATACAGTTTAAGGAATTGGTTTTGAGCCATAAAGTGCTCAGCACACTGGGCTTAACCATTTCTAGAGATCTGCTTTCTCCATTATGCCTCATCAATCTGAGAACAAGCATTTGCTCATACTTATGATGCACCAAGCACACAGAATGACAGACTCAGTGCAATGAGAAGACCTTTCACCAAGAGATAATTTACTAGAGCCAACATAACCCATAGATCACCATCCACCAGATAACACCCTCCCTCGCAATATGTTGTACAAGGGGGCACTTCCGAAAATTGCTTGGAAACTGCAGTTAGTTCAGAAAGCAGCTATGAAGCCGTCACCTGGGACCAGCTTTAGGAACACCTTATATGCCACTGTTGATGCAGCTTCGCTGGTTGGCAGTACTCTGAACGCTGGGATCTGGTATTGTGGGCCCACTCTCTCCCATATGCACCTGTCCAGGTACTTCACTATGAGACTTTCTCCATGGGCACTTGACTTCTAAGGTGAGATGAGTAATAGTCGGGGAGAAGAGGATTTCTACTGAAGCTATTTCTACTATTGTGTCTTTGGAAAGTTCTCCTGGGGAGGTCTGAAGGGTGCTTACCTTATTGTTCTTTGGGTACCACCAGATGAAGAACTTTGTAACTGTTCTAGGATTTTTAAAAATCAGCTTTATTTGTTGTGTTTATTTGGTATATCTGCTGTTCTAATTAAATCACTTTTTAGTCAATTGTTTTATTGTAGTGTATCTGTTCCCATCTGTCTTGAGAACAGTCTGAAGTATAGGACGTAATTTTAATAAGGAATTAAGATTCCACCAAATGGTGTTGGTAGGAATTTTACTGCTTGTGATCAGAAATTGCAGGAGTAGACAGGTGAATCTCACAACTTTACAGAAAAATGAAGGTGATTGGACACCCACTATGGCAAGTTAATAATTGGTAAATTGCCTCCTGTATGCAACAAAAACAAACTATCCTTAACAGCATGCTCAGAATGTTAGTGCCCTTTGCCTTCCAAAGCCACATAAATAAAGCAATCTCTCCTTCCAGGTTTTCAAGAAAGCACGCTCAGGCAGCTATCGGGGATGTTCCAACTTTAAGTTGCTGCTACTGTTTACTTTAAAGGGCTAAACTATAGTGACCCAGATCTATTATTTCCAAAGTGTTGCAATGCCTTTTTATTTTGATAGTTTTCTGTGAGCAAGAGCTCAACTCAAGAATGGTAGGTGGGCTTTCCAAACATTCTAAATTTGAGATTTAAAATTATTCATTCTTTTAAAATGCATGCTCTTATTCTAAAGGCATAAACATCTCTAGGATAGACTACCAGTACTAGGGCAGATGGAGGAAAACTGGGAAAGCAGACGAGCAAAGAAAACTGAATTCGTACTTTTGATGATCTACACTGGTTCATTAGATCAATGTACTGGTTTCTTCCTATGCCAAGCAGCCTTAGGCCTGAAAAAGAAATATTTTTGTAAGTCCCTTTAAAAAATTACATTCATAAAACTATTCTAAGAAACTGGAGTGAAAATGTTTCTACCTTTTGCTTTCTAACCAAGGAGCAGCTGCCCTTCTTAGCAATGCTGGTGGGTTCATACATTTCATAAAAGAACATGAGTTTGAACACTGACATTTGCTGTTATAGTACTTTCAGCTGGAAATAGTCATAATATTCCTATTTCATTTAAAACATATATATGTAGCACCAAATAAGCTTAACCTTGATTCAAAAGATGTCTGGGACTTCAACCCAAAGCACACTCATTAAGGATAATATTTGATCGGCTCGGAACTGTAAAAGATTTCCTCAGGTCTTTTATAGCTTGGAAGTTCCAGGCAATGTATACAATTATTATGTATTTTAATCGAAGACTTAGTCGTTTGCTCTGGAATTGTGGGCTTGACATACAGGACCTGCATTTGGGGCAATGGTAAAGGGAAGGCCAAATGGTTTTCTTACTCTCCCTCTTCTAGGCCAGCAGTGGTCTTGGTTTGCAGTTCAGAAAATCAAGTTCCTTCTGAATGGGAAGGAAGAATTACTCATATTAGCTTCAAAGGCTAATATGCTGACAGCTAATTCTGTGAAAACCAGCAAGGAAGAAGTGGTTATAGTAAATGGATGTAAAATTTAATCTAAATGTTATTGTTACGGCTTACAGTTGAGACATCAATTATCCACAAAAGAGTCACTTGATGGGCTAGTGTTTTATTTTCTTAACTATTTGTGTTATTTTGTAATCAGTGCTGCCTTTGTTCTTTTTATGTATGACAGACATTTAACGCAAATTTCAAAAGCACTTTTAAACAAGTCTACAACTTCAAAAAGAAACGACCATGCAGCTGTGTTTTTGAAACCAGGAAGATATGTGTGTGTGTGTGTCCCTGCAATGAACATTTATGTAGCCCATGGAAAAAAAAACACAATCATACTTACAATCTGCAGCAGTAAAATTGGGCAATGAATCATAGCTTTTTTCACTGTTCATTATATCCTTTAAAAAAAGGGAAAAGTTGAAGTGTCAAGTTGGATCCACTGTAATGTCTCATTTCATAATCATGCACTCATGTTACTTTAGTACATATGCTGAACCAACTTTGCACTCAAATTCTATTTTACTGGAGTTTATTTTATTTATTAAAAGCCTTTCCATACCATCCTTCACTGAGTCCCAGGATGGTAATATAACAAACGCACAGCATCAACCAACAATTGGCAACAAATAAAACCCAGTTTTAAAACCATGTCAACACTTAAAATATCAGGCAAATAAAAAGGTTTTGGCCTGGGTTCTGTTTTTATGCCATGGTTTTCCAGTAATGCCAATTCACAGGTTCTTTAACCCATGATTCAGTGGGGCTATGAGCAAACATGATGCCTTCCACATGCTTGTCCTTTCCACATTCTAGCAGCTTTAATCAACAACCCAGGAATGCCCCAAGCCTGGGAAGTTTGATATGATGCCTAAACCTGGAACCCTGAGTTAAGAGATACAGAACATAGAGCTTTAACTCAGCAAGAACCCATGATCTGGGGAGCAGATGTCACATCAAACAATGCCCCATTCTTGGGCCACTGATTAAAACGGATTCAAAATAGAGATGGTAAGCATGTGGGAGTCAGTGCGGATATTCCCTCATTTACACCATAGATTGCTGAAGATGTGAGCAACTCATGGGTTATCGTCCATGAGAAGAATGTCTTTCTTTTGATTTGGAAATTTTTTATGTTACAAACAACTTTTAAACCCCCTCCCAACAGTACAATCTAAAATTAGATATACAGAATCAAGGAAATGCTGATTTTAAGCAAGAACACTCAGATCGAGACATGCGCATGGACTGTCCCATTCATTTGTCTGAGGGACTCCACCAGCACATTAAAGTAGTGCATTCTAGTGCTCCAACTAATGAAATGCATGGCAGGTAGGAGGAAAGCAACTCAAGCTTTCTGTATGCAAAATGGCAGTCCCACACCAGGAAGAGATTGGTAGACTGGGATAGAGATGGATGTAAACCTTATAGTCTCATGCCATCAGTTGACCTGCATAATTTCCTATTGATCACATTTGTATCTATTCATTGCTCCAAGGAAGTATACATAGATCCCTGTTTTAATCTCTTCCTTCTCCAATCCTATCAGTGATCTTCATGGGTGAACAGGAACTGGAACCCAAGAGTCTCACCATATCACTTCTGATAATAAGTTGGATTAAGCCCATGGTGTAGTGGTTAAGAGCATGGGATTGGGACTCAGATGATCTGGGTTCGAGTCCCCGCTCAGCCATGGAGCCAACTGGGTGACTTTGGGCCAGTCACAGACTCTCAGCCCAACCTACCTCACAGGGTTGTTGTTGTGAGGATAAGATGGAGGAGGAGATGTAAGCTGCCTTGAGCCCTTTGTAGGAAAAAGGCAGGATATAAACTGAAAAATAAAAAAAACTGAAAAAAAAATAACTAGTTTGAGAATTTCAGTAAATAGCCTGTGGCTGACACTAGACGCTACAGCACCAGGAAGAGCTGCCATCAGCTGTAATGCTGCAAAAGGGAAAAAGAAAAACAGGACAGGCCTAGAGATTTCAAGTGCCACTGGAAACATCTTGCCCTGACAGCATGGGAGAAAAAGCAGACATAACTTGCTGTGGCCGCTGACTGGCTCCTTGAGGGGATGGGAGAAGAAAGAGACTGTGAATTCAAAAGAAGAGATACTACAGGAAAGAAATAGAGGACTAGACTAGCCCAGGACAAGGAATGCATTGCTAACATTTGTTGGTTCCTGAATAAGAATACTTCCAGCCATCCGACCAACTGAATCAAGCATCACCATGAAGCTTGTTGGAATCCAGTCTGCCATGTGGTTCAAGGGGACAAATAATGTAGTATCTTTCAAACTGGATTATAATTACATTGGTCATGCTACTTGATTGTGTGGTTCCTTGTGTTGCTTTGGGTAAGGACCAGGCCCACTTTTCCTAAAATACAACCTTCCTGAGATTCTGAATCAGAACTGGAAGCAGCAGTCAACTGTAATTCTTAGCTGAAATGCCAAGGCCAACAAACCCAGAAATAACTCAAGAGGCTGGTAGAAACCAGACCATGCTTGGTTCCATGGGAAACTGTTGAGCAGGCAGAGATGGATGGGGACAGATGTGACATTTTTAGCCTGCTTGTATGGCATCAGCTCAAAAAGGCAGACCATTTGGGTAGCATCAGCCATTCTCAGAAGGTGCAAGTTAATTCCTTCCGGTTGGTAATGGAGGACAGATATGTAATTTGGAATCAACTTTTTATCCTTAAATTGCATCTCACTAATAGCTAGAACTCTGCATATCCACAGAACTGAGGCATATATAATCAATTTCATGGAGTATAATGACAATAGTCTCATTAGAAAAAAGGTGGCCATCAACAACAGTTATCAGAAATTACCAGTTTATTCTGTGCCAAAGTATACATGCTTGTTTCTCTCACATGAGGAGACACTCAAAGATTTTTTGCTTCTTCTGCTAAAAAAAGTTTGCAAGTTCCTACATTGTAATTTGGCTACAAGTCCAAAGGGCAGCTGCCAAATTACCAGTTATTACCAACAGCCATCTGACAAAAAGTGAACAAAAGGACCCATCACTCCATATGGCATGTATTACGTTTCGCTGAAACACATGGATTGCTAGAAGGACAACATGGTGTCCTTCACTGACCAAGGGGTTGGACTCAGTGGCCTTACCAGTCCCTTCCAACTGTACTATTTTATAATTCCATCACTCTGCAAAACAAAATGCATCCCTGAAGCATTTCTTCAAACTTACCTCCATTATTCCTGTGTAATATGAAAAGGGCGTTATCCTCAAGCCTTTCACCATGATGTCAGACAAGTGATATGGGTATAACATGAGATGATCTCTGCTGTACTTCAGAAGTTCCTCATAGTATTTGCGTTCATCTTTCTTGACATGCTTAACTGTAAGAGAAAAGCAGCATTACGCATTTAGCAACAGACTTAATACATTAGTCAACTTATTAAATTTTTATGGGGTGTGAATGAAAACTTGGGAGAGGTTGTCGTGCCAACTTCAAGGGTCCATTTTCAAAGACATTTGGTGGGCATGCTGAAGTTTATGCAGAGTGGCCCTACTGCACCACAAATTAGTTATGGCATATGCAGGGCAATTAGTCAGTGGCTTGTTCCCAATAATTCAAATGGTCTTGAAAAGAGGGTAGTCAGTCAATGGAGATCAGAAATATAAATAAGCTTGTAAATCAACAGCACCCAGAACTGAGAATAAATTCAGAGCAGGGAACTGGGTATGTAGAGAGGCCTTTTGTATACTTGAGAACAAAGGACACTCCAATAAGAAGTGTTTAACAGCAAGGGAAAGGACAATAAGAAGGGTAATCTCACATTATGCATACACTGAGTTCCAAAGACATATTTCCTGGAAATAAAATTCAAGTCCATGAAGTCAATGGTTCTTACCTCCTAGTCAAGGCATGTGTGCTTTTTAATGTATTTATTTAAAATAAGTTCACCAAGCTGCTCAAGCTCAAGGCAACTTACAAATATAAGTGATGTCAGCACTTCTGCGTACAGCTATGAAATACATTCTGGCAGAAAGCAAAACTTCCCAGTCACCCTACCCTACATTCTTCCTGTGCCCTTGTGTTAAAAAAAGAAGTTTCTGAGAGGTTATACACTTTTTTGTTCCCAAGCTGGGCTTCCTAAATGTTTTCCCAGCAAACTTCAGGTGTTTTCAGGTGTTACAGGTGTTTTCCCAGCAAACTTCAGCACCAAGCACACAGCTAGAATTATGGATAATGATATTATGTTTTCAAAAACTTCTCCCTCACCCAGTTTTGTTTTTCCTCTACTCACCTAAGTTATTCCGATACCGCAACTGATTGCGGATACTATATAGCACAACCTGCTTTTCATATTCCCGTTGTGAGTTTCCAAGACCCTATGAAAAAAACAACAACCTTATTTAAACTGCTGAAAGCTTTGTATAATGCGATGCATTGGCATGTTCACACAGTTAACCCCAATCCTGGGCACACAATGCTTGAAAGTATCATTTATCTCAATGGGGCTTGCTTCTGAGTAAACAAGCACATTAAGGCGGCAATTCTCAGTATTTTAATATACAGTTTGGCCTAAGATGTTATTATAGAATCATGTGGTGGTTAAAAAGTGGTTCGAGGTTTTCTTACACACAAAATTGATTGTTATAGCTGATTCATGCATCTCTTAGTCATATGACACATGTAGGAAAAGGGCTTGAAAATACAGAACGGGCTAATGCCTTACTTGCAACATGCAGTCCCGGTGGAGTGTTATACGTAGAAGCTACAGAAAGCCTTGGCTAGCAGACTCCCCTCCCCTGTGCGACTGTCAGGAGGAGACTGGGAATATCCACTTCCATTTTACACTGACCCAGTCTAGGATTATGTCCAAACCGTATGCAGTGGTTAATTTTCACTAAGCATTGTAGGGGAAAAAACATAACTTCTTAATCTGCGGAGTGAAGTTTGTTTAAGGAAGTTGTAGTTAAGATCAGCTTGTCAAATTCAGATAACACAGCATATGGTGATCAAACTGTAATGGAAGCAAGAGCTTCTGAATTCCTTGAAGGAGGACCAAGCAGATTATGTTAAAGTTAGCTTAGGCTCATTTTGTAACCCTTTTTAAAAATTATGCTGAAACCAGACTACTACCAGGTATTGGATCCTTAAACTGGCAAGCCAGTATAAATGTACCCCTGCCCATAAGCATTTGCTAAAACCTGTTAATGCTCAAATTATGCCTGTAGATGGATTCATGCAAGTTGTAGGCTTTGGGAAAGGGCTAAGAATGTACAGTATTTTGATACAGGTGGGATGGTTGTGTTAAGGGTTCTTTGCCTGAGACTGGGGGAGGGCTGCCACTTGCAGGCTGTGGATCATTAACTGCTATCTGTCTCCTTTGTGGAGCTCATAGACCTAAAAGCTCAGAATCTTAGATGTCACTTGAAAGAAATACTAGCTGTCACAGTTAGAATGATACACCTGAATATGCTGTGGTAGAAATTTCCAGTGAGGTCATGGGTGTTGAACAAGTTGCTGATCCTTAGTCTAGAAGATAAATTTATAATTCAGACCCACTGAAACTGGAACACTGAAAGTTAAAATGTTAAAAACAAAAGAGTCAAAGTGTTATCCTATGCATGAATTTTATTGATCAGCATGATCTAGACCAACAGCAATTAGATTAAATTAGTGTAACACACATACAAGTTGTGCTTTCTCAGGTAACCACAACACATCAATGCAGACCTTCAGTGACAACCCGCTACTTACATAAATTAGTGTGTTTGTTTTGTTTTAACAGAACTTGCCCCACATTTGCAATCAGCAAAGTGCTGGTTTGTGAACACACACACCACTTCCTACAGAACACACATTTACTATGTAACATGAGATTTTCATATACCACAGCCTTCTTTACAACAGACATAGATTTGAGAAGGACAAAGCAATCTTCACATCAATATTAGTTCTGAGAGTACCCTCAAAAACAAACACTGCCTGGTATTAGCATATATCTGACACTAATAGGGAAGAAAGCAATCAAGACAGTAGCACAAACACAGTAACATAAGATGTGCAATTATCTACTGTCACAGGCAGTTTTGCACAATTTTTCCAAAAGGAACTGCTACCAAAAACACTGAGCACAGACTTTTCTATTGGCAAGGAGCAGCACAATTCTAAAGTCATGGGCTGGGATTAATTTCTGTTGGACATGGGTGCCAAGAGCATTCTATGGACCAATGCATTGACAGATAACCTGTGAATGCTGATAATTTCAAATAAATAATGCAGTTTTGGGCATCCTGCATTTCAGTGGCAGGACACATGCTTTGCACACAGATCAAACAACAGTCACTGGTGTTTCAAATTCAAAAGATCTCCAGCAGCAAAGCTGGCAATTACACGGAGCTCAATACCAACCAGAGTGGAAAATACAAGGCTAAACGTACTGTGTACTGTAATCCATAATTAATAAGAATTTTTCTATGGAAAAGCAGTGTACTAAGGTACTGTTGCTCCAACCGGTTCGGATCCTAAAATGCAAGAGTCGGGAGATGAAGATACAGGTGCCTGGGGACCCTACATCAGCTTCTGGCCACCTGATACCCTCCAGCTGTGCTGGACAACAACTCCCATTAGGTTGATGACAGCTGCAGTTCCAAACAGCCGGAGACCTCCTGCCTGGAAAGAATATTGAACCGGGACTTCAGAAGCTGCCCGACACCAAGCGATACGGAGAGAAACCATCCATGCTCGCCTATATCGCATTTGTGGGGTACGGGTGGCCGGAGGGGTCAGTTCGCGGGGGACAGGGAGAGAGGCGGGGCGTTGTTGTTTACAGGTGCCGGGAGGGGTCAGTCAGTACCTGCTTGACGCTGGCAGGGAGGCGGGCCCAGGGGTAGTTGTGGCGAATGTGGAACTCCACGTCCACATTCATGGCAGGCACCCCGGGATGGGGTGACGGAGGAGAGGGCGGGTGTCAGGGGGTGGTGGTTGGCCGCCCCCCAGTCCTCGACACAGCCGCCTCAGCCCCGGACTGGAAGCGAGGCGCGGACCAGCCACGACCCAATGCGGCCGCCACCAAAGCCCGGACTTCGCTCGCTCCTCCCCGCCCCACCTTCTCCTCCCCTCACAGCGCGCTTCCGCGTTACAGACACCGGTAAGCCCGCCTCCCATTGAACGTCACTTCCGAGGCTGGCGCGTGGGGAAAGGCTCTCTTTGTGAGGGGGGGGGAGAGGTGACCGCTCCGCTGAGGGGCGAAGACAGCGGCTTCTCCTTTGTGTAGCCAAGAGCATCGCCCGATTCTTTAAAAAAATACATACATTACACATATACATAGAAATGCACGCACACAAAAATCTGTATACTATAAACAAACCGCTCTTCGGTAAGACTCGAAATTTAAAGTCTTGAAATTTAGGCCCGTCATTTTGCGTCATCGCCCTGTGAAACCACAAGTCCCGTGATGCTTTGCAGAGAACGTGCCTTTTCATTTGTGACGTCGCGAAAGGGGAGGGAACCCGGCAGATCCTAAGTTTTCTCTGGAGTCTGTTTCTTTTCCTTGCTTTCGGATTTATAACGCAGCTCTTGTAAAACTGCGTTTCTTGAGTCGCTTGTTCACTCCTGTTCAAAGTATATTTCGTGTGCTGCTGAAAGGTTATATAAATCAAATAATATATAGAATTGGAAAATTATTCAAGTATTGAGACTCAGCAAATACGAAAGAGTAAAAAGTACCACACCAGAATTAAGCAGCAAGCCTTCTGACATGGCGATTAAGAATTATTATTCTTTCTTTCCAGGTTAAAGCCTTGGTACATTTCAAGAGAAAAGCTGAACCTTTGGGGTTGACTCCAGTTTTGCAAATAGTAGGATTTTCTACAACTTGAGACAGAACCCCATTACACCCGCAACATAGGTAGCGGTAGCCCCTGCAATCACCCTGTGTGCAGTGCAAGGACTGATGTGCCTGGCATTGCTTTTTTCCGCATTTAAAGCCCTGTTGCAACCCTGGGATAGGGGAGCAAGCATGGTTTTTTCCTGGGAGGGTCTCAGATTTCCGAAATTCAGTCCTGAGGTAACAGGAATTAGAGTTAGGACTTTGAAGTATCCTATCACCTTCCAGACAATGGACTGAGCCCTTTATGTATTTGATGTTTAATATATTGTTTCTTGTGCTATTGTATTCTTTGGTTTTTATACTGTCTGATAAAACAGGTATTTGCCACACACTCATTTTGGGATAACCTTACTTTCTTCACAGAACTGCCTTTAAGGAACGTAGCTGAGGCTGCTTGCTAAGTTCTTTGAATGTTTTCACTATGATGATGAAAATTGTTGCCACTCCAGGAATACAGCATTGACAAGGCATAAATGTGACATGGAATGAAAAGTCCATTTTTCAAAGGAAGAGGGAATTTCAGTCCAGATAGTAAAAGCTGTCTGTGAAACTGGTGCCCATGGAAGCTTTTACTTCCAATGCAAACAGCAAGTGCTTGAGCTAGAACTAAATGCAGCAGGGGACAAAGGGTGAGTGCCCCCTTTATGCCCCCTCCCCATGCCAAAGGTTCTTTTTGCATTTACTTAAAACAACAGCAAGTACTACACATGTAATTTCTGATTATGGGCTCATCCCATTTGGCCCCCAAATGCTCGCTGTTGACACAATATTCACAAATCACAGAAAGGTTGTGACTTTGTCCACACGCTTGCTTCCTTCTCTCTACACACATTTTATAGATAGACTTGGAGTTTCCTTTTCCACCTGCAGGTGTCAGCTATGCATTCTCTAATACCCACCATGTCACAAATTGAGATGGCCAGAGGAGAGCTATCATGCGCAATTCCCAAGCAAAGCAGTGGTGTGCTGTGGTCACGGACGTTGTGGCTGACCCCTGGCCTTTTTGGATAAGGCTGGAAAAACTCTGCCTAAAATTCAGGAGAATTACGGCCAGAAGACAACAAAGGGTTCTTTGGATTCCCAGCTCCAAGGTCGGAAAATCACTCTAACCTTGGCGTTGGGGATCCGTGCTATGATCCTTCTGCCCCGGTAGAACTGGCACAGAAAGAACTATGCTGGCTGCTTCTCCAAGGTCATAATGGAGAAAGGGTTAGGAGAGGCTCCAGGGACTGGGGAGGGGATAGGTGGGTGTCACCAAGCTATGGTGCCTCTGGGTGGTGTCTCAGCCTATGGCACTTGGCTCCATCCCAAGCACAGCAGTTAGTGGAAATCAGCTGTCTGGCTGCTTTGCAGGGTAAGAAGAACGTAGATTTCCCTTCCCTTCTATGCCCTCCCATGCTGCTTGGGTTGCCTGCGGTTCAGATGATTACGGACATCTCCCTACAAATGCTCCCTAACTGGTCTCTTTATGCTCAGATTTCCAGCTCAACCTTAACCTGAGTGCCTGGCCAAGACTGGAGCTGGTTTTCAACGGACATGTATCTCCAAGGGTGGAAAATCTGTGGAACCTCAACCAGACAAAAATTCCAAGCCACATATATTGTCTTATAAATGCATCTCATCCTACTGGTCTAGGTAGGTGGGATCAGGAGAGAAGGTTCTCCTTGCCTGCTCTTGTTGGGCGTTCCATCATTTTGCAAATACTTTTTTGCTTTTTCTTAAGGATCAGTTGGCATTGTTTTAATCTCTGCTGCCAATGGTTTTGCATTAATTTCTGCTGATGCTTTAATGGTGGTGTTGATTCTGTATGGTATTGTGCTCATGTTGTTTCTTCTTATTGTGCACCACCATCATCATCATCTAAGAAAAGTATTGATTCATAACTCTTCTGGCCATGCAACCTTCAAATTGATGTACAATCAGTGCTTCTTTTTGTCATAGAACACAGAGTTCCGGCACCTTTTTTCGATGGATTTTCCAAATTTTAAAAGTAACTTTTGAAAATTTGATGTTTGGTCCATATGGATTTGAATCGCTCATCGAATGTAAACCAAACAAGTAAATCTCAACATGATAAAGACAAAAGCTAAAACTAAATCCAGGCTAGACTGCATGTGCCCAGGCCTCTGTAACAGCTTGCCCTACAGTTCCTGCTAAGACCAGTAATATTTTAATCACATTCAGCTGGTTATCCTTTAAATTGATCATTTTGCCCTGTAAGCAATAGAATGCTTATAAGCATGACATAATTAACCCATTTTAGAGTGCAGAATTTAGGAAGAGTTCCTGAGAAAAATCTATAGTAAATAGGTTTTGGGTGGGCTGTGAGCATCTTGTTGTCAACAAAGGGGGGATATTTACTTACTCAGATATATAGGCTTCTCTGTTTCCAAAACAGAGTTCCTAGCAAAGAAGGAGGAGGGAGTGATCCTGTGGAGCCCCTAAACAGCATCCATGAACCAGAGGATGGGTAAAGAAAGGGACAGGGCATAACTCAGAGGGCGGGAAGGCCAGGATGGAAGCTCCCTTCCCTTTACCTCTGAAACACCCCAGCTGTTGTGAGCGAGAAAGAGGGTTGCTTTGGGTGCTGGTTCTCAAGGGACTGGCTGGGCTGCAGAGGAACCAGAATCAGAATGTGAAGTGGAACTGTCATGGGGCAGGGGTGGAATCTGGGCCATGCCGAGACACTGCAATGAGGGAAGTGAAAACACAGAAAGAAGTGAAGACTCCAACAAGACATGCACGGCTTTTGACCCCATTACATGGATCTGGATGCAAAGAGGAGGTGTACTTGCTTTCAGAAGGCCCCTCCCAAAGGGAAGGGGCCCAGGCATGCTCATAAGGAGGTTCCTGGAGACTGGGCTCAGCAAACCACTCTGTGCATGCTCAGAGATTCATTCTGGTGTTTTGTGCTGTTTGGTCAGGAAGGACGCATTGCAAGGAAAAACGGTCTGTGGCTTTTGATTGCGTGAAGGGGGAATCCCGACTTGTGACACAAACTACACAGGCAAATAATGCTGGCCATAAGGACAGGAAGATGAGTATCGTGTTCTGCCTAGGATGACTAAAAGCCTCTAAGTTCTGGAGCTTGCATCACTAACAGCATAACCCTAGCCACGTGCCCTAAGCTGGGTTCTAAAATTGCCATATGGAAACAACTCAACAATTAATATTAAAACAATGACTAAATCTGCTTAGAAAACATACTACTGATATCATTGCCATTATTACATTTATATCTAGCCCCCTTTCCTCAAAGAAACCAAAGATGGGCTCCATGATCTTCTTTTCTATTTTATCCTCCCAACAACCCTGCGAGGTAGGTTAGGCTACAGGTCAGTGACTTGCTTAAAGTTCCCCAGTGAACTTCACAGCTGAGTGGGGATAAGGATCTAGATCTCC
Organism: Varanus komodoensis; assembly: GCF_004798865.1. NCBI lineage: Eukaryota > Metazoa > Chordata > Lepidosauria > Squamata > Varanidae > Varanus > Varanus komodoensis. The sequence goes on from NW_025335349.1 coordinate 23,702,619, forward strand.
CAAGGCTCAGGCCAGCACTTTGAGCTCCTTATCATGCTGGCAGTCTTTTTCATCCCTTCATCCTTTCCCCTCCAAGACAAGTTATAATCTGCCTTCTCCTCTCCTATTTTTTCCTCACAACAACAACCCTGTGAAGTAGGTTAGGTCCAAAGGCATGGAGTGGGTTTCATGTTGGGGTGGGAAGTGCCAGAACCTGGATCTTCCATGTCCCAACCCAATGAGCTAATTCAGCCTTCCCCAACCTTGTGCCAGAAATTTCAGGCAATGGCTGACTAATTGATGCAGGACACTGGCTTTCCTTAGATTTATTCAACTAAAATAAGATGACATGCTAACCTTTCTCCCAAACCACGTCAGGATGCTCCAGAAAGTCACATTCCCCAACAACTGTAGACACAATTGTTGAGACAACGTAGGAAGTCTGTCATAGAAAAGATTTGCCCCTTGCCAAAATTCTTTGATGCTCTACCAAAATGCATTATAGTTTCCTCTTAATTCTGTCTTCATTTTCCATAGACCAATCCCAAACAATAGCACTAATCTCACTAATCAAAAGTGGCACGAATTTTGCAAACTGGGGCAACTAATTAGTCTTTCAACTAATGAAGGACGTGGTCTCTGGTCTACAAAAGCTTTTGCCATAATATTATTGTTGGGCTCCAAGGTGACATGAGATTCTTTGCTTTTGTTGCAACAGACTAATAGCCTCCTGCACCAAGCAATGATTGATGGATTTTGAAGCTCTAGTTAAAAAACAATATCCTGCAAGTCTGAAATGTGCCCACCCTGGATCTAAACTGAACTCTAGATAAAGAATGACTCCATCTTTCAGAATAACTCTGTTTTCTCTGGGCACTCATTGGGACGTGTTCATTTTTGTGTACCCTTTAATTAAAAAGAATTGAATGGGCAGTATGGGACCTTGTATTAATCTAATCCATCCTGCAACACAGAGACAGCTTCCTAGCATATTCTTATATCCAAGTAATTAATCAGCTTATAAATAGATCCCCCCACATCACAGAGAGAGAGCACAGTTTAATTGAACTGTGTATCAGTCTCAAAGTGTCTTAATCACAAGGGTTCTGCAAATGCCATCAGCGAAACACAGCTAGTAGAATGGTACATTCACTAGCGACAAGTCAGGGCTGAAGCAAACAGCATGGCATTGTGTGCAGACTTTCTAAAGTTTTAATTGCTTTCCTTCCCCCAGGTCTGCTTGGAGTGAAAAGGCAAATGTTAAACTAGGAGACACACACAGATGCTTGCTAAATGGTGCAGAAAATCAAACGAATTGCAAGCTTATTCCAAGCTTATCATTTTCCTCCCAAAGTGTCAGATACTCCAGGACTTGAACCATGAACCCGCAGATGGGGGTTAGGTCTTAACATATAGAGCATAATCTACAACTGTTTGTACTTTCATCCTGCAAAGTATTGTTCTGGAAGAAGAACAGAATGAAGGATGCAGTATTGGACCCTGTGACTTGGGAGCAGCATGAAGCCTCTGGTTTGATCATTTCTGGAATAAAGTCAAGGAAGGAGGGTGCCTGGCCTTGTCTCAGCAGCACTACAATAACTTCTCTGCTTGCTTCCTAGCTGTTCCTGGAATTACAGACATTGTGAATTAGTTTAAGGTGTTTGCTTAAGTACAACACATTCTCTGCTCATCCCTTGCTGCAGAGAAGCCCTGCTGGAGGCTCATGTTAAGACGCTGTACAAACCCTTGTTAACAAATCTGTCAAGTTCCAGCTGTGGAACCTGACTTTGATAATTGGGATAAATATGGAGGAAGTTAAAAGAATAAAAAGAGAATTTCCCCCTGTTTGTTCTTGTGCCCCACAGTTCCTTAATTATTATTTGAAGGATAAATGGATGGGGCAGGAGTGTACTAAATAAGTAGATGTACATGACCATCATTTGAACATATCCTTATGCAATCAAAAGTAGGAAAATATAATTTGAAAGCCAGGTACCCATTTGATGATCTAAAGCCATGCAGCTGGGGATACTGGGAGTTATAGTCCATTTGGAAGAATCTTTCTCCAGGTGGAAGAAATACTGTATTATTAAATATCATTCACTTCTATGCAACTGTAATTTTAAAGCACTCTACAAGCAATATATAGAAGGACAGGTTCCAGTTCCCCTCCCAAGTCTGAACTGTTTTTCACACTGCCTGATGCCTTTGAGCAGGTGGCGTCAGAGGTTATTGGAGACATCTGGAATCAAGCACAAACAAGAACATTTTCCCTTTGTGAAAGTTACAACCATGTCCAAAAAAGAAGCAATTTTCCTGATGATGGCATACAGCTCTCCTTTTCAAGAACCTTATTATGCTAATCTTGGTTAATCTTCCTTTCTCACCTGCAGGTTTCTCTCTTGAACCAGGCACAATCTAAGAAATGTGATCCAAAGGCCTCTGCAGGTCACATGGAATTTACTATGGAGACTAGTCCTGTTCATTTGGCAGCTTATTGCTTCAAGCAGCTTCCTAACCTTCTGGTCAGGTTTGGCCATTTGATTACCCCTTTCTAAATAGCAACTGCAGATATATTTGTAACTATGTCAGCTTTTGTTGGGTAATACATGTTTACATTTTTTTTCTTCTGAAGCTTAGCTCTCACCATGTAATGGCATGGGGGAAATAAAAGATGTGGAGGGAAAAGCACCGTGAGATTTGTCAGCTTTTTAGAGGTGTAGTGGAAGCAGGACTCACAGAGTCACAGCACTAGGACTGTTTTCATCAGCAGGAAGAACTGACATCATTTGGCACCCCTCCAATTTCCCTGTTTCCTCTGTGATTAGCTGCTATCCCTGAAGTAGTGGGGAGAACTGACTTTTCCCAGCCCATGGATTGCTCCGTGTTGCAGTGCAGAATATTTTGGGGTACCTTGGCCTTGAATGGGCAATGGAGATACATGGTTCTAAAAATCTACCTGCTCCTCAGGGAGATGAAAACTGCAAGAACTGGATTGATAATACTAATTTTGGGGCTCTCCTTCTGATGTTCTTGCACATCAGAATTTACCACTGCTAATAATGCACCCACTGCTTCTCTTCTAATTGGCACTAAGACAAGTTGTCATTTCTTTCTCGCCACAGGCCTTTCCATGGAAGCAACATGACAGAACAGAGGTTGTCCTACTTTGGGTGCATTGTGGAAAGACAAGACTCCTTGGAGAAGATAATGTTAGAGAAAGTCAAAGGCAGAAGAAGAGGATGAAAATGACCTATGAGATGGCTGGATTCTCTAAAGGAAGCCACAGCCTTGAGTTTTACAAAAGCTGAGCTGGGCTATGAAGAACAAGACATTCTGGAGGACACTCATTCATAGGGTTGCTATAGGTTGGAGGCAACTTGATGACATGTAACAACAAACAGGAACCTAGGAATTATAATTATGGGCCACTATATTAGAGATCTTACAGAATTCCCAGCACAGTCAAGCTACAATCCCCAGGGCACCCAAGTTAACTACGATATCATTGTAGTACTGATATGCTTTGAAGTGTGCGGAAAGAAGGCACTTTTATAGAGTTGGATTTCCACTTATTTGATTCTTTTTACAAAGCAAACTTCCTCTGAGTTCAGTTGCAACCTTTACAACAGCTGGTGGGGGGGGTGTGTGCATTTTCTATGTAATAATCTACTTTTTTGTTGTTGAAATGCAAAGGATTTGAGGGTGGAATTTGGGCAATTAAGACCCATTAGTTTTACAGAAAACCTGTTCCTAGGGGAGATGCAGACTGCTGGAACTAGTTTGTTCATATGGATCAGATTGAATTTTGGGACTCTCTTTGTAGGTATAGCTAAGGGGGCTGTCAAGATGAGTTTCTTCACTTAAATTTAGTACTACATCACTGTAGGAGGCACTGATAATAAAATCAAATTTAATTAGGCCATCATTCCTAGGGGTTGGGAGAAGGATGGATTTGAAGTTGGTCTGAATGTCCCTTCAGAAGTGTGTTAAGTTCCTCTAATTGTGAAGAGATTCAGCTCCTCTTCTGGATCTGTAATTCTTTCTTGTTAGTTTTCAGTAACTGGAGCTTTCAGGATAGATCAGAGAATCATAGAATAGTAGAGCTGGAAGGGGCCAGAAGGCCCCAGTTCTGCTTAGTGCAGGACCCTGATGTCTGAAGGCAGCATCTTTCTAAGACCTGACAATTATTTGTTTATTTATTTATTATGACAACATTATTCCTGCAAGGAACCCAAGGTAGTTTATATTCCTTTCCATTTCATCCTCATAACAACCCTGTGAAGCAAGTTAGGCTGAGTATCAGTGAATGGCCCCAAATCACCCAAGTGAGCTTCACGGCTGAGTAGAAGCCAGATCTCCTGAGTCCTAATTCAGTACTCTAACCCCTAAATCTCACTGGCTAGAAATATTCTATAACATCATGCAGGTAGATTTTAAAGGAAGCTGGGATAGAGTAAAAAGAAATAGGTGAAGGGTAGGAAACCCTGTCATTTTGAGGGCCATATTTCAGTTCAGAGAAATTCTGAACCAGTCTCATTCCAGGGGTAGTAGGGTCAAAATACCAAAACAAAATAAATAATATTTTACCTCCAGTAACTAACCATTTCATTCTATTAGAATGGAATGTGGTTTATGCACAAGATGAATGTTTGGCAGAGGGGAAAGGGGGGATCTCTGGGGAAAAGGAGCGTGGCTATCTGCTCTGGGGGATTTCGGAGGGTTGTGTTTGAACCTATTTCCCCACCTTGCTATAGGCAATGGGCACAGCTGACCCATTTTCTTCCCCACCCTCTGCTGCTATAAGCTATTCTTGAAGTTGGGCTTACGTGTCTCTTTTTCTCCTCATGGTATGGGCAGATTCAGAGTCAGGGGTGAGAACAGACTAACCATTCCTGGGTGCAACAGTCAGTTTGTGCTAGGACTGTGTCTGAAAAGGAAGCAGAAAACTGACCTGGCTCTCTGTGGGAAAGCCTATGGCATGGTTATTCCCCTATGTATCCGCAGAAGCAGATGTCCATTGCAGTATTAATGCCAGAAGCTCCCATCTTAGGTTCTGTCTGTATCCAGGTGTAAATAACCCCCCATCCATCCCCAGGGACCTCCTTCTAAGGTGACTGAACCCTGAAACTTCTCACTGCTTGGAAGTGGGTTGCACACACATCTGTATAACTGAAACAGAATCTAAGTGCAATGGTTCTTGCTCAAATTTATCCCTAATTACCTGTGCTTCTGTCAGAACCTGGCTTCCCAGAGTCAAGACAAGTATCAATAAAATCCTTTATTGCACTAATTCTAGTCATTACTTACCAGCATTTATAGTGGTGACAAAGATCCACAGAAACCAATTACAGCAAAGTCCCAGGAATAAGTCTCTTCAGGAAAAGAGTGACAATCATGTAGAGTGCAACCTCTTGGAAAAAAATCCCATTAAGATCACTAGAAATGGCAGAATGTTTTCCAGGTTTTCAGTACATTGTCTCCTGGAAGATGCACTGGTTTAATACAAGGGAGTGTCCACCAAGGATTGCAATCAGAGATGTGCTGCTAGCGGAAAAACCTGTCTCTCAAGCAACTCCGGTGCCTCAGTGGGTGGTTTTGCATTGCCCTTTTCTGCTGAGGGTGTACCAAGGTACCCCAAGCACCTTCTCTTGCAGGGACCTCCTCCTGCTATCTGGTTCCAGGGACAATGCCTCTGGTTGAGCTGCAGGGTCTCCATGAAGGAGAAGTGCTCCAGTGGTGGACCAGTGGGGCACAGCCAGTGTGACGCAGTGGTTAAGATGGCTGGATTGGGCATCCAGGAAATCTGGGTTCTAGTCTCCACTCGACCATGGGGCCCAGTGGGTGACTTGGGCCCAATAATTCACTCTCAGCCTAGCCCACGAAAGGGCTGTGGTTGTAAGGATGAAATCGAGTGGCATACCATGTCATCTCTCTTCAGTTCCTCATGCAAGGAAAAAGGTGGAATCATCCCCATCTTCATCATCCTCAGACTCTGATATTGTAATGTAATAGTATTGGCTCCTCTCTCTTCACAGGTGGCTCAGCTTCTCCCTTTAAGCCAGAACTGGTATTTATTTATTTAAAACTTTTCTATACCGTCCCATATTTAGATGTCTTGGGACGGTTTACAACAAATTAATCCTAAAAATAGAAAGAAGAATAACAGTTGCCTAGCATCCAATGTTAAAATATAAACCCACTAACCAAAACAAGTTAACAATTAAAATACTGGGAGAATGAAAAGGTTTTTGTCTGATGCCAAAAGGAAAGAAGCGTTGGTGCCAGGCGGACTTCCCTGGGGAGCATGTTCCACAATCAGGGCACCACCACAGAGAAGGCCCTCCTCCGGGTAGTCATCCCGCTGATCTCTTTCAAGGTTGGCTCCCGGAGGAGGGCCTTGGCTCAGATCTCAAGGGATGGGAAGGAACATAGGGGAGAAGGTGCTTCTTCAGGTATCCAGGACCCAAGCCATTTAGGTCTCTGGGCTGAGGCAAGGTCTCACAGCATCTTTGCCCCTTTCTCTAGTTTTCCCTACTGCCAACATTTATCTACCCAGGGCGGACCTACCAGGGTTGCACTCTGAAGCACCCTTTACTCCAATGATGCCATCACTAAGAGCAATAACCGTGCGAGTCTAAGCATGATTAATCAGAATGCAGCCCCAGTGTGGCAGAGGGTTACTCGTTACAGCCTTTAAGCTGGCTTACCCAATGGGGTGCAGGAAACTGAGGTGAGATAATTCTCAGGACGAGCATGGCGGACATGGAAGTACTAAAGAGCTCGCTCTGGTCAGAACCAGCCACCTGGGCTCCAGCTGTAGCACGTCCATTTTAAAAACAGCCAAAGAGGAAGCCATGTGGAGCGGGACCAGGGCAAAATGATTCATGTGGTTTCCCTTTGGAAAGAAATGGAACATGCAAATGGCATGCGGGGAGGGGAAAGCAGTCCACCAGGAAGCAATCCTGCCTGCCCAAAGCAGCCAACCTTAACATGTCGGTTAATGTTTGCTACCAGTTGCTGCTCCCTTTTTATTTCCCAAGGCCAGCGTAGACTAAGGATGCAGTCCAGTGCCTTCCGATACAGATGCATGTAAGCCCCCAGACTTAGGGATCTCCTAACCTCTATGCCAAACTAGCTCTCCTAGCTTCAGTGATCTAAAGCACAAGCCTAGTCATATTTACTCAGGGGAAAGACACCCAGTCTTCAATAGGGCTTCCTAGCAAGCATGTGTAGAATGGCAGTCCTAGAAGCCCATCTATAGGGTGCAATCCTGTTTAGCTGGGTGGGAGGGGGATGCAGCTGTTTTCTGTCTAAATATGTGTAGGATTGCTGTCACAGTATCTCAGTTGTCATTCAGAACTTACAACTATCCGATGGAAGCTGCAGGGAGCCATGAGCAAATCTGTCAGTTTTACTTTCTCCCACATTCCTGTTTTTAACATCTGGAGTTCTTTCTCCAATATGAAGAATGTTGCAAATTTTTTGTCAATAGTTACAAAAAACTGAGGCAAAGTTCTTACCTGTCTAGATCAGCATAATTCAATAGGTCCAGATTTTTCCAGCCTGCAGAAGACCAAGATATGCCTGCCTGCCAAACAGCTATTAAACACAAGGAGCCTATCCTAAAAGAGGAGGATGTCCTAAAGCCTATCCTAAAACCTTAATTAGCATGGTTGAACATACCACGATTCAAACTCAGACTTTTAAGACCCAAAGCTCTGGTCCTGATGAAATGAATCTCCCTGTTTTGGTTTTCCCCATGTACAAACATGAATTTCTCTTTCTTCCAAATAAGGATAATTTTGAAAAGCTCACCAAATACAGACTGAAATGAAACTATTACCAGTCCTTAGCTTGCTTCTAAGGTCTGTGCAGCAACTTTCAGGGCCTTTCAAGTCCTTTTATCCAGTAGCAAGTGACGGGGATACAATCCCTAGAAACCTAGGAAAATTGCTGTCACTTATAGAAGTCAATATTGGGCTAGAAGGACTAACTGGAGAACCAGTGTGGTATTGCGGTGACCGTGTTGGACTGAGACTTCAGAAATCTGGGTTCTAGTCCCCACTCTGCCATGAAATTTACAGGTAGACGTTGGGCCAGTCCGAGGGTTAACCAACCTCTCAGAATTGTTCTGAGAATCAAATAGAGAGGAGGAGAACGTGTAAGCTGCTTTGGATTTCTTGGAAGAGGAAAAAAGGTGGAGTATAAATTTAATTTAAGAACAACTGGTTCAGTATAAGGCAGTATTTCCCATTTACATGTGAGTGCCACTACGTGAGCACCGAATGCCCAGTATACTGCTTCATTCTTGCAAGCATCCATGACCACCTTTTCCAATAATCAATATTGCTGAATGTGCCTGAGATGCAGTCATTTGGATCCATTTGGAATTTAAAGAACAAATGCTCATTTATTTTATTGATGTAATGTTTTAATTTTTTTCCAGGGGAATCAATTATTACTGCTTTATCACCCTGCTCCCCTTCAAAGAGATCAAGGCAATGTAGATGGTTCCCTTACTCCATTATATCTTAGCAGGTGGATTAGGATATAGGCATTTGACTGGTTCAGGATGGCCCTGTTGGCTTCAAGGATGTGTCAGGATTTGTGCCCAGGTTTCTTTGATCCTCCTCCAATAGACTAACTCAGCCGTCTGCAACCTGATGCTCCCAGATTTCTTGGGCTGCATTTTTCACCATTCCCTGGTAGCCCAGCTGAGGGCATGCAGGTTGCAGTCCAACACATCTCGATGGCACCAGGCCAGGGAATTCTGCTTCAGCTATTACAGCTCATCTCCTTTTCCACTAATGCATCCTGACTATGAAACTCACATTGGACAGGCTGTTGAAAACCATACGGAGCAGGTTATGCATCCTGAGTTCAGATAACGATCCCTCCAATAAGAGCAGGTATAAATGCACAACTGTCCCTCTTTCCATCTGTCAAAAGTTGGTGCTTATGTCTAGCAGGCACCAATTTTGCTCTGTTTTTGGCATGTGCTAAACAGGTGCTTCTCGATGCTCAGTCATGATTTTATTGGTATAATCAAAGCAAAAATGGAATCATTTTTCAGCACCATTTTTCAGTGCCAGGCTAAGGCCTTTTTATTCAAACAATATTTGAACAACGTATAATATTTATAGGTTTTAATTGTACAGCCAGGGTGTTTCCAGGTTTTATCTGTATTTGGATTATATTTATTTATTTGTGTGAGCCGTCCCGAGGCTCTATAGCAAGGGGACGGCATACAAAAACTTTAAATAAATAAATAAATAAATTGAAAATGCATTTTTTACACTCAGGGATTTTTTCAAAGATGTAGAGTGGCCTATAAATGTTATAAATAGATATATATATAGCAATAAATCCATTCAATACGTCCGTGGATTGCCTGTAGTGGGTTTTGCAAAATGAAGCAAGACAATCCGGAGCCAGACTCTGGTTGGACCACCAAATTCTTTTTTTCAGAAGGTGGCAACATGTTATCAACCGTGCCAGTTATAAACACACACACACACACACACACACACACACACACACACACACGTACGTGTGCGTGTAGGAGTGAGAGAGGAAGGGACTGTTCTAAAGGCAAGTGAAAAGTGACTGGTAATATGTAATTGTCTTGCAAAACAGTATTGTATGTATGACTGAAACAGAATTGCATATGCTTTTGTTTTAAAGGCACTGATTAAGTGGGTTGGTCTTGGGTGGGAAGAAGTGTTGAGAAATAACCTTATGAGTAACAGAAAAAAATGAAATCAAGATTACTCTCTTTTCTCTTTGGATTGAAATCGAGATTCAGGTGACGAATCTTACACTAGAAATTGATTGCTTCTAAGTGATAGTAAATTACAGATTCTATTTTCTTGGAGATGTTGAAATATTAGAGGAAGTTAAAATATGATGGATATAGGCTCCCCCCCCCCCACTGGTTTGGGAGAGCCCAGCTAAGCATAACCAGTGGTCGTGAATCCGGGGGGGGGGTGGATATCTGGAGGGCACCAGGTTGAAGATGGCTGTACTAGTTTAATCCATCATAGGCTATATCTATTTTCCAGAGATATTAGATAATAGAAAAATACCACTACATTTTATTTGATCAAATTATATTCCACCCTTCTTCACAAAGAGACCAAGGCAGCTAACAACCAACATTAAAACAAAATTCAAGACACAGATGTCAGTAAAGGCATAACTCTGAAGTCACGCATATATAATAAAATACAATAGAACTATCAACACAATCAAAAGAAAAACAAGGAGAAGACTTGCCTGCACTTCAGAAGTTTGCACAAATAGATCCATTTTTAACTGGTGTTTAAATAGCAGCCGTGTGGGAAACTGCAACCCTTCTACCAGAAGGAAGTTCCATGGTGGGGGGCAGAGGATGCCAGCACAGAAAAGACGCTGCTGTGTGTGGTGGCAACATGGGTGAAGTGGTGAGAGTGACAGGCTGGGACTTGGGCGATCCAGGTGTTAGTCCCCACCCAATCATGAAGGGTGACTTGGGGCCAGGTACTGACTCTCAGCCTAACCTGTCTTACAGGGTTGTTTTCAGGATGAAATGGACAGGCAGAAGAAGAGGATTATGTGGGTTTCCCAGGGTCCCTTGCAGGAAAAAAGGCAAGATGTAAATGTAATTGCGGAACAAATGTTGTGCACCTCTGTGGACTGGGGCATGGAGCTTTCCAAGAGATACAAATGGAACCGGCAGTTAATTTCCTTACTCACAGCTCTCTGCCTGCCGCGTTACATTCCAGCCTCGTAACTCAGCTGTGTCACCCCTTCATCAACATCCAGCACTATTTTCACCTTCCACAAGTGAAAATAATGAGTCCTCTAACTATTCATGGCCTGTGGAATTGTTTTACATATAAACCAGGATGTTAACCAGCCTGGCCACTTTCCTGCCCGCTGGAATGGGCAGTCCTTCTGCAAAACAGAGCATGACAATTTCAGGTTAGCAAGGCTGGGGAAAGCCTCAGGTATGTAGAACAGCAGCAGGAAGCTCAGATTCTGTCGCAGGGCTGCTTCCCGTCATTCAAGGTACCTGCAGTAGTTTCCATGGGAAAAATCCTACTTTCCCTGGGGATCTTTCCATGTGCTGAGCAGGCAGATTCACGGGCTACATATATCTTATACATGATTCCCTCTTTGCATGAATATGTCAGAAGGACTGTCTTTTCATATCTATTTTTGTAGTATTTATTTACCACTAAGCATAATGAAATTCCTAAGGGAGCCATTGACCTAAGGCCTCTGAATTTTCCAGTGGCTATTTGGACAGCATCTTAGTGGTCATAGGATTATAGATAAAGATTAAAATCACGTTTAAAACATTAATATTGAAATCATGTTTAAAGTAGAATTATAAAAGCACTTCTGGTTACAATAAGTCAGGGTTACATCTAAATTAAAGGTGTAATCCTATACATGCTTAGATGCAAAGAAGTCCCAGGATCCCACAGAATGGCTGTCTGGGGGAAGTTGGGAGATATAGGGCTTTTTTCTGTCTAAACATGGACTGAGCCCATGGTCCTACTTGGAGGAAACCTTAAATCCACTTAAATCCCATGAATTTCAATGTGCTTACTCTAACTAAATTCCTATCCAATAAGTAAAATACTTCCAGATATCACTTTTGAGGCATACTTCAATTTATTAAAAATACTCAGCCTTATAAATAACAAGAATATGCTAGTTATCCATGCAATAGATTAAGCAGTAACACAACACAAAATAATTCAGCCTTATATTGCACCATAACATGGTAAGGGTGATCCTTTTAGATCCTGGACCTGAGCCCTTCCCCAGTTTATAGCGTAATTCATATTATTCCACATATTTGAAAATGCGGCATGCCTGACCTGCCTGGTTTGTTGCCTTCCTGCTTATTCCGCTGAGTGGGATCTTGACATCTGTCCTAAAATCCTACTCTGAAAGCACCGCTGTGTGTGGGTAAACATAAACAGGACAGATTTCAGTGGCAGGGAAAGTCAGAGTCACTATAATTCCATAGGTGAGGCCCCACCACCGAAAAGGCTCTGCGAAAAGTAGGTGCCCACTTTTAGTTCCGAAGGAACAGGCCTTCAGTGGTAATTGAAGTAATCAGATGGGCTCAACGAGATCTGATTATCTTCAAAAAAATGGAAATACAAGTCAAAGTAAAAGACTGCTAGGGGTTTATCTATGATTGATTCCTGAACAGGTAGCTTTCTGTCTGGGGCTGATAGGAGTTGCAATATGACACCATCTTAAGGATCATAGCTTTCTGCTCTCTGCTCTCTCCATCCATATCTGAGCAAAATCTTTACATTTCCAGCGACCCAAAAGCTCATTTCCTATTTCGTGACATTTTAATTGGTCCTCAGGCAAGTATTGCTGGCTGAGGATTTTCAAATATGTCCAAAAAAGTCTGATTTCCTAGTGCACCTTTGTAATACCAGAGATTGATTTACCTGTTAATATACATTTACTTTACCTGTGCCAGCAAAGCCTTTTGAGAATGAACACAGCAATGACTAGTTCTGCGTCTCCTGAAATCAAAGGAAAATGTCATCTTGCTGGAAGTAAAATGTTTGTGGAACAATGCTCACACTGTGGGTTTGGGAAGTGGCACTGGTTGAGCTGAAGTTTTTCCATGTGAATTTGTTGGCCACCTGCATTTTGTAACGAGAGCCTCCTCTTCAGGACATGCTGACTCAGTGACGGCATGCCTTCACTCCCAAAGAATCTACGGAATGGTAGTTTGGTTAGGGATGCTGAGAATTCTCCACACAAAGTCTTTGCTTACGCCATCCCAAGTTGGGGAGGCAGCAAGGAGATGTTCCAGATGTTTCCTTAGCTCAGCTTCTCTCCCCATGGCCCCCTCCAGATGTTTTGGGTGACAACTTATAGCGCTCCCGACCGATGGCCGATGCTGGCGGAGGACTCCAGAGCAGGGGTGCCGACTCCAGGCTTTTGCAGGCTCTTACACGACCCCTCCTTGAATGGACCCCTCCTTGAATGAGTCTAACACTCAACACCATGTTACCAGCTCTGCAGTAGTTGCTACCTTTTGCTTGCTTGGCAGGCAGGGAGCAAGGGGGCAGGAGAAGGTAACTTGCGGTCTTCCAGATGTGTTGGCTCACAATTCCCATCATCCTTCATCATTGGATAGGGTGGCTAGGGCTGATGGGAGCTGTAGGTCAACATCTGGAAGGCCCCGAAATGTCTGGTCCTGTGGGAAAGCCCATGTGTGCTTGTCTTTAAAACATTAATGCGTCCATGCCTCACGGGATGCCCTGTAGCTTGCTGGACTTTTCCGGCCTGCCTCAGCTGACAGGCCGAGCCTGTTCCCATCAGATTTCTTACCGACCGCTCCTTGAATTGGCTTGTTCTGCATGAGGCCCTGCACCTAACCTTTTGGATCAGTGCAGACTTATAATTTTGCTCCGCCGCACTTTACAAGATATCCTCCAGACTGTTTCCGGCAATTGGCTTTAAGGAAAGGTTATCAGGGGATGCCTGTTGGTTACTTTCTCCTCTTCCTGCAGCAGAGTACCCTGCGCGTTTTCCTCCATTCGTTGCCATGCTGGGCTGTGTTCCAAATCACAGTGTAGTGCAATAAAAAAGGAGCATGCTTGTTTCTGCCGATGGAACAGTGGCTGATGGACACGCTTGGCAGCTGCCATCCTGCTATCTCATGCTGCATTTGATTGATAGCTGATGTTGGCTCGTACAGTTCGAGTAAACACGGCAAACTTCCTTTTCTTAAAATAGATGCCTGCTTTAAACTGGGAGACATTTTATTCACTCATTTACAGGGCCGTCCAATGTAGCTCCCCATAACCTTCCGAATTCTGGGGATGATGGAAGACGGGAGGAGCACTGAGGCTGGAATTGCTTCCATGCATCTCTGGCCCTCCAAAACATTCCGGCTGTCTATGTGTTTCACGGCTGCTCATGAATAAGAAGGACTGAGGTGCATTAGAAATTGTATGAATTCATTAGAACTTGTCACCATATCCTACATCACAAGGTTATATTACGACAGAATCCTCTGCATGTCCCCCCCAACCCCCCCTCAAATCCTGCTGATTTTGACAATGTAACTGCATAAGGGTGATTCAGAAGTCCCACTGTGTGAATGGCTCTTACACACAGACACAAATGCAGCCCAAAGCACCTATACCAGCCTTCCTCAGTATACTGCCTTCTAGATGTATTGGGCTTCCCCACCACCCCAAAACACTTGGGAAAATGTAGTTGGATGGAAAATGCTTGGATGGAATTCTCGGAACCCTCAAGCTTCAAGCTCTGAGATTCTTTTTAAAAGGTATAGCCGTTAGACTGGTTTGACAAGCAAAATCCATCCTAGTATAATACTTTTATTAGGTCAACCAAAAGATCACCAGAAATGATCACTAAAAGATCACCAATGCATCTATGGATCTCCTAAGGTGCAATCCCATGCATGTGGAGACGGATAAAAGCTCCCAACTTCTAGCATGCCCCAGCCAGGAATTGCTGCTAAAAGCAAGTTTTGTGTGTGTGTGTGTGTGGGGGGGTGGAGTGGGGGGAGGTTAACACAGGACCGTCTTAACGCATGGGCCTGATGGGCACCTGCCCGTGGGCCCCATACTAATCTGTGTATGTTAACCCTTGGAAAATTGGAAAACTTCCAAAATTAACAGTAGTTGTAGTTGTCGTAGGGGCCCCAGTACACTACTTTGCCCGGGGCCCATAATGCTGTTAAGACGGCCCTGGATTAACAGGAACAAGTGACCAAACAAAACAATCCGAAGATCTCAAATGTTTGTGCATTTTTGTTGATCTTTTGGTTGACTTAATATAGGTATTACATGAAGATGGATTTTGGTCATTTTTTAATGGCTAACACAGGGATCCGTTACTGATGTTTTTATAGCATAGATGTGATATGGCTGCAAAGGTTTGTTTTGAAACGAGACAGTTATGAAATGTGGCAAGAAATCTATCCAGTAGATGCCAAACTGAGGCAGTTATTTGCTTGTTCATTCATTTCCTCCTGGCTTTCTTAGTAGGAGCCCAGGACATCATATACGAATCTCCTTTCCTCCATTTTATCTTCACAACAACCCTGTGAGGTAGCTTAGGGCCAAAGTCAGCTGGTAAGCTTTAGGACAGAATGGTGATTAGAACCCAGGTCTCTTGTGTCCTTGTGCAATGCTCTAACCAGTGTATGGCATCATTTCCGTTAGAGAAATTGATCTGAACAGTTGGAAACAATGCACAATTTATGCTTTATTGTCCTGCGATCCCACACTGGAAAAAAATGTCGAAGCTGCCAAGTTGTGCACTGGCTCATTTAACTGCACGGTCTTGGACATTCTTAGGTTGAATGACAAAGCCATGCATACAATTGTATGTTTAAACAGCCCCACCCTGTTGTGGAAGCTGATATCTTGGTTGGTTAACTACAGGTAAATCCTTGTTCTGGAGGCAGCAGAAGAATGCCGTGCTTGTGACTTAGCGGCAGAAGACAGGGACTTCGGTGGGAGGTTGCTGAGCCAGCCCCAAGCTCAGCAGGACGATGGAGAAGCCAGCAAAGTAGGTCTACATTTTCTGGGTCATCTTGGAGGCTGGTATTGCAGGGAGCTGATGCGGCCAGTCGGCGGGAGAGGAAGAGGAACTGGTTCTAGGGACAGATTCCTGAAAGAAGCTGTCTCAGCAGGTTCCAGGGCTTTGCCCCCTTCTTCCAAGGAAAGAATGCCTGTGAGCCTGAATTGTGCCAGGATCTCTCAGGCTACGGTCTTATGCAGGCTAATCTAGGAGTAAGCCTGGTCTTATTCAGAACTAAGTTCCACTAAATTCACTAAATTTGGTGGTGGTGGTGGTGGAGCGGTTAGCTTGGGTTTCCTCTTCAGGGGTCCTTTATAGCCCTGGTCTGGACCTGACAGTTAGGACCTCGAGGGTATGGAATGGGCTTCCATGGGAGGTGGTTGAAGCCCCTAATGGTGAGGGTGTTCAAGGATAGGCTGGACTTGCACATGGTAGGCATATCATGAGCTGAGCCAGCTGGAGCCAGGGGGTCAGACTAGATGGCCTGGGAGGCCCCTTCTGACTCACTCCATTTCTGTTTCTATGTTAATTGGCTTCCTTAGGTAAAATAGTGGTCAAATGTCTTTCCTTTTTTATTTTATTTTTTTGATGCTCTATATAAAGAATGGGCAGAGAGAGAGAGAAGGTGGTATATTGTGCCCCCCCCACCAGCCTAAATTATAACCTCTACTTCCCCCCACCCCCCATGCTTGGTTTAAAGCTAATCTGGCTTTTTCAGGCATCTGTTGCTGGGACATTTAGGTTGCATGTGGCCCCCAGGGGATTAAAATTGGCCCCAGGAGCCCCTGAGATGGTCCACCACGGATACAGAGGAACTCTTCTGAAAAGAGACTTTTTGGAATCAGGGTTTGGTGTTCCTCTGACCTCAGGGAGGTAGAATAATCCAGTCTTTTGAGGGGAAAAAAGGAGCAGTCAAAACTAGGGTGAACTTAACCTAAGGGCTTTTCTGTATGAGGGGTTTAGGAGGCTTTTTCCTGTTTACTTGTTTACCTTGTGGGGGTAAAGCCCTTATCCTTGGGCTTTAGATGCAGTTTGCATTGCTCTGCTTTTCAATATATTCTATTGACCACCCACAAGGTGGAGCTGTGGCACAGCTGCCCTACAGCAGAATTGCAGCAATACCCAAGATTCTGTTTTGGATTCAGAATTGAATACCAGACCTTCCTTGCCACCAATAAAATAAAATAAAATAAAATAAAATAAAATAAAATAAAAGTGTAAAAGGCTGGAAAACGCAGGAGAGGGATAATGACTTCACGAAAAGGCCCTACAAACTTCTGTGAGGGAGAGATCACAAACGAACAAATAATGCCTCATCCAGAGAAGCCCTAAATGAAGATACCCATCACAGGATGCCTGTAACCCTCCAGGGTCTGAGGGCTATGAACATCTCCATAGGACTGCACCCAACCTTGGTTTAAGCCTGCAATTAAGCCCATGCAAACTCAGTGGGGTTTCCTTCCAAGTAAGCTGATTTAGGGTTGTGTCACAACTCTTTAAGTGTCTGTGAACATTAGACAACTCTGGAATAAGTGGATTAATTTTTTAAATAAATACATTAGCTGGATAAACTTATAATGGCTCTTAATTAATAGGTTGCATGAGGCTATAAACTAATCACTTTCTGGCACAGCAAACAAACAGCTGCCACCCCATAAGGAAAGACTTGTAGTTTGGGGTTCATATTTTCCCATGGAGGGGCCCACAGCTCAGTTGCAGAGTAAATACTTTGCACAGAGAAGGTCCCTGGGTTGATTCCAGGCATTTCCTGCTAAAACATAATTAAAAAATAATAATAAAGGCAATGGGAAAGATCACCTGTCTGTGGTGCTGGAATGCCACTGCCAGCTGGAAAAGATGACAAAATGTTCGACATGGTATAAGACAGTTTCAGGTGTTCTCAGAACTGAGTGACCTATTTTTGCTGGGAAGGTGTCAGTGTCTCCCACACAATGATGTCTGGAGTACAGTTGTATCGTGGGCATCTCTCACTTAGTGTCTGTGACTTCACAGGTGATAAGCGAATCCTTTCTCCCCCCACAATCCCCTGTCATGGTCCTAAGAGGTGTGTCCAGCATGCAAAGGAGCTGAGGAGGGAGACGAACCTGACCAGTTTCAAACCAAAATGGAAGAATCCCCTTCTTTGGTGCCAGGCAGCAAGTCTTTGGCTTTTTGCCTTCCAGCCCAGGTGGCATGGACGGGTTCCACATCCCTAGGTTAGATTAAGATTAGTCCGTTTCACTTTGCGTATAGGTGCATCAGTTTCACTGTGCATCAGAGCACGTATTGCTGGGACTTGGGAAACAGAAATACAACTACCCTCTGTTGGTTGTGCTGGCTGGAGAGGACAGGAATTGCAGCCCACTTCCTTTGCAGGATGTCAGGTTGGGGAAGGCTGAATTGTGCTAATTTCTTTGAATGTAGGCCTTGAGGTGTATCCCACAAACTCTACAGAAGTATACTTTGAACCCATGACCTGGGTATGTGGTTAAGTTCCTTTCCCAGTACTTGAGCAAGGACGTAATGTTTCCTCGGGCTAAAGATTTGTCCTCCGTTCCTCTGAGGCTACATCTTGATCTGACAAGACAAATAGATTCTGCAGAGTCTCAGGTGTGCTTTGCCCTAAGAGCACTGCTGGCAACCTTATTTCCCTTTTGCATGTTGATGCAATGCATTATTTAGGATTCTCCAGGTATTGAACTCCAGCTTCCATTAGCCTGAACCAGGATGGCTAATTGGCATGCTAGAAACCGTAGCCTGTTCTTACATGTCTGACTGTCCAGATAGCAATTTTCTTCATGTATGTTGGCAAAAAGAAGATGGAAAGTTCTGGAGAGAAACAATTGTTTGTTTAGGATGGCCTTTGGTCATGAAAAGTATGATTGGATTACCTAGCCTTTTTATATTTATCTTGCTGATAAAATTAGCTGCTCCTACAGCCTTATCTCATTTTGTTTTACTGCTGTTTTCAATGGTCTTTTATTTGCTAGCAGTGTTGTTCTTTTGGCTTTTCCGTTTGTTTTTAGTTCAGTTATATTTTTTATTAATACTGGAAGCTGCCTTGAACTTTTAGAAGAAATGTTGATATATAATATTCTAAATAAATAAATATGAATACTGAATTGAGTATTGAATTGGCCTGAAGACCATTTTGAAATGAAGGCAAGACACATTTGAAATGGCATGTAAAGGTAAATATAGGACTACATCATGTTACAAGAAAATGAAATGTTTACAATTTCACATATAATACACCCAGGGCAGAACTTAATACTTGGATTTTACTAAAACATGACTAACAATTAAGATTACAAGCAGTCTAAAAGCAATAATACTAAATAATTAAGCAAGTACAAAGTAATGTGTATTTTATACCCTTGAATTTCAAAATCTCCAGGAGAATTAACTTTTCCTATGGCTGGAAGGCTTTACTGAAAAGGAAGCTACTCTTGAGTTATGAATTTCTAATTCTGTGCCTTAGAAGATTGCTTTTTTTTTCCTTTCACATTTAACAGGGGATCAAGATAGTTTCCCCTCTTGTCAGCATATCCCTGGCATTCCAAAATGCTGCAACACAACTGCCCCAGTGAAGGAAGACAACAATACACTCTGCTTTTTAATTACGGCATTTTTACCTGCCTTTCAGACAGTTCTTGTCTCCAAAGTGGCAGAGGAGGCTGGTGGGGCTTCTCATCCATTGCAGCTTTCCCTTTGAGCCTTATGGCAGCTGTCTCTGCTGCTGCATGGTGCCAAGCTATTCTGGTGATGCAGTCCAGAACCATGGATAGCTCCTTTAAAGCTGCAACGGATGAGGGCCCCCATAGACACGGGAGCCCTCGCAAAGAGGCTTGCACCAATTTAATGGAGAAACAGGCCCTGCCGTCAGGCTTGTAGACTAAAAGAAGACACACAAGGGAGATGGAGGGAAGGGAAGAGGAGGAGGACTTTTTCAAGGCCAGAATGTATGTGAGAAGTGGGCATTTCAATGCACCTCCGGCCAACTGGACTTCCTTTGCTGGTGTCCTTGCATGAATGAGGCTGTTGTTCTTTAAGGCGATGAACTGGGCCATGGCATTCCTTCTCCTTTGGTTTGTATCCCAGGACATTGGCCAGTTGGAACCCAGAGTTCTTTCTGGCACAGAGGGGGAAGTGATCTCCCTCTACAGCTTCTTCTCTGGCTGAGGGATGAGACAGGTTCCTCTCCCCCTTGGCTTGATGTTATTGCTGGGAATTTCCAGTGTATTTCTCCTCCTAGGAAGCCTGACATCCTATAGAAGATGTCAGTGATGAAGGCACTGTCCAGGTGTTGCTAGGATAGGCCATTATGTACCTGATATATGAGTTGCACAGTCCTAACATGTGTGCTTTCTCAGAAGGGTTGCAGTTTCTTAGAACAGGACACACTCCTGCTATGAATGCAGGATCTTGCTGTACTTCCCTGGTCAGACAAAGCAAAAAGTGTTGGGAAGAACCTCAGTTGGTGCTGTACATTTCTGAAACCACTAGATGTTGCTGCAGAGCAATTCTGCAGTGGGACCAGGACCATTCAAATGGCTGCAATAAGAAGCTTACGTTTTGCATTGGAGTCAACCGTGATGCCCAATGCTACACAAAAAGCTACGGCAGCTAAAAGAAAATGGTCAGAATCCATCTTAGTGTAATACTGTTATAAGGCCAACTAAAAGGTCACCAAGAAGGTATGAGCATTGGAGAGCTCCAATTTCTTCATCAGGGGAGAAGGTACAAAAAAGCAGATGGCAGAACAGAAAAAGGCTGACTTTATGTTAAATTCAGCATGCCTGCATGACCCCAATCTTGAGACAGAACGGGGAAGAAAAGATTCGCAGATGTTCAAATATCAGGTAGCAGGTGATGTCATGGCTCAAGGTTTCCCCTGGAGCTGCTCCTGGGACTACTAGAAGTGAGAAAAGGAGGAAAGTTGGATCCCCATATTTGAAAATATAGAATGCAGCTGTTACTCAGAAATGTCTCCATCTTTAGCGAAGCACCCAGGATCCTTTATCATGGGAGACAGAGAAATGAGGCTGTTTTTATATTGAGAAACTGCATTTTTCCTGTCGTACTAGGCAGAAAAAAGAGGAAGTCAAGAGATAAAGTCCACATTTCAGGGAGTATAAAGCCCTCTTCTTCCAGTGTAGGCAACTGCTGTGGAGCTAAGTTTAGTATTGCCTATGTCATAGAAAAAGCAGAGATGGGTAACTTGCACATAAGAAAAATTCCTTTATGCTTCCTGGCACAATACATTTATACACAATACATAGGTCCAGCTTTCAGGATCTCTGGGTCTCTTCATCAGGCAAGATGTCACAAAAGAAATTCATTAGCAATTAGTAAAGCAAGCAAAATGCCATTAGTGGTAGTCTTGCTTTATCATGTGGATTGTGCCTTTAAAGGATCATGGCAGTGACTAGGATAAGATTGGATCTGCTCTTTGAGACCTTGGGTAACCTACCTCTGCAGCAGGAGTCCTCAGGTGGCATCATCTGTGCAATGGGTTTTGTTGAGGAAGCCCTGTGACCTCCTTCTTCAAAGAGGACTCTCCTAGTTCTGGGATGACCAGGAGTCTGATATTAATATAAGTGTTTGGAAGGTAAGATGGGGAAGGACACCTGCAATATATTTGATGGTATGTGTTGGGCCTGTCTAAGTTTAGGAATCATATTTCACACAGGATCAGGGCCCCCTAACACACTTGGCCTTTTGGGGTATTCACCAAAGAAGCTTACAGTCTGCTCCTGAAATGTGAAGTGTGAATGTGGCTAGCAGATGCTTACAACGCAAGCGTGATGATCATGCCGGAAATCATATTGCAAGGTTGCTGAAACTGTCCTTTATTTTGAAGGCATCCCTCATTTGAAGGTTTCCCCCATCCAGGTCTTGTTTAGAGACCCTTGAAGCTGCCAGCAGCAGTGGCTGGACACCAAGCTGAGCAAACGGCACTGATCACATCTTCACGGCCTCCCCTCACTAGGGCAAGACCCATTCTGTTCTGTTCATGTCATAGGAACAATTTCTAAAACTTTACCTGTATAGAACAATTAACAATGCAAATCTTGGTCCTCCTTTTTTAACAATGCACAAGCAACCTAATCTCATAAGAGGGGTGAGATGTACTGAAGGTTCCTGACGAGTCTATGTAAGATGTCAGTTCTAGTTTTGCATAGCAGAACAGTTCAGATCTCCACTCAGTTGTGAAATTCAGTGGGCAACTGTGGGCCAGCCTATTTTCAGTGTAAGCAACTTTGTGTGTCAACATATATGTGCAAACAGCAAATCGTACTCTAAACCAGCTCTCCTTACTTGGTGAGTTCCAGATACACTGGACTGCAGTCTCCATCGTTCCCAGTCATCACACTGTTTGGAATGATGGGTGTTGCTTTCCAGTATCTTGGGAAGGCACCATACTGAGGAAGGTCACCCTAACCTACATTTGCACGTTTGCCCAGCCATCACAGAAGTCTCACAAATTTGTGAGCGAGAGGTTGTTTCTGGTGCTGTGTAATGCCAATCTGTTGTGATGTCTTTGTGTTTTCTGTGTTAGCTCAGCATTACTCCCACAGGCTTATTTATGGGACAATCTATTTAGAAACCAGGATATTTTCCCACCTGACAATTTTTAAAAAAAATGCTGAAGCAACTGCAAAGACAAGGCAATCTGTTCCATGCCTGCTTTTTTGTTGGAGATGCCATTCGCTTTCGGTTCTTGCCTTTTTGCACCAGGTCTGCGTTGCTATTGGCAAAGGCTGTTCTATCCCAGACTCAGAAATGCTGGCAAATGTCAGAGGAGCAAAGCTGTTTATTTGGTTCAGCCTTTATTTACTCTGAGCCTGGTGAGTAATCCCATTTGTCAGTCCCCACCTAAAAAAGTCTCTCTGGGCTCAGCTCACAGGTGAAGTACTTTCTTTGGGAGACCAACAAAGGGGAACCTACCACTTTGCAGAGCATAAGCTAAAAACGTATTTTTTGTGAGTAGAGAAAGTTGTGTAGGCTGGGAGAGCAGTGGTGCTTCCTTGTTCAGCTTGAGGGCTTCCCATGGGCATCTGGTTCGCCTCTGTAGAAACAGAATTCTGATGGGATGAGATGGTGAATATTATCATGCATGGTCTGATGTTCTAGAATGTTGAATGAGCTATGCCGAGACTAAAAACATATCTAGTTTGGTCCTTCATTTTTGAAGGCCAGTCCCCTATTTGAAGGACTGCCAGAGGATGGTCTTTCTTTTGAAGCCCTCCTCTGTTTGAAGGGTTATCCAGTGCAAGTCTGGTTTAAAGATAAAGAACCTCCTGAAAGGAGACCTGAAGCTGCCCTTGAAGCTGCCCATCTACACCACCTGGACAGTAGAATGAGCACAACACACAGGCCACCTGTCACCAATTTCCGCACAATGGTGGAGTTGTACTACTTTTAAATCAAAATAACAATAATTTATAAATGAGTGCCTGTACATAGAAATTAGGATATGCACAATTCATGTAAATTAATGTCCTTCTTTTTGGTCATATGTGTTCTCTTTTTTAGCAATCTACAAGCGGCCACCCAAGCACTAGCTGACACAGCCCATGACTCTTTTGAGCGTTGGGTGAATACTTAGCACCCATCCTATCACAGCGGTTCTCAGGCTGTTGAGTACCAACTTCCAGGAGAAGTTTCCAGGAAGGGGAGGATCCAGAGACCTTGTTCTCCTAACAGCAGAGTTTTTGTGTAGCCACCAAATCTATTCAGATAAACATGAAAACTGCAGAGCATTTGGGAGCATCTGGGAGATGTTGTCTGTCCACTATCCTTCCCTGGTGAGCTTGCTTAAGGACAGTGTGAGAAACCCTATTCTGGTTGTCTTCAAACACCAGAGTTGCATCAATGCCTCAATGCAGGATTGGCATCAAGAGTCGGCCTAATTGGGCATCTTCCAAGAGCCTTCTCCTCAACAGGGGCCCATTGGCAAGGAACCCTTGCATTGGCTCCCTCTTTTTATCCTGGAGCTCTGCTTGCTTGCCTGTCTCTTACTCTAGCCCAGATGGTGATAGTGATGAGAAGAAAAGGGAGCAGATGCTACTGCCTTCTTGCTCACAGGGTCTCTGACCATCAAGCAAGGAAGCAAGCAAGTCGTGACGAGAGAGGAGGAGGAAAGCAGTGGTAGTGGTGGTGAGTAAGTAGACTCGCTGATGGAGGGTGCCCATGAACAGTGTCTTGCTCAGGGGTCTGCAACAACCTGGCATGAAAAGTGCACAGACCATCATCATCATGGTGGGTTCCAGACATTCTGCTGGATCTGGTGCTCTTGTGTGCATGCCAGCCGTGAGAAGGCAGTGCACACACTGGGCAAAGGGCATTCAAGCTCGCATACTAAGGTTAAAAGTGTCCAGAATAGAGCAGCTAGGATGCTAACAGGGACCGACAGATATAAACATGTAACACCAGTCTTTTCCCATCTGCACCGGCTTCTGATTGAAGTCTGGGCCCAATTTAAGGTGTTGACGATGATGTATAAATCCCTAAAGGGCTTAGAAACAGGATATCTGAAGGAGCACCTCCTTCCATTCACATCTGCCTGCCCCCTAAAATCTGGATCAGAGGTCCTTCCCTAGGAGCCTTCTTTGAGGGAGATCAGGAGAGTGGCTACCTGGAGAAGGGCCTTCTCAGTGGTGGTGCCCTGGTTATGGAATATGCTCACCAGAGAGGTGTGCCTGGTGCTGACACTTTATTCATTTGGCCAGGCTGAAACCTTTTAATTTGCTCTCTATTTTAGGTGTTGATGCTATTTTAAAGATGGGTTTTATTTGTGTTAATTCAGATGATGTCATGCTTTTATTGTATCACCAGCCTGGGACTCACAGTGAAGGATGATATGGAAAAGCTTTTTGATAGATAGATAGATAGATAGATAGATAGATAGATAGATAGATAGATAAATAAATAAGGGGAAGGGGCAAGATTCAAGAAGTATCACAAACAGCATGTTTCTGAATACCAGTAGCTGTGGAAAAGCATCAGGAGATCAATGGAATCTGGGAGAAAACAGAATGCTAGAACCATAGAATCATCCAACAGAGTTGGAAGGGACGTATAAGGCCATTGGTCCAACCTCCTGCTCAAGAGAGGGCTTCAAATTAAAGCATCCCAGATGGATGGCTGTCCAGCTACATCTTGAATGCTTCTAGTGTGGAGGAGCCCACAACCTCCCTCGGTCATAAGTTCCATTGCTGTACTGCTCTAACAGCCAGGAAGTCTTTTCCTATTGTCTGGCCAGATTCTGCCTTCTTGCAACTTGAGCCCATTATTCCACACCCTGGACTTTGGTACTTTTCAGGAGAGATCCTCTCCCTCCTCTGTGTGACAACCTTTCAAGGCTTTGAAAAGTGTTATCATATCTCTCTTTAGTCTTCTCTTCTCCAAGCCAACCATCCTCAGTTCTTCAAGGTTCTCTGCACAGACCTTTGTTTCTCAGCCCCTGCTCCTCTTTGTTGCCCTCCTCTGAACCTTTTCCAGTTGGTCTGCATCTTTCCTGAAGTGTGTTTCCCAGAACTGAACACAATACTCAAACTGGGACCTAACCAGTGCCTAATAGAGGAGAGCCAGTACCTTACGTGATTTGGAAGCCGTACTTCTGTTATTGCAACCAAAACAGCATTTACCTTTTTTACAGCATTTTTGCAACTTTGTTTTTTGCATCCCGTTCTTGGCTGCATAGCTGCATCATCTTGTTGGACAGGCCTTTCATCTGATCCAGCAGGATACCTTTTAAGTTCATAAAAGTCCTTAAGTTGAGAAACATGGCGCTACTGTTTCCTTCTCAGAAATGTTTTGGGCATGTTTGCGACATAGGCAGACTTTTAAAACCAGCCAGATTGATCTAGAATAGATAGGTCACCCAAAGATGTCTCCAAAGCCCCACTTTCCCTGCTTCATTTGGAATTATTTGTCCACATGTACAGATGACTCATTTGTTGCAATCATGCTTCTGTTAGGCAGAAAGATAAAGCAACAGGCTGTCGCAGGGGAGACACATATTCTGTAGCTACTGCACTGCTTAGCAATGAGGGGAAAAAAAAGATTCCCGTGCACAGTGGAATGGAAAAAATGTGTCTGCACATTTGCTGGTTGAATTGTTCAGGAGCATCTGTGTGACTAATCCTGAATATGTACCAGGGTAAGGCTGTTGACCCTGGCAAACACCCAGCTGAACTTCCTGAATGATGATTAAACAATGCACCAGCTTCAGAGAAAAACGTCAGGTGTATTAAATGGTTATTAGATACAGAGAAATGAAATGGGTAAGGAGATGCCAAGTTCTCCCCTGCAGCAAGCTGTTTGCTTTCCTTCTCCTCAGTGTCTAGCTTGTTCTACTTTAATCTCACCAGATCCCGGCTGGTGCATTCCTTGTTTGAGGAATGGGTTAATAGAATCCAAACACACCAGGTTCAGAGGTCTGTTCCTCTCACATCTATGCTGCTTCATCAAAAAAATGAAAGTGATGTATTTGAGAGGCCTCCAGCTGTTCTTTTTGGACAAGCAGAGGTTGCCCTGGCTTCCACCCCGAAAGAGACAGTTCCTGAGAATGGAGATCACAAGAAGAGAAGCAGCCCTTAGGTTGAGACTAGATAGGAAAAAGACCAGCCTTCTGGAGGAAAATCAAAAGGAGCCCAACACATTTGAAAAACCATACCTCTGCTTCCGAAGTGATCTTTTTGCAGAGTCGACACTGAAAAGCAAATTAAAGTTCTAAAAATTCTTTGCACCCTTTCCACCTGGTCTGCAGTTTTTCAGACTTATATAGTTGCCTAGAATTTAACAAATTAATATGGTCATAGGAAAAGGCAAATGAAAAACCAAGAGATGAATGCACCCCTTTTAGCATCACTTTATTTCCAAGTCTTTCCACCTCTGTGATATCATGTTGATGCTGGAGGCCCACCTGGCCGTGTGGCCTCCCAGGTGGTGCTAATGGACCCATTCAGCTGTGCCACTTCACTTCCTGGAGGCTTCAGCCTTGAGAATGGAGAACCTTCCTTTTCACTCCTGGACTACAAAGATGGGGTCTGACATGGGTGGCCATTTACCCATTGCCAGAAAAGAAGAAATGTATCACCAAAGGGAGTAGGAGAAGTCAAACGGGCATGCCAGTTTACATAAAACGTGCATATGCTGATTTACGTATGTAGATACAAATGTGAAAATTCCATTTAAAATCATTATTTCTAAATGTGCATCTAGACAAGTAAATTGGAAAATCCAGGTGTGTATGCAAATAGCTGTCTGTTTTTAGCCTCTTTTTGAGTTCCCCCTTTTTGGGTAATTCCTAAGTAGGCAGTCAAGCTGGGAGCTGGAGTCCACCAAAAGCAGGAGGGTGGTGGTGGTGGTGGTGGGGCTGGGGGGTGGGAGTGGAATCTAGACCCAAGAATAGCTTTCTGTATCAACAAAATGGAGCAAGGAGGTAGGAATTGCTTGTGGGCTGAACATCCTTGTCTCTTTACAAGTGATTTAAGCTGGAGTCATTTTCAGTTCACTAGAAACGCCCCATTATGAGTGAACCTTCTTATGTCATAGCTCCTGATGGGTATCTTATGACTGGTGGCTAGATAGAGTTCCCACCTAAATTTATCATGATGCCCAAAGAAACGCCTCCTTTGTAAATAGAGAATGGTTTCTATGCAACCTTTGTATACATACACTCAAAAGTGGGAGTGGAAGAATGAACAAGAGAATGAGGAAACACACAGTTCTTTGCTATTTAACCCGATCAGCCAAAGATGCCCCATTCCATTGCTTAACAAGCTACATGAATATGACCCAAATAATTTAGGGTCTTGTTCTTCAAGTGTTTGGGAACAGATGAAAGAAATACAAGGGAAACATCAAGATCCCCTGCTCTCCCTTTTTAACGAACCTTGATCTTTCAGACTAGGATAAGTCTTTTTATTCTTCAAATGAAAAATGCTATAGAGTGAAGAACTGAACTCTGGGCGTCTTTCAACTATACAACTGCTCTGTATAATAGGGGACACATGGCCCCCTTATCTGTCTGTGAGAATAAAACTAGACTGAATTATGATATGGAGCATATCAGTGGTTGCAAGCATTCAAAACTGCATATCATCTTAGTGATTCTTATCACACCTTTGTAATTTAGCCAGTATTATCACTGCCATATTTCAGGTGTGAATGGGGGCCTGAGGCTGAGAGATAATGCCTGGCTTACTTCTTCCTGCTGAGTTCATTTCTGATGTTAGATTTGAACTTATCATTCAGTAATTGATTGTTTTCCGTCAAGATAGGGACAAAAGCTCGTGTTCAGTTAGAAGAGTCCATATCCATTATACTTGGAAAGGAGAGAGGTATAAAGAATTACAAATTGCCTTCTGAGTTGATAATACCAACACATTGGATTAGTGCAATTATCGCATGCTGAACTATTTAGCTCTCTGGAATTTTTATCCTTTGTTCATTCACATTTAACAGAAAATCCTGAAAGCATCATTGACCAGAGATTGTATCCCAGTGTTGTCTGATTTGTTCTCCTGTACTTTAAAACCTAATTTGTGGCAATGGTAGGAGGGGCAGAAGACTCAGTTGTGGCATTAGATTTTCCAGTGTGGAATGGCAAAGTGCTATGGAGGTTTTTAAGTGCTGATGTGCCCTTAATTAGAAGCTTCCACTTTGTAGTTTCCACCTGTTGTTGCTTGTGTTCAGCATACCTGTGGCATTAGTGGAGGATTAATCTTTAAGTCTTCTTTATGTGCTTGACACATGAAGAAATTATTTAATGACAACTGGTCTGCTGTCTCTCCCTCCAGTGTTCCTTAACTCAGATGTCTCAGTCTTTGCATAAGCGTCCTGATCACATGCAGCCCATTATGCGAGTAGCTGCTCCTCTTAAGATGTCTGTACTCAATGCATGGATGTCATGAGTCTAAGTTATTTTGACTTTATGCAGCCAGGGATGAATCTATACCAGAAGAAGTTTTGAGATGGCTTTTGTTTCCCTAGCATGAGGTAGCAGAGGCATCTTGATTGCCAGCTCTCTTTCATTATTTTTCTTTTATCAATAAAAGATGTTATCCATGAAAAAAGAAGTGAATGAAAACTTGTACATGAACCAAGAAGGAAGCTGCTAACTAAAGTTGCAGGAGCTGTCTGTTGAATGGGACATATCAGTATATGGTAGTGATGAAAGAGTTGGGCTGAAACTTGGATTCTATTCCCTGCTTGATCATGGAGCTCACTAGCTGACTTTGGAACAGTGTCGGAAAGTGTTTAGATGACTTGAGTGTGGTTAATAAACCATGGTGGTATGTTAATTAGCCTTGCACACGCTGGCTGGATTTCCTTAATTATTCTTCACAGGTGTTGGTTGCTGTGACATCTAAACTCAGTGTGGGTGCATATCTGGGAATTAACCACTCTTTTTGTCATGTGTGTGTTTTTTTCTGAAATCAGATGCCCTCTTTCCTTTTTCCTTTCCATAAATTAAACAGTATTTTTAAAAATGGTACTGTACTTGGGAGCCAGGGTTCTTAAAATGCTAAAACAGAAAGACTTGAGAGCACGTGTAAATCTGTGCTTTTTTGCCTTTTTTTGGTCCTATCTGGGGCCTGATCCCTGGATCTTATTATTATTTCCTATTATAAAATTTGTATGCCGTCCAATTACTTATGTCTCTGGATGGCTTACAGTGTAAAGATCTCTTTGGATCTCTTTGATACTTGGCTCTGTCCCATTCCACTGTAGAATTGCAGGCATAAAGGGCCTGCTGAAGCAAAAGCTGTCCTCGTATCGTGCTGTGAAGCATCACCATGACCTCTAACCTACTATTTTGCAGTTCGTACTTGAAAAGCCAAGCCATGGAAATCTATTGTTTGCACAAGCAGCATGATTCTTCAATCTAGGATAGTGTTTGCAGACCTGACCAATCCATCACTTAGAAGTAAATACATTTTGATACACAGATTTGAGGTGGAGAAAATGTACAGAATGTAAAACACAAGTACTGGGAGGAAAACTTTCACAAGGGAAATGGAACCCTCAGGGAGCAGTCCACAAAGTCACAGGTAACGAATACTCAGATTTTTAGGTTATTTTGTAAAAATTATATTGCATATCAGGATTATACTACTCTCGATGCTTTTTATTTGTTTTATTTAGCTGCTCTATGGGAGGTTCAGAACAACTTGTGTTATGTTGAGTTATTTGGGAGCGAGCGCCATCAAACTTATTAGGACTTGCTTCCAAACAAACATGCACAGAATTCGGCTGCACCTTGATCACATTTATTGTCTGGGTTCTGACAACATAACCCACTCTCAAAATATGAGCACAGGTTATTGTTGAACCATGGATTGTTGTTGCATTGTGAGTTTTCATCATTACTTTTGCTTTTCCTTATTAGAGTAGCTAAGGAAGTAGGGATTGGATCACCTCTCCATAGTCTTTCAAAAGCTTGGTTTGTACTGAACTCAAGACACACAAGACGGGTCTTATTCAGACCCACATTACATTTGTTGTAAACCTCACAGAAAGCTTCAGCTAGGGGTGAACAGAAATGAGATGATGATGATGTTCCCACTTATACTCCTGCCTCTCTTTGAAGGTCCAGAAGTGTAGTTTTGCAAGCGGCATGATAGAATTTGCACAGTGCCAGCCTTAAGCATACATACATTTTGCTGAATTGTATTTTTCATATATTCAATGGAGCTACTTCACACATGACGGTTGTTAGGCGTTCTTTTGAAAATGTAAAGTGTGAACGTCACATATCCTTGCATCACATTGGTAGCATAAAACAAGAGCCATGACTACCTGCACTTTCCTTTTGAATGTTCACTTAATGGCAAACCATCGAGTGATTGGCCCATAGTCTGATTTTTGTATTGGGGCTAAGTTTTGATTCATTCAGACTTTTCAGCCAAACAGTTTGGAATCTCTGCACATAGCTGAGATTCTGCATGGCAAAGAGCACATAGTAGAAAGCTGCTGAGCATATAGGGAATAAGCAGATCCCTTTTATTGAGTAATCCTGTAGGAGATTATGAGGATTTTTATTCCTAACCAAAGCATTCTGAGTAGTGTACAATGGTCAAATATCCCAGTTATATTAATGGTTAAATATCCTAGGTGCTTGTGGTAAACACTGCTTCCAGTCCCTTTGGATAACTGGTTCAGTAGATAGTAAGTCTCATATAGTTCAATGGGTCTACTCTAACTATGACTCAGTCTTTATCCAGCCCACCGTGATATTTTTTTTTTTTTTGATGTGTCTGACTGTGAATTTGCACTTACAACCAATGATCCAGGACTGGTTCTCACACGAATCAATATTTTTTTATTTATTTTATTTATTAAAACATGTCTATGCCGCCCCTTGCTGAAGCCTCGGGGTGGATCACAGCATAGAATAAAATACACAATAAATTAAAACAATAACAATTAAAATATATATTGATTTTCCTGTACTTGACCACTGGTACCTGGCTTGTGAGCCATCTCCACTGAAGTGCATTGTGCTTGCAGGAATGCAGGTGTGAAGTGCTCCGAGTCTTCCAGTTGTGAACTGAGATGGCCCACCTGCACCTGCAAACCCTCACTAGATATTACATGATAACTTCAAACCAGCCCTCAAGACTGTTGGTCCTTCTGAAGCTCGGCATTTCTTCTCTGGGTTGCAGTGCAACAGGCCAACAAAACTAAACCCACGCATTTAGTGGTGGATGGTCCTACTGGGGAAGGGGCTTCTCAGGGCTGGTGTAAGACATTTTGCCTCCTGAGGCAATAGACACAATAGTGTCTCCTCCTGTTTCCATGTGATGGTCCCTGGACGAGCAGTTTGGGTTCTTTCTTCAGCACTGGTGATGGGACAGTAGCAAGCTAGTTTTGGGGACACAGGACAAGCCAAGCGGTCCATAGCATCTACCACTTGAAGTGACTGTCTTACTCTGCCTAATGGTAGGGCTGGCCCAGGGGCTTCTTGGAGCTATATAAATATAGACATTAAATGAAGCATTTGCCAGAGGAGAACTTTGTGAATACCCTGGCCAGACAGAAAGACGAACAAGTTGGTCCTGGATCAAATCAAACTAGAACTTGCTCTGGAAGCCAAAATGACAAAACTGAATCTGTTGTACTTCAGGCACCTCGTGAGCAGGCAAGACTCCCTGGAGAAGTCAACCATGGCTGAAGGAGAAGGGCAGACCCACAATGAGATGGATCGATTCCATAAAGGAAACTTCAACCTTGAGTTTACCAGAGCTGAGTAGGGCTGTCAAGGCCAGGACATCTGGGGTGTGTGGGGGGGCACTCTTTCATAGGGTGACCTTAACTCAGAGATGACTTGACAGCACATACCAAGAAAATATCAGTGCCAAATATCCACCAGTTTGGTGCAGGATCAGTTGTTATTGAGCAAGTGAGTAGGATTCTGTCTGCACATTTTCCCATGAAAAGCGTCTAGATCCTTGTTTTTTGGAAAGTTGGCAGGGCCATTACAATGGCCTGAAATATGCTCGAGGGGAATGAAGGCCACAGAGGCGATATTCTTGCAAACTGCATGTGGAATAGTCCTCTGAATCACCTCCTCCTTTGCAGGGACATCTTTCCTATTTTCAGTTATTAGTGTGCATTGCTTCATACGGACCTGGAGAAAAGAGATTGTTGTCAAGTCTGTCGAAAGAGAAGAGTCTGTGATGTCTTTATTCAGGTTGTTCAACATGCCAGTTTGTTGTGCAAATGTGCTTTTGGTTGCTCAGAAATGAACACAGTCGGGTATTTTGCACCTGCCATCCTAGAAATCTCCACCTTTGATCAGTAATTTGGCTGTTTTGTGGGTGGATTAGATATTAATGGTATATTATTGGGGGGGGGAGAAATCTCCATATAGAAACTGCCAACCTATTAAACTGTCATTTCTCCCCCCCCCCCCAAGTTGTCTAGACACAAGCATAAGGCAGATTCCATGCTGTGAACAGTGTAACTCTTATCAGGAGTGAGAGAAACCTTAAATTGTTGTGTTCTTACCACCAAAGGACAGTGAGGTACCTAGGGATGGATTTGGGACCAAAGTCCAGGGCTCTGCAGCCAAGGAAACCCAAATGCCTACACGTAATCAGGATGGAGCTGTGACTGACATGAGTTTAAAATGCAAAACTGTGCATGCTTGCAGTATTTTTAAAATCAAGATTGGCAACTTTTTTGATCCAAAACAAGCCTGGAAAACACCAAAGTATTTTGTCCTAACACCAAAGTGTTTTGTTCTATCAAATAGGTGGGCAACCCAACATCTTTTGGGTTCCCCTTCTTAAGCCAGATGTTTGCTTCTGCTCTGCTTCTTTTCTTTTCCTCTTGACAGTTTCCACCCTATGGCAGCCCCTCCTGCCACCTGGAAATACCATGAAGTGTCAAGAGAGCCTGTTGAATGGAGTGAGAAGTGGGGAGTGTAGGGAAGGGACCTCCTGTAAGTGGAGACTTGTTGTGAAAGGCAGTTCCTGGAGACAACCTGATGTCTTCCACTTTCCTGCTCTCCCATTTCACTAGCAGCTCCTTTCCCTCTTTATTTGGCAAACACTAAACCCAATCAATCTGAGTCCCTTGCTTATCGTTCCTAGTTAGGCGTGTCCATATATCTGAAAGGCAGGCTAACGATGGAGTAGTTTCAAAAATATATTTAGAGCTAAACATTTTGGCTTCCACCTTCACATCAGTACCTGATGTGGAAAGGATACCTAGAGCAGCACTTGGGAATGCTGGGAGATGAACATTCCAAGGGAGGTAAAGAAAAAAGAAAAAAAGAGGGGCATGAGCGCTGGACAAAACTTATGAATTGTCCCTCAAGTAAGTCCATTTGGTCTAAGAATCTGGAGCCTATAGACCCAGAAGTTCTCCTTTCTGTCATGCAAGCCTGCATCTTTTTTTCTCCCAGTTGGAAGCTATAGAGTGTGTCCATGCACGCATACCAAATCATGCTTGGGTTTTCTTCTTGGAGGGTTCCCTATTGACAGAGATCATGAGGTCATGTGTGATGATGTCATGGTGGTGATGCCACAGTTATAGAAGGTGAAGTTATTAAGAGTGAGGGCAGGGCAATGCTTCTGTCCTGCACTACCATCACTCCAAATGGGTGGTGGGGCTGAGCAAGGGAGTGTTGCTAACCCTGGATTGGCTGTCCATGGGGTAAGGAGGATGCAGTGCTGCAACACCTCTGCTTGATAAGCTGCAGCCGCTCCATCTACCTAGCTTTTGTTGGCTTTCAGCCCCCGTGTCCCTGCTTGTGGGTCCATGGGAAGCTGGCAGACCACTGTGTGAAATGAATGCTGGACTAGATGGATGCTTGGTTTGATCCAGAGGTGTTCTTCTGAAGTTCTTATAGCCACAAAGTAGACGGACAGGCTCGCCCCCTTTGGAACATCCCCTGTTAAAAGTTGCTGGAAAGGACACTTAAAAAAGCAGAAAACAAAAACCGGCATCTTGGAAGGAGACATTCGGTGTGAGTTGCACGAATTATGTGATGAGTAATGCAAATGATTTCTTGTGCTAATTTGGAATAAGATATAGCATGATAAGATTTTGTCTTATGATACAGGGCATTTGAAAAAGGGGGAGGTATTTTGAATCTATTCAGTCTTTACCGAGATCAATGTTCTCTGCCTTCCTTTGAGCCAGAGTAAGAACATTTCTGCAAAGTCATTTTTAAATTGAACTTCCAGGAGTGGTCATTCAATTGCCGCGACAGATATTCTCAGTCAGGATCTGAGAGATATGACTTCACGGAAAACTCACAGAGAAAGGCTAATATAAATTTGGGGCTGAGTTAAAAAAGAGAGAATTTGGCCTCACCGAAGAATGCTACAGGTCAAGTGCAATCTTTTGTGGAAAGTGATACAAGAGGTGCTTGAAACAGTTTATTCTTCTTTTCAACCACATTCATTATTTCTTTATTAACCACAAAGGAAAGGTACAAAACCTGGCACAACTGCAGGAATGATCTGTACTGTAAAGCTCCTTCTCCACTTAAATACATAATCTGCAGTCCAGACTTGCTCCTGTTCAGCAACCAAAGCAGTGCATGCAGAGTCTCAGTTAGAAACTGTGGATGGAGGACTGCAAAAGTGTCAGGAGACCTTCTGGTTTTTTGGTGGTACTAGTTTGCCCTTGATTCTTTTAATGGCTCTTGCTGCTGCCTCAGCACTGGTGAAGTTGGTCTTGGCAGCTGCCCCAGCTTGGCAACTGGCCACTCTCCCAGCAGAATCCCTAGAAATTATACTGTGTCCTGGTACATAATTCCAAACAGACTTCCATTATTTTAGACATTCTCAGGTAGGTGCTGTGCCAAAGAGCTGAGCAAAAGCAGCCTCCCAAATTTCTCCACCCTATTCCTCAGCTGTGAAATTATGGGGACTACTTCCCAGACCATTCCTCCAAAGACAGAAATGCTCCAGCAAGTTTTCAGGATTGGAGAAGTATTTTATTTATTGATTGAAAGCTTTTAAAGTCCTTATACTAGCATCTCGGGATGGTTTACAACAAACAACAAGTAAAATAGAAATTAAAACAGCACAGCTTGCAGTATAAAACACAATAAAACCAATACGACATTGACCAGTAGTCATGGGGAAAGTTCTCTCCAACCACAGAGGGTGAGGCATCAAAAATAAATTTAATAACTGGGGAAGTAAGGACAAATCAGGGCTGTTGCCAACAGTAACCACCCCACCCCACCCCACCCCACCCCAAAACTTTTGCAGATATTCACCCTTCAGAAAAAAAAATGCTGAAATGGCTTCCCAAATTAATTGCTTGTTCACGGAGTTTTTATGATTTTTATTATTATTAATGGTGTCTTAACCCTAACTTGGATTAAACGTCATTTACCATCCTGGGTAGAGGAATACTGCACCTACTAAAAGTATTTCTCAAATGAATTTCTTCTTTTCTTTCCTTTTACAAAAGGTAACTGATAACAAAAATGACGAAAGCATACCAAATAGCGAGGGGGACAATTCTGCTGCCCTGAGGCAGCATCCAAGGGACTATAGAATATTCTGGATTCCCAAGTCAAAGGAAGAAAACAGCGTTTCGCCCTCAGAGTTGGGATGTAGCTTTGCTGCTTCCCACCAACCTCTTGCAGCTGGTACAGAAAGAACCACACCAGCTTCTCCCTGAGGTTGGGAAGGCAACCCTGGAGATGGGCAGAAAGGGAGATGAGCCATCTTGAGGTCTGTGCAGGTTCTAGCTGGATGGGCAGCAAAGTCCAACTAATGGAGGATTTAGGAAGGGAGGACAGGAAGGTGAAGGTCATCTCTGATGCTTCTCCTGTTCTGCACTGGATGGCCATAAACTCCAAGGTCAGGGGATTATAGCCATTACCATAGGGTTGCACTCCAAAATCATTTCCCACTAAAAATACAAGAATAGCAAACCACTCTGGAAACGCCTCATCTTGAGCAGCCCACAAACAAGCCATGGATTCTCAGGATGGTTTGTGCTCGGTTAACAAATTGCACTGAGGTAGCTATGCTGGGCTTGGATGTGATGACAAGCTATCTTGAAACAATTGGGGTGATCATCTATGTCACATGAACCAGGTCACTCTCAGTCTTTCAAATGCAGAATGCAGAATGTCCATTCAATGAGGCAAAATATACAAAGCAGTGGTGGACCATGATTCCATTGACGTTTTCCTCTGGCTTCAGATTTCACCATGCATTCATTGCTCATTCACTGTTAAGCATACCTTCTCAGTCATGAGGGCTAGAAACTGTTTGTTTTTAAGCAAAAGAGCTGATAGTCTTGGGAAGCTGCCCAAGACTCATTTGAGCTCATGCCCTTCTACTTGCAGGCTACTTATAGGCATGTGGGCAGCTGCCTGGCCACAGTGTGAACAGAAAGCTGGGGGAGATGAGCCCTTGGTCTGATCCAGCATTCTTAAGCTTCTTGTGGTTAGTGGAGCTCTGAACAGGAATGTTCCACACGGTAATATTGTGTTGCAGGATTTCCTGTTAATTTATTTTTTAAATTTTGCAGAAAGGGGTTGTTTGCTGGAATAAAGCTGAAGAAAAAGAAGAAAGAAGACAAGGGGTTAATGATTGCAAACAAAGGGGCACTAGGTAAGCCTTGTTTTTGTTGCAGTGTTGTGCTGTCAAGTCATCTCCAACCTATAGCAGCCCTATGAATGAAAGCCCTTCAGAGTGTCCTGTCCATGGAAGCTCCATTCAGCTCTCCCAAGTTCAAGGCTGTGGCTTCCTTTACGGAGTTCATCCACCATTTGGTCTTTATGGAGTCTATCCATTTGGTCTTCCTTTTCTTCTTCTGCCTTCAGCTTTCCCTGGCGTGACAGGGGGTTAGAAAGAAGAGTAAACATGAAATGGAGCCACAGTCAATCTCACTGGGCAATTGTTTTGGCTGCAACTCGGAAATAAGTGATAGGTTGTTATGTTTGTCTGGATGAAACATGAGCCCCGACTAGAGTGCTTCCAGTGGAGTGTCTTGTTTTTGTTTTTCCTACCAATATCGGGATCAGAGAGTCTAAGACCTTTGAAGCACCCAGCAGCTCTTCCATTTGCCTCTCTGATTTTCTGTGCTGATACATCACGGGAGCTGACCTATGCATG
Source organism: Varanus komodoensis (assembly GCF_004798865.1). Lineage (NCBI taxonomy): Eukaryota > Metazoa > Chordata > Lepidosauria > Squamata > Varanidae > Varanus > Varanus komodoensis. The sequence goes on from NW_025335349.1 coordinate 23,739,800, forward strand.
AATCAGGTGTGCCTGCACCATGAACTGACAGGCAGAGGGATCCTCTACTGGCCTAGGTATCATCCAGGGGATGCAGGATTTTGCAGACTCCCAGGGCCGCTATCAGAAAAGTGCTCTGAAGTTGAAGCCGGAGCTCTGCCCCCAGGTCTCCCTGCCTGTCCTCATAGCCAGTGTGAAAAGAACTGCATCAGCGGCTTCTCCGAGGAAGAGTGAGCTTGGAAGGAGAGCAGCCTTGCTTCCTCTTCATGCTGAGGGGCTTAGCCAATGGCCAGAATTCACCTTCGAGTGACTTACAGGGCTGGAGGACCAGGGAGGACCACTGTGCTGCTCTCACCTTGCCCAGGATGCCCATCATCCTCCCAGGTCGGAAGCTTAAGGGCATCCCCATTGGGCTGATCTCTCGGTGGCCTCAGGCCACCTGGTCCCTGTCAGCCTCAGTCCCCCAATCTGCAATATAGGGCATTATGCTACTGACCTGCTTTACAGTGTTGTTGCTGGATGTAATCAGGGATGAACCGGGGTCTTCCCCCAACATTTTCTTTGCATCCCCTATTTTTAAACAAATAAATTATTTAAAAACCATATTCCATTCTGTTCTGCAAACCAGATGAATTGCCTTGCTATTTTTTGTATGCTCCAAGAACTTTAAACTGGCTATAGTTAATGGAAACTCACTTTCAGTGCAAAGATCTTGAACATTTGAAAACACAAAGCACTATTTTTTAGGTTATTGGTGCTACATGCCAAGCCAGGCTGTAGGAGTTTCTTCTGAATGTTGCAATCCCACACAATACTGGAGGATGATGTGGCTGTGTGGAGATGGCCATTCAAATTAGAAAGGGTGTGTGCGCCAGCAATAGACACAAACTTCCGAGAATTTATTTGTTTCAGTTTTATCCTGCCCAAGAGCCAAAGGCTCTCTTTGCTGTGGTTATTCAGAGCAGATGGAAATGTACTCTTCACATGCTAAACCACCTTTGTTCGTTCTAGGGAAGGCTGCATATTCCTCTTGAAAGCAGGCAAACCCATTTCAGATTTATTTCTGCCCAAACATGCAAAGGATTGTTTCCTTAGTGGGTTTCTGTCTATCCTTGCAGGCAAGGGGTGAGAAAACTCTGGCCTGCATGCTATTCCCAACCATCCCATGGAGCTTTCCTTTGTTGCTCACCCCATCCTGGCAGCAATGAAGGTTAAAAAGAAATTTTCTTTCACATCACCCCCATGTTGCTGTTAGGCTTGGGGGAAAGCCTTCTAGTGGCTACTATGAAAGGCCTTGCCCAAGTCTAATTGCTGCAGGTCGGGACATCCTTGTGAGTGCATGTGAGTCGTGTGGTAAGTACGCAGAAATGCAAATGTATGCAAATGAATTTTTTTGAGACCCTTGGTCTTAATGCTCTCCTCCCACCCTCTAGAATCTATGTTTATCAATTCTTCTATCTGTCTTTCTGCCTGCCTGCCTGCTGCCTGCCTGCCTTCCTCCCTCAACAGGAGACCATGAGGACCTTGGAAACCTGCACCCACAAATCGCTGCTGGTCAAGATGGGGAAGAAGGGGAAATGCAGTACGATGACTGTGTCTCCTCTAGTAGCTCTGGTGCCTCAGAGCCCTGGAGGAAGAGGTATTGCGTTGCTGCATCACAAAATGGCTGCCTGCCCCTCCCCTTGCTGAAGAGGCCCTGCCTTGTTGGCGCAGCCAATGACAGGAAAGCAACGTGCCTGAGAGAGCTTTTCTCCGGCTCATTGTGCTTATCTGTAATCTGGCAGAATGAGGTACTTGTCAGCAAAGCCCTGTCAGCAGAAGACAAACTACCACCAGATGGAAGCCTTGGGTTGGAGAGAGTGATAGGAGGAGAACAAGATATAGTTTCTGCCACCAACCACGGCATGGAGGGTGGACGATACTTGTCACAGGCACTTCTAAGGAAAAAGAGACCCATGGTCTTGATGCAGCCTTCACTGTTGGAAGAGAGCTGCTGACTGCAGTGGAAACCAGATCAACCTTCTTGATCTGCTTTATAGCTGAAGCTGCAAAGTAAACTCTCAGCAATATTTCATATGCCAGAAGTAGAAAGCAGCATAGAGTGAAGTTAGGGATGTATCTGGATAGCAAACAAAAGACATCTAAATGCCCAGCCATTCACTTTTCCTCTCTGGGCTGACATAATTCACCTTATAGGTGATCAGGAAATGGAGGTGTACCATCTATCCTATCAGAATTTTAGTCTGAATAAAGTCTTGCTATCCTGAAGGACGCTTGGCTGGGATTCAGCCAGTGTGCCACCAAGCAGGCACTCTGGCCAGCAGAAGGAACTGTAATGAGATCAGCCAGGTGGGTAGGAAAACCCTTTAAGCATGATAGGCCAAACTAGGTCAGCTGATACTCCCCAATTTCTAGGAAATTTCTGTTGGGGTGGGGGGGGGCAGCTTCCAGCTAGGAAAAATCTTGCAACCAGGCTAAACATAGGATCTTCTGCAAGAAAAGTTTGTGCTCTGCTGTGAAACCACGGTCCTTTTCTCAGATTTAGCTACCATATTTAGTCTATTAGCACATTTGGTCCAGACTTCCTTACAGCATATTCCCAAGGTTTCAGGATGAGTTACGTTCCAGCCCAGTTCCTTGAGGTCTTTTGGGGACTGAACTTGATACTTTATGAATTCTCTACCACTGAACTTTGGGGCTTTCCCTGGATTATTGTAGTTCCCTGGATTGCCTTCAGTTATAACTGATCTTGGTGTTGGTAGTGGGGACATGTGCTAAGGTAAATCGCATGATAGTTTTTCAAGATGAAGAAATACAGCTTCTTAAAGGCTGATGTATGTCCTTGTGTTCTGAAATGGCAACAGAGCAAAGCTGGAACCGAAGATTCATGAAGGGGAGGTGAAGTCTCAGACTTATCAGGTAAAGAACAAAATAAATGGCAGTGTCTATCATGAATGACCCATACCTCTATCCATGTCCCCAGTTCTGATAGGAATGCATCTGTTACAGATTGCTATAACGATCATTGAAGCCCGACAGCTTGTTGGTGAGAATATAGATCCAGTTGTGATTATAGAAATTGGGGATGAGAAGAAACAGACAACAGTCAAAGAAGGAACCAATTCACCATTTTACAATGAAGTATGTAAATTAGGTCACTTTATTCTGTTGATACAAAATGTTGACTTCCCACTGAGTTTGAAAAGTAGGTTTGTTGTGTAAAGTAAATGTAACTGGTTGAAATGCCAGCTCTCCTCCCTGTGCATCAGTTTTCCCAATCTTAAGGCATACCTGCGCACCGGTGTTGTAGTTAACATATGAAGTTCTGTAATGAATCCTTGGGGTTGTAGCCTGAGTATTATCAGAATTCTGAATTCCTAAAATGCTCCCACAGAACTACAATTCCCAATATTCCATGGGGAGAAGGAATGAGGTCCAATTAGGGGTGAGGTCCAACTTCATGTCCAGTTAGGGGTGAAGCAGGAGATACATTATTTAGGATTGGCCATAACAGTTTTAAGGGGCAGAGTCCACCCTCACCCTCCCTCACCCTCAACTGGGTGAGAGGGGATTAACTTTTCGCCCATTTACCCATGTGCCCATTGACCTATGGTGGAAAGCCGACAGTGCCATAATTTACTGGTATTATTTGTGCTGTTTGTATTAATATACTAACTTTGGTGTCCTGTGTTTTTCTTTACTGTAGTATTTTGTGTTCGACTTTCTTGGGCCCCAAGTACATCTCTTTGACAAAATCATCAAACTCTCTGTGAGTATTTTTCTCAGTCTAGTGAGTGAGAATGGCTAGAATGACAGGCAATCGTTATTTTCAAACAGGAGCTGGCATTGAAAATAATGACTGGAGGAGAACTGAGACAAAGGGAATTCTCTGTAGCTGTACAGATATAGAACTCATTAGATTTCCTAATAATTGGCTCCTGGATGTTTAAACAAAGAATGTTCACTGCAGAAAGAGGCTATAATTACAACCATCACCTCATTCCCTCATCTTTTCTCTGTATTTTGTTTTCTATCTTTTATATTTTGCCCTAAGGTAGTCAGGCACTCAACTTTACAGACAATAGTTCTTTGGTTGGGAAGTTTGACAGTCTTTTGTTTGAAACTGTCCTCTGTTTGACAGGCTTCCAGCTTTGCTTTACAAATAAAGACTTAGAGGAATGTATGGAAAGGACCTTCAGTTTTCCCATCTCCCAGTAGCTCCTGGACAGCAGACAGAGTAGCAAGCACACAGATCACCCAGTTAGTCCTCTTCACTGTGCTGAGACATCTTGCATTTCTATTAAATTTCTACTTCTTGAATATGCAAATATAATGCAAAGCAATGTGCTCTAGCATCCTGTTTTGGGGTGATATATAAATGGTCACCCTACATCTACACTGGCATTTAAGATATGATTGTAAATAACAGATCTTAAAGCATAGAAAGTGGGACAGAATCTCAGCTGTTATCTGAAAAACATGCATTTGATGCTCTTGGATTTGCTTTGGTGGAAGTGCTGATTCCTGAGTGCTGCAAGGGAGCGGAGTTTTTAAAAGACTTAGTAACCTCCTGTGTCAAATAGCATTTCCTGCGGTGAAGACCAAATTTATTTTAGCTGGCCTTGCTGCACTGCTTTGGGAATCCCATGGAGCCAACAGAATGAAATGAAAAGCACGGGGCAGAAGGCACCCAGTGGCTAAGCTCCACAAAGGATAATGTGATGCAAGCTCACTGTGGCGGCCCATCCCTGGGGGTGTCCATTTTGCACATGCCTCTCCCCATCTATGAAAGGGGAGAATCGCATGGATGCCTGCCGCAAGCATGACTAGTAGGTGCATGAGGGAGAGGCTGGCTATGAGAGGGGGCATAGAGAACCTGCTTTGCATGCAGAAGGTCCCCAGATCAGTCCCTGCCACCTCTAGTTAGGGCTGGGAAAATACCTGCCTGAAATCCTGGAGAGCTGCTGCCAGTCAGTGCAAACAATATTGGCTTGGATGGATCAAGGTTGTGATGCATTCTAAGGTAGTTTCCTGTGTTCTGCTTGCAAACTCCCTTGCCACATGACAGCTGACATGAGTGTGTGAACGCCTGCAGTGCAGATCCAGAGTTTGGGAATATGCTCCTAGTGGACATAAGAAGAGTCTTGCTGGATCAAACTAGATCGACATTCTGTTCACACCTTGGCCAACCAGGTACCCCTGAGACACCTGCAAGCAGGGCATCCACGTTCCCTAGCATCAGGTGTACACAGGCACATTCCCTCTGTTACTGGAGGTGGCATGAAGCTCTCATGGGTAGCCTTGTATCCTCCATGAATTTGTTCAATGCCCTTTCAAAGCTGTCCATATGCATGGATTTGTCCTGTGCCTTTTCAAAGCTGGGCATGCACATGGTAGGCATGTCATGAGCAGAGTTGGCTGGAGCTGGGGGTCAGACTCCAGGAGACCTCTTCTGACTCACTCTGTTTCTGTTCTTGGTGGCCGTCACTGGTGAGGTCCCCTCCCTGAGTAGGCCCAAGTTCTCCTTACTAATGTCACACATTCCCGGCACACTTGCCCTTTCCTGATGTGTCCAATCTTTATGACCACCTGGAAGGAGAGGAAAGCAGAAGCTTTGGCTTGTTAGCCTTGCTCCTCCAGCTTGCCGAGTCTGAGAAAGCAAGTGAACAGGCAGGGACAGCAAGAAGCAGCTGCCGGGCCCAAAGACTCCAGGCTTTGCAGCACACGCTCTTGACAAGTGCTCCCCAGAGAAATGGCTGATTATGCCAACCTCTTAGGCCAGCCCTGAACATCTGATCCAAGGCTTGTCCTTAAATTAGCCAAGAATTACATCTGGTATCACCTCAGCACTGCACTTTGCACTGGTCTCTTTCGCACATGGCAGAAGCAATAGAGCAAGAGAGACTCAAAACATGGTCTTGTGGATTATCTTTTCTGTGCACCATATTCTTCTACTAAGGGCTTTTCTGACATTCCATTTTTCTTTATGTGCAAACAATGCATAGATACACCTAGCTGATAATACAGAGGGCTGACTCTGTTTTCGCTCAAAATAGCAGTTTTCTTGGTTACTTCAGGAGCAGTCCTATGACCCCTGGGCAGAGCCTCAAAGACCATCTGTTTAGTCAGAGATCAAGCTCCGACCTCACAGCTTGGACTTAAACACTCAGAGCACCCCACTGAAGCTACCCATTCTTTTAAAGAATAAAAACATTAAAGCCAGTACAATAGCTACAGTGATGACAGTGATGGACGGCCTACAAATTTTCTAAATAAATAAGTAAAACAAAATAGTATAACTACAAACAAGAAATTGGAGCAACACATGCATTCTGGGAAGACCATGTTAAAGCAATGTCTCTTTGAGTGGTGCCTAAAGCAGGGCATCTATATATATTTTTTGGGGGGGATCCACTATTATTATGGACTTAGCACATTTTCCCAGTATCCAAGGTGCATGCTGGGTTCTGTTTCTGGGCTTACTATATTACATGACAACAAAAAGGCAGAACCATTCACTGGTTTTAATACGTATGATTTTCACAGTCTAATACCAAAAACGCCCAGCTCCTTTCATCGTGGGAATAATGCTGGATTTCTGTTGGAAAAATGCCTTACTTAGCAAAAGCGTAACATCTGATGCATCTTTCCCTAACAGGTTATGCATAACAAGCTGATAGGAAGTGTATTGATTGGCTCCTTCAAAGTTGATTTGGCGACAGTTTATAACGAGCCAGGTAAGGTCCTTTTTCCAGCGCTACACTTCCAGTGCCTGCCTGAGCCAGCTGTTCGGTCCTTGTTCACAGTCTTGCTGCAAGAGTCTCCGGGCTGTTTTCAAAGAGAGTCCCTTGTATAGCCCATTAAATGTGCCACATCATGATGTTGCGCTAAGCATAAATTACTGCATGTTAGATGTTACAGAGATTAATGGGGAAGGAGACACATATAAAGGTGAAAGAGCTGCCTCTAAAACAACAGCTGCATGGATAGGATAAAGGACCAGCCCAGGATGAAGATAATTTTCCAAAAGAAATGGTGGCATTTAAAGCTGAATGTAATCTGCTCTACCAGTACCTGAGAACTCTTCAGAGGAGAGGATGCTTTCATTATTTACTTTCCAGAGCATCTCCGTGTTTATGTGTGTGGCAGATAAAATAGTTGTTGCCCGTAACTTGCGACTGCCAGGGTGCACACCTGCAGAAAGGCAGGGATTTCAAAACCACTCTCTTGTATGCCATTCTTGCTTGTATGTTTTTCCAGGTCATCAGTTTTGTGACAAGTGGGCCCTTCTCACAGACCCTGCTGACATTAGGACAGGAACCAAGGGATACCTGAAGTGTGATATCAGCGTCGCAGGAAAAGGAGACACAATACAAGCCCTTCAGAAAGCGAGTGATGCAGAAGAACAGATAGAAAAGTACTGTCATGGCTTAATTACTTTCTCTCTGGCAGGCATGCTCATTCCAGATATAGAGGTCTATTGCCATGGATATACTGCCGAGTGGCTTCCACTGATGTAGCCAGAACTCTTAATCAAGGGAGCACATCCATCTGCTACAATGGCCCAGCTCTATGGCAGGGTACAGAGACCCAGAGCCAGGTCTGCCCCGTGCAGCTTCTCTTGGCCATGTGAGGAGGCAGAGAGGCAGTCAGACCATGAGCTGAGAATCAAAGAGAGACTGGCACACCTGGCTGTTTTCATTTCTCCCAGTCTCTCTTTTTTCTATCTAAAGTTTAATTTATCTTGAATTTTCATCACTTATCCAACCGGAAGTTTAGTTGCTCCCAAATGTGGAGAACTTTTTGAAAAGTTGGATGAAATTCATAAGAAATCTGTGGACATTTCTCTTAATGCACACATGTGTGTGTGTGTGTGTGTGTGTGTGTGTGTGTGTGTGTGTGTGTATATATATATATATTTACAAGCAATTTTCTGAATACAGTATAACTTTTCTACACATGTTAAATTGGCAAATTCCACAGTGAAATGCGGAGAAGGGTAAAGTTTGAAGGACGATAGTGCTTTCATTCATAGTGTAGTTGAAAAATTTGTAATGAGCTAAGTTCAGATTGTAATGTGAACTTTACTGCCTCCCCTCTCTGTTCAGGCTAGGATAAGGCTCTTTGCACTTGAGGACTTCTTCCTTAGCCAAGGAGCAAGCTAAGTTGAGATGAAAGTCCCCAAATGCTTGGGAATGCTAGCAGCTTCTTTGTGCAAACGCTGCAAAGTACATAATTGTTTGCACAAAGTACACAAAGCCTGCAAGTCATGTGTGTGGAAGCAGAACCCCTCTTGAACTCCCTTCCAGCCAGATTCCCATGTGAATTCTCAGTGCAAGAGTGAAAGAGAGTGGGCCAGAGTTTGGGGAGCCAGGCTGAGAAAATCCAGTGGATTCTCAGCCTCGTATTAGATTCCTCACCCTTCTCTATCTGTTGTTGTTGTTGTTGTTGTTGTCAATTGCAAAATCTTGCCTAACTCTTCATGACCCCATGGACAACATTCCTGCAGGCCTTCCTATCCTCCACCATCCCCCCAGAGTCCACTCAAGCTCACGCCGACTGCCCCAGTGACTCCATCCAGCCACCTCATCCTCTGCCGTCCCCTCCTTCTTTTGCCATCTATTGCTCCCAGCATTAGGCTCTTCTCCAGGGAGTCCTTCCTTCTCATTAGGTGGCCAGAGTATTTGAGCTTCATCTTCAGTACCTGACCTTCTAAAGGGCAGTCAGGGTAGTCAGCGTGCAGGTGTACCCTGCTAAACTGGCCTTCAGGTGCTGGCCAGGTGACAGCCTTGCTGTCAGTGCTGAAGGAGATTCATCTGGCAATCCAGCGAGCTTCTGTATATAACTTGCAAAGGGCTCCACCTTATCCTTCAACTCTCACAGCAGCATGTCTTGGGCTGGTCCCCAGGGGCTAATTTTGTGTTGCCATCAGGCTCATGTGTCCACATCTTGCATCAGGCGATTGTGGTTGCCTATTTGTGTCCATTGAACTATTAGCTCCAATTAGTACAAGAGGAACCTGTCAGTTTGTCCAAGAAATGGATGTGTGCACATCTCAGCTCCCCTCATGAAAATGAATGCAGGAGAACTGCAGCCTCCCTTCTGGAAATGAATCATCAGCTTAGGCCATTGCATCCATTAGGGCAGTACACACAAGTATTTGTGTGGCTTCCTTTTATGGTTCTCATATCCAGAATCATTTGAATGTCTGTGTGCATAGAGAAAAGGCAGAAGAACAGCAAACCAGCTAGGGTGGCCTTGTGTCCTGCTTTACCACGGATGGTCCTCTGTTTGAAGGGGAATCAGAAGGCAGTCCTCATTTGAAAGACATCCTTTGTTTCAAGGGCTATCCATCCAAGTCTGGTTTAAAGCTAAAGGCATCTGAAGGAAGAGTTGGGCCTTGAAGCTGCCCATCAACAGCGCCTGGGCAGGAGGCTGAGCAAGGCAGATGGGTCATCTGGTTGCAGTCTTCCTTATTATGCCTAGATGTATGATATTTCTCCTTAAATTGTGGCAATTCTAAACATGCAGTTCGCTATATACAAGCAACACATGCATAGTTATGTGAATAAATGGTACTTTTGTTCTCTTCTTATTTCATATTCCCCACTGAATAACATGTAGATCCAGAGAAGCGAGCAACTGAATGAATGGTTTTAAAAATTAAATACCAGACCTGGGGCTGAAGGGTGGTCGTAGGTTAAAGGCCCCTTTAACTGCCGTGGTCCCCATTTGGATTGCCTTCCCTTAATGACCAGCAGTTACTTTCTGAAGCCATTCTTACAATTGCTTATTGTTTTCTTTTGTCCTTGCTTTCTTTTTCTAGGAACCTCTTGATACCCAAAGGATTTCCTTCAGAAAGGCCTTGGGCCAGATTTTATGTGAGAATCTACAAAGCAGAAGGGCTGCCCAAAATGAATTCTAGCATCATGGCCAACGTCACAAAGGCATTCATGGGTGACAGCAAAGACCTCGTAGACCCGTATGTGGTGGTCACCTTTGCGGGTCAAATGGTAAAGAGGAACCACAGTTCTGACCAAATGTTGCATTTTCCTGTAACTTGACAGCCTGTAATTTTCATCTTCCTCATGTTATTGCTGTCAAGAAGAAATCCTTGAAGCCTTTACATTGCTGTTGTGCATTTTGAGTGAATGGTAGACTTTGGAGCAGATTGATTTCAGTGCTGTAAGGCCATCTCCCACCCAAACACAATAACCATGGAAAGATTATATATTGAAAGGAATCACAATGTGAATTTTAACTTCTTAGTTATGTTTTGGCTCTCACTGTGTTACAAGCCCGTATTAACCCCTAACCCTAACCCTAACCCTTTAATCATCATAGAACCTGTCCCACTCCCCATAAAGAATCCTGAGAACTTTAGTTTGGTGAGGTACCAATAATTCTTGTTTGGAACTTCTTCTAGAGGTCTCCGCAAAGAAAAGCAACAGTGTAGGCATACTGTCCCCGAACTCTTCTTGAAGTACATTCAGTCTGAACAAATATGGCAAGAGATTGAGAGGCTGTCTGAGATATTTTCCAGGAAGTGTGTGTGTGTGTGTATCTCTTGTCATTTCTGTGATCATGACCCAGTTTGAGATCATGATGTATTACTATTTGCAAAGAATATGAGTACCCTGCTGGATCCGATCAAGGATCCATTCCTCCCTATTTCCAATAGTAGACAGAAAAAAGCATCAGAAAACTCAGAAGACACTCAACTACATAAGCAAATGGACATGGAAAAGTAAATGGTGGGGACTTGGTACAAAGTGCTCTGTACACTTGAGTTCTATTCAGAAGATAAGAGTCCTCACATGTCCTGTCAGTTCATGAAAGGGGAGCAGGGCTGCCTTAGGACTGGGGTTTCGGATCGCAGCTGTATGTGCAAAGCCTCTCTCCTGCAGATCATAGAAGCACAGAATCATACAGTTGGAAGGGCCCTACCAGGCCATCAGGTCCAACTGCCTGCTCAGTGCAGGACTCAAGTCTCCCATCCAGATCTCAACCCAGACCAACCCTGCTTAGCTTCCAAAATTAGGCAGAATCAGGCACTTCAGGCTACACAGAAGCTATGCTTGTGGTAGACGCATGGACGCTGAGAGGCAGAGCTGGTCAGTGCACATTAGATGGGGGGACTCATGGCCACTCAGGGCTCCTCCTGCACACATTTCAATAGGACATATGAGGCATAGGGTCGCTGTGCTGGGTTTCAGCCTGTCAACTGGATGCAACCTAAATTGCAATCCCAAATACAGTGATGTGGAAGAAACATTTAAATGAGTAGACCTTAATTTTATTCCATCATTCCTCCAAAACTCTCAGACTAGTAGCTCTGTCTCACTTTATCCTAACCAACTCTGTGAGGTCAGGTCAGGAGAGATAGAGAGAGAGACCCAAGAGTACTTGTTGATCTTTATAGTGGCACAGGGTTTTGAATTCAGGTGTCTCTGTTCCAGCCTTTACTACTGTAGCATTTCTTTCTTGGTTTCTCTTATCACTATCCTCAACCCTTCTTGAGGACAGGACTTCATTGCTCTTTCAGCTGTCATTATTCCCCACATTCAACATTCCCTGTTTCTCTGTACTTCTGATTCTCCATCCTTTAAAAAAAGGGAAACAACCTTGATTCTTCATTGTATTTGTTGCTATGTTTTTAAAGAGGCAATACTTTGCTGAAAAGATATGCATGGGAGCTTCCATTTCCTATCTTTCAGACAAATAGCTAGAGTAAATAGCAGCCACAGAGCTGAAAAATCAGGCACAGTTTTAATTTTAATGATGCAGTTTTGCTCTTTGCAACACTGACTCGTAAAACAAGGACAGACATTTTGAAGCATTGCCAGTTAGATAATGATGTTATCGAAGAGGCTTTTATTTGTGAGGCCTGCTTGCTATACGGAATGTGCTGAAAGACAAGACAAAGCAATCCATCGGTGGCGTCGTCTTGTCAGTGGACTTGATCCAGAATTACTGCACAGCGTTAGTAATGTTTGGCACTGAGCATGCGGAGGTGCTCGCAGTGTGTTAGCAACCCCTCCTCAAATTCTGTGAGCAGACCCACCCTCCCAGCTGTGCTCATGCTGCTGAGTTGCTCTATTGCTGATATGCTCACCTGTGGAGGACAAACTCACTGCACGGGAGCAGGCCAGTGTAGCAGGCAGTTGAGGGACCCCTGAAGATGGTCAAGGCCCTCTTCATAGAGGGTCGTATTCTTCAATAGCTGCTCTGGTTCAGAGGAGAATTCAGAAGGGGAAGAGATGCCATCAAGCAATCAGTCTTCTAACTCCAGCACACTCCAGCCTCCTGGAAGGGCAACGTGTTCAACGCAGGATGCTTTACTTGGATCACTGGTTTCAGGGCACCCTTACCACCCATAGGGCAGAGAAGTGAACTGTGTGGAACTGGACAATGGCCTTTTCAGAAGTAGACAGCTCCTCGGAGGGGGAAGGGGTTGAGAGCAAGTTAAAACCGGCCAGCCTTCAGGAGGGTTTTGCATGTTGCGAGACAACAGCTTGTTCTGCGCGAGTTCTAGACAATGTAGTTTGTCCAGGTGAGGGACTGCACACTTTCTGCCTCCTTTCAGAATACGTAAAGCCTCCAACCACCTCATGTTTGCTCAGTGGTTCCGAATCAACAGATGCAATATTTAAAGAGATGATGCAGCTCAGATAGACACGTGTGCTATCAAGTCAAATGTTCAATCAGCCCCTTTCATTGTGTGTTAGCAAGCTGTTTTCTCTAGCACTCAGCTCTGCAGAGGGAAAGAGGACATTTGTACTGGAAATGCTACCAAAATGGTTTCACTACCCTATAAATGCTATATTCATCTCCATCCTTATATCCTTTTTAACTGATTGGCACTCATTGTAGGCTCTTGGGTAGATTTCTATAAACAGATGGCAGAGAACTGGATTGCTCTTGTTTTCCACACACTGGAGAATCTAGTAGGGAGTTACAAGCAGCGCAAAGTGGTTCTGTGTACAAAGCATCTTTACTAACCAAGAGGCGGACTCACTGATTTAGGATCAGTTTCCCAAAACTGCCTCTGGTCCTTCTTTCTAGGGACGGACCACAGTGAGGAAGAACTGTGCTGACCCTGTGTGGCACGAACAGGTTGTCTTTAAGGAAATGTTCCCTCCCCTGTGTCGAAGAGTCAGAATCCAGGTGTGGGATGAAGGTAGCATGAACGATGTGGCCTTAGCAACTCACTTCGTAGACTTGAAGAAGATCTCAAATGAACAGGACGGTGATAAAGGTAAAGGGTAGTACATGGGCAGTCATCTGAGAGGGATGGTGTAAGCTGGTGTCCTCCCACAGCAGGGGGTTGGACCCAGTGGCCTTCTTGGCCTCTTCCAACTCTACCATTCTAGGGCTTACAGAACTCTCTACACTTGTTAGACCTGCAGAATTCAAGATTGAAACTCTTTCGACGCATAGTTAAATGTTTACATCTGTGCTTGTTTTTGGAGGTTAGATCTAGGGACCAATTTCTCCCCCCACCTACTGCCCCCAGAGTCCAACAGGGTTGCCTCCCTTTCTGCTGCTAGCAAAATTGACATGGCTGCACCAACAATTTTGCTGTTGAAATTTCACACCACAGAAATAGCGACAGCCAAAAATAAAAGTGTGTATATGTGGAGGTGAGCAAGCAGCAGGGGGGTCTTTTCAAGCAAGGACTGCTGGGAGTGTGTGCATTCTTGGGAAGGAAATTGTATTCCTGGGATGCTCCAGCCCTGCTGAAACTCCTTATAGAAATCTTAACTTGGGCCACAAGGCATGTAAGTAGGAAGGAAGCACTTGGTCTGCCCACAACAGGAGTGCTCCGAGTGAAAGCAGTGAAAAGTTGACATGTCATTAAGGATTAAGTTTCCCAGTGGCCTGTGCAGTGAGAAATGTCGCCCTTTAAACTTGAAGAGTTGTGTAAACTTGCTAGCGAGGAGACTGTGCTAACCTTTCTCTTCAATAGCAAACTGTTCTGTGTGCCCACAAGTAAACAAGTATGCAAGTAGGCATGCCTGCTTGAAATTGTGTGTGCTTGTGTGTTTGTCTCTTTCCTCTTACTGTTTATTGAATATGTGTCTTCTTCAGGCTTCTTGCCCACTTTTGGGCCTGCCTGGATCAACCTTTATGGTTCACCCAGGAATCACACTTTGATGGATGACCACCAGGAGCTCAATGAAGGTTATGGGGAAGGTGTCTCCTTCAGGGGACGCCTCCTGATTGAACTTGCTGTGGAGATCCTCTCTGGAGGAGCCCATGAGTCCAAGTTTACAAAGATCATCAAGGACATAAAGCTACCTTCGAAGGACAAAGACTCCAAAAGCTCAAAAGACAAAGGGAAAGAGAAAGAAGCAGAAGATGGGAAGTCTGCTCCACCTTCAGATAAAACAAACTCAACAGATGTGGAAGTGGAGCCTTTTGATGTGCCACCTGAGGTAAAATGTTATAATGTGGATCTATTTCACAAGTAAACTTCTAGGCTTAGAAGAACACCTGGCATGGATGTCATAGCTCAGCGATCCTCAAATTTTTGAGGTCAGTGGACACATCTGCAGCTTTGCGAGTCTTGTGAGTAGTTTCACAAAATGGCTGCCATGAGGGAGTGTTACTGTTCATAAAATGGTGGGCAAGGCTGGTCACAAAACATTATTTTTCTAGATGAGAACTGGTGAGAATATAGCTGCAAACCTATACCTTTTCAGAAAAAAAGCCCCTGTCCCTAAAACTGAGATAGTGGTGAAGTCAGAGCTCCAGAACATGAAATTACTCTTTTAAAACCAAATAAAAATGGGGTTGGAAGACAATTCTTTGTGGTATGCCATCCTCCCATTCATCATTATTACTAATCTTGACTTTCAGCCCAAGAAAATGACAGATCAATTCTGGTCAGAAATTTGAGATAGCTCAAGAACACAAGGTTAAATTTAATGCAATTCTCTTAATTTCCTCTTCATAAGATAATATGAGTAAATACCTGCTCCCAATGAGTATGTAATAAATTAGATTTCTTCTTGTAACCTTTTACTAGATTCACGAAGAACAATTTGAGGAATTTCTTCTCTTTGGGGCATTTTTTGAAGCTACAATGATTGATAGAAAGGTTGGAGATAAACCAATAAGTTTTGAGGTATCTGTTGGTAAGTTCTAAATTCTTCTTCAACCTTACATTGCTGTCAGGTTGATTCTTCTGGCTGCTCTTTGCAATGAAATGAAATGTCTGGAGGTAAACCTGCTTCTTTCTTTTCATTCTCCTTCAATTCCATGAATCATGGTAAATATTGTCATGGGTGCAGAGAGAAACATGCTGGGCCTATGGTGCATTGGTGAGACATATACATCCATAGCATTTGGGCCTATGGTGCATCCATAGTATTTGGGCCTATGGTGCATTGGTGAGACATATACATCCATAGTATTTGGGCCTATGGTGCATCCATAGTATTTGGGCCTATGGTGCATTGGTGAGACATATACATCCAGCAGTGTACCAGCATGGAAGTCTTCCAAGAAGCAAGTTCCCTTTTATGGATAGATAAACCTCGAAAGGATCTTGGCTTGGACACAGAACAAATGCAGATGCTTTCCAATATTGGCTTGGCATGCTGAGTGCAGAGAATTATGGGCTCAGCATCTTTGCCTAAGTAATTCTGTGTACACTAGCCAAAATGGGTTGATGATTACTAGAAAACTGTCCTAATTTGAATTGGGTGCAGTCAAACATGCATTAAAAATATGAATAGAGGAGTGATTTTATCCAGTCTTCTTCTGGATGATACTGGAGGGTGGAGGCAGGGAGCCTTCCAGTGCTGCATTTAGGAAAGAGCGTTTAGCATGTTTCCTCGGGAGTAAGTGCCACCTATTTGTCTTCTGCTGTCATCCCCACCGCCTGCCCCATTCCTCTCTTTCATTCCCCACACACTATGTCTGGCCTCCTTCCCCCAACCCAGCCCCATGCCCTGACCGGTAGCATTGCTTCCAAGTTGCCATTAGCAGTGTGGAAACGGGGCATCTATGAGGTTTTTCTCCAGCAGGCATCTGCATGGAGTCTGAGGAAGCCTAAAAGAATTTTGACATCCCTCAAGGAACGATTCTCCTTGGCACAATTTTTAAATGTAGGATCTGATCTGAGGAATTGCACCAGGCATGGAAAAGTCTCTCACTCCAGAGAGAATCAGTTCATAGTGAGGATCAGTTCTAAATCTGTCAAGAATATAGGCTCTTTCTCTGGAGTGCAACAGCACCAAGTGTGCTCGGCTTCTGTTGTGCTTTCCCTGGTTTAAATTTGTATATTCATTATTGTATGTGTGCAGCACCTTTGCCCTTTTCCAAGAAGCCCAAGGCAGCTTAAACAATCCTCCTCCTCCCTATTGTAGTTTCACAACAGCCCTGTGAGGTAGGTTAGGCTAAATGTCAGGGACAGGCCCAGAGACACCCAGGGCAGCAATGCTCTTTGCCGATTTGATATGTTAGCACAATTTCATGAACCATGTTATGCCAGCATCCAGTTGGCTTCTGGTATCTTAGATTAACACCCTACCTACTATTTTGGACCAGAAAGTAGGCAGCAAGAAAAAGCCAACAGATTATTCCTCTGCAGCTTCTCTTTTCTCCCAAATGACAATTGTTTGTATTGTCCTGCAAAGAATGTCCCACCCTGTTTATATGCAAAACAACAGACCTGCATTATCAGCATGCGTGATGGTGCACTTTTGTGTTTCTTGCGAGGAACTGGGCGTGCAGGGAAAGCCCTTGTAGGCAAACAAGGCAATGTCTAATATTTACTTAAATGTGGTGGGACTTAGAAAAGGCTGAACCTCATTTGTTTGTACTTGCAGTATAAAGAGCTAGATCTTGTTCCTGATTGAAGTCATGTCCTGGGTCCTGGTTTGTACCAGATTCTTTCTTCTGAAGAAGGGCCAAGGAACAGATTTGTAGTATTCTGTTCCCTGGATAGCCTGGACCAGGGGCTGGCAACCTGGGGTGCTCCTGGTGTCTGACACTGATCAGCAAGCCTGAGAAAGAGTTCACATCTTCCAGGACCTGGGAGAACTCCCAATGAGGGCTACCAGGCAAGCCAGACCTTTGCCTCAACAGTGCCTTATCAGAAAGCTAGCAAGAATTGAAAAGTTTTTTTATAATAAGTTTTATTCAAAATTATAACCCTAAAACAAAGAAAAACTAAAAACAACATCAATCATCAGAAACGTCAGACCTGCTGGGTCAGCCCCCACATTTTTTTCCATTTATGATAACTTAGAAACAGATTTATATCTATACGAAGTCCCATTTCTCTAGCCAATAATAAAAAGAGTCCCAAGTTTGATAGAAATCAGTATCTTCTTTCTCCTTCAATGACAAAGTCAATCTATCCATTTCTGCACAGTCCGAGATCTTTTTTAGGATCAGTTTGCCAGTGGGTGGTTCTTCACTTTTCCAGTGTTGAGCAAATGCAATTCTTGCTGCAGTATTTACATGTAAACTCAAGTACATTTCTTGTTTACTAATATCAACAGATATAATGCCTAATAAGAAGACTTCAGGTTTAAAAGCTAAGGATTTTTGTAACATTTCCTCAAGCCATTTATGTATTTTAATCCAATACTTTTTCACATTATTGCAAGTCCACCACATATGATAGAAGGTACCCAATTTATGTTTACATTTCCAACATCCATTTGACATATTTGGAAACATCTTAGCTAATATATTTGGTGAAAGAATTGAAATGTTGTTGGACTTCAGCTCCCATCAACTCCAGATGGGCTGAGCAATGGCCGCAGATAATAGGATCTATAATCCAACTGGATGGCCACAGGTTTCCTGCCTCTTCAATGATTTTGGGGAGAGAGAAAAAAATCCTCTACCAATGTGGCTCTCATGGAATCTGTCCCAAGGAGGGAAAACACACTCTGGGCCACTCTGGGGAAGAGGATTGGATGCCTGCCTCTGCCTCTAAGGCCATGTTGTCAGACCCTTGCAAGGAGCCAAGGTCAGGAGTGGCATCATTGCATCGAGGTTCAAAGACCAGAAATGTCAGATCTGCTTTGGGAAACTCCAGAGTATGTACCTTAAAAATGGGACCTTTAAACGCCTGTTAGCTTTGTGCTAAGGGTTGAGGCTTGGGCACTGGATGAGGGTTTTTGGTCTTCGGTTGAGCTACATTGGTTATGTCTAGTATTAGTCCTACTTTGAGCTTTTCTATATGACCCTTAATCCTTTATCAGTGCTTTGCAGAAGTTTTTACTTCCCTTTGATTTTTCCACATTTTGTTTTGTTGCAATCTGGAACTGAGATGGATTTAATTGGCTTTGTCACCACTCAGTGAATATAAGGTACTCAACACTGTGAACACACAAAGTATTTTTTTGTTGTGGCACAAAAGTTAAATAAACTTTAATGTAAATAAACAAAAACAAACCCCCAGCAGCCAGCAGATGGAGGCTGATATGCTTTCTCCCAAAATGCCTTGCATATAGCATTGTTGTGGCTTCCTGGGGGGCGATGTGGGGGAATGGCTGCCACAACAACAAAATATAAAAAGGCTCAGGCTACAGGAGTGAGTGTATTTTAATGTTGATGCTAAAGCCGAGCAACCAAATGTACCATTCACATATTTGCATTGATCCTTGAAATTAAACAGGATAAGTCTTTGGAAATAAGGGCCACAGGATAATTGCTTAAAAATGCTTAATTCAAAATATTCTCATCTATTCCATTGTTGCCTGGTGGTGACAATAGACTGGATGAGGCCAACAAGCTGAAGCTCAGCTTGGAGATGTTGCTAGTGGGTGGTTCTTTGATGGGATGGATAGTGGTCAACCTATTCTGGATGAAGCAGGTTCATAGCTTGAAGGTGTTCTTCTATCACCCATGACCCAGTTGGCCTCAGTGGCACAGAGTACCTTCTACCAGCTTCAGCTGCTGGCCTGGCTGTCCCACTGCCTAGACGGGGATAACCTGGATTCAGTGGCCTATGCTCCAGTAATCTCTAAACTGCAATGCATTTGAAGTGGGACTGTCCTATTCAGAAGCTGCAGCTTGTGCAAAATGCAGCAGGCAGCTGAGAGCAAAAGGTCTGAACATATAACACCAATTCTGGCCCACTTGCTTTGGCTGCCTGTATGCTTTCAAGCCCAATTCATGGTGCTGGTTCTGACCTATAAAACCCTACACAATTTGGGACCACAGCACTTGAGAGACTACTTCTCCCAAGCACAATCTATGCAGACACTATGATCAAGATCTGGGGCCTCCAACTGCCACCTCCAAGAAAGGCTCAATTGGTGTCAACAAAGAGGAGAGTCTTCCCAGTGGTGGCCCCCTGTTATGGAACAAGCTCCCCACTGAAGTTCACCTGGCACTTGTTCTACTATCTTTTTGGTGCCAGTTTCAGGCTGTCCTCTATGATAGGGCATTTAATTATCTGTAGCATTATATTGGAGCATTACATTACCTGCTTTACTGATTTAATTGCTCTTAGATCTCGCTTTTCAAATTGGCTTTTAAATTTCAATTTTATGATTTTATACTGTTGTCCGTATTTTATATTGCATTTTATTAATTTTGTGTGAGATTGTAAACTGCCTAGAGAGCTTCAGCTACTGGGCTGCATAGAACTAAATGGTAATGGTAACGGTAATGGTAACAATAATACTTTTTTTAAGGAACAGGAAAGGATAAGGCTATAATCATATTAATGACTTTACCTCTCAAAACTGGCTAATTCAATCTTTCCTTTCCCACATACAAGTCCAATTTTGTATCTCCAGGGAATTTTGGCAATGTCATCGATGGGGTGTCACCAGGAGCTGGGGGCAAAAAGAAGACCCATGAAGGTGAAGATGAAGAAAGTGCCCCCTTGCTGCATGAAGGGACAGAAGATGCTTCGCATGATATTGCGGTGCCACTGATATCTACCACGCACCCTGAGAAACCGCTCATCACTGAGGGAAACAGGTAGAGACCTGAAGTTTGATATTGTTGGCCTAACTCTGCACCTCTAGAACCAGGATCCCCGAGCAGGGAAATAAACCTTCTTTAGTTGGCGTTGCTAGTTGCTACTCTACACTTGCTCTCAAATTGCATGATGCAGGGGTTTGGATGGTTTAACTTGAAGTCCTACATTAACAGGGGGTTGAACCTGATGACCTTCTTGGTCCCTTCGAACTCTACTATCCTATGAGTCTATTATTCTATGATTCTCCATCCATTCATGAAATGACTGCCATGATAGCCATGCCAATCATGGACATTCAGGTGGGGCTTAGTTCTGAAGCTAACCCCCATCCCCACCCCACTCCTTAGAAGTCAAAGGAAGATGGTGGAGGAGAGCAACACTTCACTTTGCAGCATCCTAACCTCCAATTTAAATAAAGTTTTAAATTTAAAAATCTTGAATAAAATAAAATGGTGGGAAGAACAGGGACCCTGCTGCCAGAAGAAAAGTCTGTAGCCCTATGGACTCCATGTTGGACACCCCATGCGTTTGGGAACGTTGGGACCTGATGCTACCTCCTGCAACTTGAGAAAACATAGCAATGTTTGTTTCTGTTTCTCTCTTAAGTAAAGGACACAATCAAATGAAATCATTTTTAGCAAGATTAGGGTGGAAGAGAAATGCTCTAAGCGATGAAAAGCAGAATCTGCCAAAAATATAGTTGCTTTCCCTTGTAATAGTGAGAGAGAATGTAGGCAGTCAGCTATTATCTTGGAGAGCCAGCTGATGGGTTTTTATGTTGGCTCCAGATAGAAATTAAGATCTAAAGAGCTGCAATATAAACAAGCAGAATCTTTTTTTCATATCTACAGTTGCTTTATATGGATGGTTGCAATATTTGTTCCATTACTTTCTTTCATTAAAGACTGATATCTCTCAGATGGAGATGTAATATTATTATAGACTTTGCATTTCCCCTTCCTCGTGGAATGCTTGCAGCCAACTGAGCTTCTGACATGAAATATAACAGAATCATGCTTTATTGGAGATAGCCAACTGGCAGCCAATGGCCTGCATTCAGCCCTTGGTGACAATTAATAACTTCTAATCAAGGTTTTAAAAATGCCCATAATTTGGTTCAATATAATTTGAGTGCATTATATTTTTTCCTTCAAAATTGATGGAAAAGACAGAGATTCTACACTTAGTTACATATTTCTGTCCTCTTATTCCTGGATAGCACCCACTTTATTACAGAGCCTTACCACTACTGGTCGTGGGGAGTTTGTGAGGTAAAATACATTTCTGGCCCCCAGCTGTGCAATGAATGCCCCTGAGAATATAGATATTGGCCATTCATGGTTTATATCCCTTGTTCAATGTATGGAAACGTAATGGATAAAATGTATACCCAACCTGGAAAATTATTCAGCAGTCGCATTACAGAAATGATTAATCTTTGGAAATGGAATTGATTTTGCAGTCCAGCCTGGCATTTTGCTTAGCAAACTGAGCTACTCTCACAGATCTCAGAAATTTGCCTAGTTTGTCATGCTCTTAATGATACCATCAAGCGTACAACATAGTCCAAATCACTTGCCCCAGCTTCCCATGAGCCCCCAGCACAGCCCATTTCTGCCTGCTACTCCAGGACTCTTCCTTCATCCCTCCCTGCCTTCCTTTCTCTTCCTCTCCCTTCTAGCTGTCCAAGCAGGGGAGAGAAGGAAAAGGCATTCCGGTTGTCCAAGCCAGCACTAGGTAAATGAAGGCCAGCGAGGATGAGCTTATCCCAGGTCTTTGCAAAATGTGCTACGTTCATATTCTGACGCACATCTTCACAATATCTCTAGGTCAGGCTTGTGCAGAAGGTAGCTCTCCAGATGGTTTTGGACTTCAGTCTCTGGGAATTCTTCCTTCTGCCCATCCCTGGACCAGACAATACTGAGCCAAAGAGACTGATGGCTTGACGCAGATGTGGATGTTACCCTGTGGAGGATGACATGAATGCACAAAGCATCAGCATCCCTCATGCCTCAAATCAGCTAAGCACCATCTCTGCCTGGATGGAGAGCTGCCCAGAAGCTGGGCTTTCGGTACAACACTGCCATAAAGTCAGAGATGTAGCCAGTGCAGGTGTTGCTGGTTAGTGTGAGGCAGGGTCTTGGGATATCCAGAGGCCAGTTCTTGCTCAGCTGTGAAACTCACTGGGTAACTTTGGGCCAACCACCCATTCACAGCCCAGCCTTCCCCACAGGGCAGTTGGGAGGATACAAGGAAAAAGGGAAGGATGATATAAGCTTCCCTTGGTTCCGTGCAAGATGATATAAATAAATACCCAAACAAATTAAAAACCTTCCTATCCTCTTGCAAGGAATCCAAGGTGACTTCCATCTTTATATATATATATATATATATATATATATATATATATATATATAAAGCATCCAGCCCCAGATCTTCCTCAAATGCGGCAACAAGACTCATCTTTCTTCTAACAGACATCAGAGATGTTTTCTCCTCCTCACATGGCCCCATTCTGTAGACTTTCTTCCTTAAAAACTGCACAGTGATGTGCCCAATGCATTTTAATTAGACAAAGGAAAGAGTAACGATCAACGGCATGGAAGTGTGTCTCTATAGGAGAAAGTCTGAAAGGAAAGCAATTTAACAGGCGGCGAACATCCTGACTGCAAACAAATTTGCCTTAAAAATGGCCTTCGAGGACAGCATGCTGACATGACAATGCTTGGAATAAACACATCAGGCTGCAGTTCTGACGGATGGCCCATTTCACAGAGTGCCTCCCGCCAAGCTGGCCTTCCCAGCTCATGCTCTTTTTCAGAGATTTCTATTTTTGCACATACACGCACAAAGTGCAAAGCAAGGAATTTCTGAATTGATTCAGGAGAAAATACTGTCAGGAAAGGGAGAATAACTGGGGTGTTCTGTCATCTGTCTCTGCAATTCAGCTTTCCCCTGTTTTGTTCTGTTTTTTTTTAAAGAGAGGCTATTGAATTCTCCCTTGCTCTATGGCTTTGCATCTCTCTGAGGTGGTCTGGAGAAAACCGCCTGGTCCAAGAGTAAGATGGCCATGATTTAACTGTATGGGAAGCAACTGGCTGTGCACACAGTTCGCGAACTCCATCCCTTACTCTTTCTGCACTGATCATCACTCAGTGGTAGAACACATTCTGTGCAGGCGGAAGATTCCCCAACATTTCCAGTTAAACACCTCTGCCTGTGACCCTGAACAGTACTTGCAGTCAGTGGCTGACTGAACTAGGCTAGGTAGAAAATGGCCCAATCTGGTATTAAGCAGTTTCCTCCGTCCTTAATTTTGCCAGTAAACCATGTTTTCAAAAATGCAAAAGAAACAAAGGAAAAAATCAGGATCCCCAGTCACTGAATGCATGCTTTAAACCATTGTTTAAAAGAAGAACAAAAAAATTGACTTTGATTCTTTAAGTGTGCAGTCCTATCCATGTTTAGGCAGAAAAAGGTCCTACAACCTCCACCAGGACACGCCTAGCATAAAAATGGGGAATGCTGGAAATTTTAGGTTTTTCTGCCTCACATGCATAGAATTGCATCTTAAGACAGCCTTCCCCAGACTGGTGCTTTGGAGATGTGTTGAACTATCTGAAGAGCCAACGTGGTGCAGTGGTTAAGAGTGTGGGACGGGGACTCAGGCGATCTGGGTTCTAGCTCACTGGAACTTTGGGCAAGTCCCAGACTCTCAGCCGAACCCATCTCACAGGGTTGTGTTGTGAGGATAAGATTGAGAGCAGCGGGAGAATGATGTAAGCCACCTTGGGTTCCTTGGAAAGAAAAAAAGGTGGGATATAAATATAATAAAGAAAGAAACTGATAAATCAACTACAACCTTTGGCATCCCCCAGCCAGTCCTTCTGTCTGGGTAAGAGTGGAAGCTGTACCCCAGCATATATGGAGGACACCAGGTTGGGAAGCCACTTTAGGATTTCCATTAATATCCATTTATAGTATCCTTCTATCATATCCACAAATATCCTTTTATGATATTCTCATATTGGCTTACTGCACACCAAGCACCACTAAGCAGTTGGAACTGACCACCCATTCAGTTTTCCACTGTGCCCCAAACCTATGTCAGTTCAGACAGTTGAAAGGGTTGCTGGACACAGCTGCCCAGCACTGTTCAGACAGCCAGGTAAGCCTTGTGGGGTCACTGACGGGGACTCCTGGAAGGCTTCCTCGGTGTGGAGCCAGCCCTGACTTCAGCGTTTCAAAGTTGAAAGTGGGGGATCAAAACTAGCTTAGCATTGGAGAGTTGGACAATCTTCCTGTGGCCGAGTGTTTGGCTTTCCCTACCTATCCCATTCTGTCATTTCAGAAGCGCACCCTTATTTTTTTCACTAGGAACTATTATTATTTGCCCTACAATGAGAAGAAACCCTGTGTCTACATAAAGAGCCATTGGGGTGACCAGACCTTCAGGCTGTATTTCTCCAATGTCCTGGAGAAAATGGCAGATCTCCTGGTAAGTCTGTTGGAGTATCAAAGAGTGATTCTCATTTCATTCTGTTGATTTCACCCCAGCCCTCCAACCTACTGTGAGCACTTTGCATTCTGTTTCTGGCTTCCAGGGTATTAGCCATCCCACCCAATTCTGTGTCTTGCACAAATTTGATAAGAATTCCCTGCACCTCCTCATCCAAAGCATTAAGCAGGCAGAGCAAAGCAGCCAGGTGAAAGCTTCAGGGATGCAGGAGCAAGGTGTGAGAAGAGATACCTGTGAGCCATGCTGCCTGCCCAGCACCCCATAAACTACCTGCCCTGGCATCATGGGGCAAGAGCCAGGAAGAGAGCTTCAGCTATTGGGTGGTGTAGAAATACGTGTAAATGTCAGGAGTTGGGGGTTCCTCCTTCATGCATTCAAAAGCCACAGTCCTTTCTCCTTGCAATCTCTCAGCACGCAAGCAGTTTGCTGAACCCAGTGCAGTATTCGGCTCACGAGCATGCCTGGGCTCCGTGCTTTTCAGAGGGGCCTTCTGAAACTGAGTACACCTCCTTGATCTGGGCCACCCATACACTGGGCCACCCTCCTCTGCTGGCCATGCATCATGGGGGCAAGAGCCGTGCTCAGCTCACCTGAATCTGAGAGACTCCCCTGCTCCGTGTTCCCTCCTGCCACCTGTGCATCTTGGTTATTCCCAGAGGCTGCCTGCCCACCTGGGAACCCAGCCTTGATAGAAGCATCTCTGCTTCCTTCCTCTCAGTGTCTCCACAAGGCCCATATTCCCACCCCTTCCTGCTCCTCTCCTCCATCTTCTCCTGAAGTCCAGCCAGCAGTCCTTACGCAAGAACAAGTGCCCAAAGCAGCCGTCTCACTCTCACTCCCAACAATAAAACTAATGTAATCAGTCTTGAAGACAGATGTGTTTGCTGGTCCAGTCAGCACTTGTACATAGAATGGGAGAGATACTGTCTTGTTCTTTGCTTCAGGCCAGTCAGCCCCAGCCGGTCATAACCCTTTCCCTAGGGTGGCAACATTTGCATTCAGGTTTGTCCTCTATTTCCATGCCCACCAGGGCTAAAATGTCCTGTATCTCTAGCTCCATCCTGATGGGTGGGAAAGCAGTTTCTGGAGGAGGATTTTGGAGTGATGGGAATGAACCCCTTCTCAGCAGCTCTACCGCTGCTACGAAAGGAACAGCTTCTTTCCCAGCTTGCATTGCCAGGCTGTTTTACAATAGGACCTTAGCAGTGAACAATGTCTCGCTGGAGACCTTTCCATTAATTAAAATTAAATGTTTTGAGTCTACAGTGAACTGACAAATAAATGCATTCATTTCTCAATTGAAAATGTGTTAGTATACCAGCTAATTGGCACCAATTATCACTGATCACTCATGCTAATTAGCTCATGATCGCTTTCCTCCTATTGATTCATTAAATTAAACCACCACTTGCTATTTCCAGTGACATTTATGTTCTTTATGCAACTGGTCTTTTTCTTCCTTTTTTAGGAAGAAGGTTTAGAACAAGTGAAAGATTTAATCAAAGTTTCTGAGATTGCATCAGAGGAGAAAATGAAGTCCACTCTAACTGATTTTATCAACCAAAGTAGGTAAGAACATGTATGGGAGAAACTTGCGGTGTACTTTATAGCTGGGGAATGGGTCCCAGAAGGTGAGTAAGTAATCTATGAGACGTACAAAAGTAGCTACACCTCAGGATCTGTTTCTGGTCCATGTCAGTTTTGCACAAGTTCATTCATAAAGCTCTCCTGTCCTGTTTCCACATGAATCTGCACTTACATATTTTTACAGTATATTTTGTTTATATTTTTTATACTTTTTAGTATGTATTGTTCTCTCAAAATACACATCTCCCTTGTTCTCTCAAAATACACATCTCCCTTGTTCTCTCAAAATGCACATTTCCAGCATTTCTGTAGGCATTTTATCCTACAATATGCCTTTTGTATCTATTTGAACATGAAGTACACATTTTGACACCCTTTTCTGACAAATAGCTGCATCCAAAAATCTAGAGATGTGCAAAAACCAAAAGATAATTGCACCCTGAGTCTTATATTATTCCAAGATGGTGAATAAGGCTGCTTCAGCAAAGGAGCAATCCTATGGCCCCTAGGAAGTATCTGAGGAGCCATAAGGTTTTTAACTTCCAGTTCCACAGTCAGACGCAGTGCTGCAGACTCCCAACTGGGAGCTGAAGCTCTTGTCATCCCCAGCCCTCACAGCTAGCTTAGGAAGAACCATGCTGGCCGCATTGTTGAGCTCAGGAACATGGTCTTGGAATGGGATAAAAGTGGGCATTTTGGTGGGCCAGAAGTGGATAAGACTGGAGTTGCCAACAACTTTTCTGGAGCCACTCCAGCTTCCTTCTCTCTCCCTCTGAAACACTTTTGCTAGACAGCCAAAGAAACTCAGCTTATGAAACTGCAGGAAGTCAGGGCAGGGCAGCAAACATTGTATCTGGCTCTTTCTACCCCGCTTGATGCTCTTAAGTCTCAGAGTCTGGGATCTTATAAACAAAGAGGATGCAAGCCATAGGAGTTTAGTGTACCCTAAAACTGTGGACCAACTGAAATCCTCAAGGATTCCTTCCTTGCTTAATTTTTTATCCTGTAGTGAATTCAGAAGATCCCATGTGTTTCAACTTTATTCGACGTATTTTCAGTTCTGTCTCTTGTGTTAATTTTCCAGCAATTCATTACTAGATTGTCAACCCATCATTTGGAGCTAAGAGAAGACATTCGTTGGAAATAATCATTGACATTCCTTGCTAATATATTCTGCATACATCTACAAGATCAACATGCATACGAAAGACTTCGCTTGCTTAAAACTCTGTCGTATGCAGTAGACAAGATGCAAAATAGTAACATATCCCCAAGCTAATTAAATTTGTACTGAAATATTACCATACAAATTGCATTTCTACTTGTCCACACGACTATAAATGATCCCTCCATTTTAATATTATGAATCCAAGCTTTTTGAATCTTCTGGCTCTTCTACTCTGCTGTATAACTGAACTTATCACAGGGATATTATTATCCATCATTATAAAGATAACATTTTTATTGACTCCAAAGATTAATTCTGTGTCTTTCTCCCAGGGTTTTTGTTGCAAATGCTGAAAAGAAGCCCAAATTGATGAATAGGACCAGTTTGGACAAAAAGAGGCTGACACTGTGTAAGCAAGAATTGGTATGTGAAATACATTTCTTGGATCCTTGCTGCAATATGTTTGAAAGGCACTGCAGATTATTGTGTCTATGTCCTTTTTGAAATTATACCTATCTCAAGAACGATGGGTACTTTATAATATGCAGGGAATTACAGGAAAGCTGTTTGGGGAGCATAATACAGTTAAGCAGAATGGGCCGAGCTTGCATCCTCATAAATGGACCTTCCAGCTTTGGCATGATGAATTCCATGCAACTTGAGAAGAAGTTGTGTGAAGCTCTGACCACAGGATTAATGTGGCATTGTCCACTCTCGTCACCAGGGATAGATGCACTTAGCTCTTCAAGATTTCAGATATAAGGCATATTTTTTAAACATCTAGTTAAAAAATCACATCAGATCTATCAGGCTTTCTCACACTGTCGGTATCGAGAGTCTCCAACATGGCTTCTGTGGGTTTCTGGCCACCCACAGGGGCCTCTAATGGTGCCTATAAAGTTGCCCCCTGCCTGTCTCCAAAAATGGAAAAGAAAACACCCTGGAAGCATTAAGACTGTCTTCTGCCGTTGTGGCAGTAGGCTTGCTCTTCTTGACTTTCTCTCTTTGCCTCGCTATTTGAGACCCAGGGTGATGTGCTAGTTAGAGTGTTGGGTTGGGATCTGGGAGGTCAAGGATCTAGTCTCCACTCGGCCATGGATCCAACTGGGTGATCTCAGACCAACCCACCTCACAGGATTCTTATTGTGAGCATGCAATGGAGTGGTGGAAGACCACGTCTTCCACCTCGGGTTCCTCAGAGAGGGAAAATAGTGGGCTATAAATGCAATACAGCAGTAGGAACACTTCCTTCTTCCCAGCCTCCAACCTCACTATTTCCCTGCCTGCAGTCCCTTCTCTTTATTTCACTTTGATCAGCTAGTTCCTCGCAGCAGCCGTTATGTAACTAGCCACATCCATTGTGGGTGTCATATTGCGATGGCACGTATTGCCATTTCCCAAGTGGCCCATGAGTCCAAAAAGGGGGAGAGCCTGACTTAGCCTTCCCCAACCTGATACTTGTCAGATGTTCTGGACTTTATCTTCCATCAGCTCCAGCCAGCACGGCTGAGGATTTGTAACGCTGGTAGTTGTAGACCGAAACACCTGGAGGATTTATTTGAAGGGGGGAGGCTGCATTAGAGTGAGGAGGAGAATATTCTTCAGCTGGGGACCTGCTCCTGAAAAGGTGGTTTCTGTGGTTGCTACTTGTCATACCTCACCTGCTGGGAGGCACCTTGAGGAGGGCCTCAGCTGATGATCTCAAGGTTTATCTAGGTTCATGCGGGAACCCTTGGCATTGCACACCAATGACCTTCAAAGTGAGTATTTGCATATCCCTCACTGTGAGGAGACGTGGAATGGCAATCTGCATTTACTAAAGATCAAAGCCATTCACTGGCATTTCATATGGAAAGCAGCCCATTCCGTCAGATGATGTTGCTGCCTAGGGTGATATTGAGAAGTTGCCTGCTGTGACAAAAGTAACAAATACATCTGCTTCTAGATATGCTTCCAGCATGGCTGGCTCCCAGGAGAAATAAGCATATATCCAGAATTCTTTATGACATCAACAAGAGTCATCCTTCCTGGAATGGCAAACTAAAAGCCTTGAGCTGCAC
The DNA here is from genome assembly GCF_004798865.1 of Varanus komodoensis. Classification (NCBI taxonomy): domain Eukaryota; kingdom Metazoa; phylum Chordata; class Lepidosauria; order Squamata; family Varanidae; genus Varanus; species Varanus komodoensis. Next base: position 23,769,073 of record NW_025335349.1, read on the forward strand.
TAATTCACCTCCTTTTAAATATGATATTTTTGACTGGAGGCAGCTCATACATTCAGAGGCACATCACTGGGCACTCAGCGATTCACTCACTCATTGACTCACTCCTTTTATTTATCTCCATTGCATGCTGTTTCCAAAGTGGGTCGCAGCATATCAACAGAACAGGAATAAATAAAACCACAGGATATTAATAAACAATAAAGTACATTAACAAACATCTCAGTCCATAAAACATTGACCCAGTTCTTCAATTCACACAGAACTCGGGGAGCAATAAAGGCTGATGTTAAAAAGACAGTTTTGGGGTTCTTGTAAGTGAAGGGACCCCCCCCCCACCGAATAATTCAACTTTTCATGATGCACAAACATGCTGGTAGAAATGTATATACATAAGATCTTCTGACCTCCGTCTGTCCCACTGTGATTATGGGGCAAGGGGAACTTTTCACTCCAACTGCTACTCGCTGTGAGGTTGTTGCCTAAAAGCATTAAAAGAAATGGTCATCTCTCCATGGCAGTGATGTAGCAGAAGCAGGGCTCATAGGTCCAAAGCACTGAAAATTTTTGAGTAACAGGGAAGATGGCATCTCCTCCTCACGAATTCCTTGGTCTCTCCAAGATTAGCTGCAGTTCTCAAAGTTGCGAAGGAAAAAATTAGGAGTGGAAAGAATGGCTTTTCCCAGCAACAATATTGTGACTGGGTTTGCACAGCACAACTGTGTATGGGTAGATTGTTGTATCACCTGAACCAGAGACGGGCTTGTCCAGGTGACTTATTTCAGGGTTATATGCCTCCGTGAAAACCCAAGGTTTGTAACTGGGGTTGTTTCAACCACAATGAGTTATTGTGTCATCCAGTCCCTGGAAGATCTTAATCAGGCCTCGCTAAAAGAGAACTGTTCAGCAAGAGTGGCAGAAACTGCTTTCCAAGCCTGCCCTGCAGCCAGAGGGCAGCCATGACTGTCAACCAAAGCTTTTATTTTAAGACCATTTTTTAGATGTCAGTAGGGATACCTGATCCACAACAAAGAAAGCCAAGGATCTCCCTGCAAAAAGGAAGGAGTGAGCCCCTTTCCACAAATCTCCATCTCTCAGTGCTTTGCAAGCTCCTGGCAGCTCAGGCTATACCTAACCTGTCAGAGACTTGCAAAGGGAGGAAATACTTACCTACAGCCCGAAATTACCTGCAAATACTTACTTGCAGGCAATGTACAGGATGAACAGCTGCTGGGTTAGTCCAGCAGACACCCCCCTGCCCTATCCTAGGAAACCCCTCCCCTAAAGCTTCCTGCAAGAAAGAGTGCAAATAAAGCAGGACATGTTAAAAATGCAATTCATTGTACACATTATATATCATTTCTTTTAAAGGAGGGCAAGCATGGGCATCCCCTCCAGAATCTCCTGGATGCCTCCATGGGCATTGCCAAAGCTGGTACAACTGCTGTTTTTTCACAAGCTTGAAAAGAATAGCTATGAAAGTAAAGCTGCAGACTCAAAGAGCCCAGAATGGGTGGCAGAGAAGTGGGTGGAACCTGCAGTGCTCCCACCGTGTCCTCTGGGATATGCAGAGGGAGCGGGCGCCCTACACATAGCGCCTGGTGTCCAGTCTATTTGGTGGAGTGGCTTACAAGCCACACTATGTCCAGGGCTCCACAGTGTGGTTTATGCCATCCAAATCCAGCCATATCCCTGTTGTGATGCACATTAGGGTTTTTTGTGAGAGAGACTTGAATGGGCAATTAAGACCTACTAGCTTTGCAAAACATTTATTTCTGATGGGAGAATGAGAACTGGTAGAACTTCTTTGTTGGCACTGGCATAAAGGTCTGGTTCACATGTCCTGAGAAGTCATCCTGGGTGAATTTCCCTTCAGGGCCACTTGTGAAGGTTTGTGTGCAGTGGGGTGTGATGTTGTTTCTTGTTAGATGCAAGCAACCTTTATCTCCTTTAAAGGCTGGCTCTTTTGGAAGGATCTCCTGCCCAGATCTTAAGGGGCGGGCGGGTATATATGGGAGTAGATGGTCCTTTGGGTCCCGTTGAGTCCCTTTCTTTCCCTTTTTCAGATCTCTGTGGTCCAAGTCCAGCGTGCTCAGTGCTATTCTCTACTTTGCCAACTCACTATTCTGTGACTATCACTGAACCTAATAAATTGGATGTTATACTATGTGCAGATGGTCTTTGGTGTATATACATGCACAAATGCATACCAGTCTGTGCGTACCGAAATGAACTGTTAGGAGAACATGAGCAATGGCACTTCAAGGTGCACCACTACATGTACATTACATGTACGGCAAAGTGTACCATACAAGTGTTCCTTGTATGTCCCAGAACATTGTGTGGAATTCTGTGATACGGAATGGAAAGAGCAATGGGCTTTGGTAACACACTTCCTCCTCATTCTTGTAGGATGCAATGTCCAAAGAAGCCAAAGGGATCATCCAACAGCAAAAGAAGAAGATTCCTCTTGAAGCAATGATGCGTGAGACGCAGAACTTTATCGAGAAGATTCGCTTCTTGGTAGACGAGGTGAGTCCTGTTTGGTGAAACCGGCCCCAATAGCCAAAGGATGCCTCCTCCCCCTTGTTTATAAAGAAGACATGCCAAACAAGCTACCTCTGACATACTGTTTGCACACCTGAATTCAGTGCATGACGGAATGCCCTCCATGCGGACTGAATATTTTCTGTCACTCTCAAACTATGCCTGCATTTTATTTTCCTTATTAAAGCCTGACAGTCCCTGCCAAGGCATGCTATTCTTGCTCCTTGTGTCATGCACACACGCAATGGAAGAATGCAGATTTCCTGGGGAGCGAAATGTTTCAGGAGCCTCATGCCATCATCAGTTCTCAAAGCACATCTCTCTCTCTTTTAGCCTCAGCATACTGTGCCTGATGTCTTCATCTGGATGCTGAGCAACAACAAAAGAGTCGCATATGCAAGAATCCCAGCCAAAGACTTGCTGTATTCCCCTGTGAGCAAGCAGAGAGGCAAACACTGCGGGAAAATTAAAACCCACTTCCTAAAAGTAAGTTTGGGAAGCTACTAATGCTTTAAAGTAACACATTGTTGTTACAGCTGTCCCATTTAGACCACAAGAGAAATAGATGCTATGATCCCTGATGTACTTTAAAAAAAAAAGTCTGGGTGAGGAACCTGCTGCCCTTGAAATAGAAAGCTGGGGCCGCTTTGCATTACCAAAGCTCATGTCACTTATTTAAGCCATGGTCATTTGCAGTAGAAACATAGAAACAGAGCAAGTCAGAAGGGGTCTCCCAGGCCATCTAGTCTGATCCCCAGCTCCAGCTCATTACATGGATTTAGAATATTCATCGCCCAGGGGAGAGGTGCCATGGTTTGCTTTATAGTCTGAATCTGTGCAGAATGGCTTGTTGGAGGGGGAAACACCCCTCCAGGAACCCTGCAACTGGCCATGAGGTATTGGAGGGTTGTCCCCCACCTCCAAGTCACACCAGATGGTATGACAATTTGCAGCCAAATGGCAACTTGGAACAGTAGCTCATCCTGGCTTCATGAAGTTTTGGTGGACTGTGGTGATTGTGTGAACCAGGTCACTGAGGGAGACATTGGCAGGGGTGAGGTGGGAGGAGAGAGAGGGAGAGAGATGGGGAACACGTATATATACCCAAACACAGATGATCATGGGGAAGAAATAGAGTGAGGGGTGGCCCAGAAAGAAAGAGCAAGAGAGAACCGTGATGCTGAAACCCGCATTCAACATAAGGTCCAATTCTGATGTTCATCCACCATTACATCAGGTTATCCACCATTTGTGGATGAACTGCCCTTCATAAGAAAAGGGTTCACCACCCCAGCTTTAAAGTATTCCTCTATGAATCAGCATGTGATGTCTTTCCTTCTGTCTAAGTGATTGAATTTTGAGGTCTCTGATGAAATTTATGTCAATTAAAATCAATAATTGAGATCTAGAAGTTTTCATCTGCTGGGAAACAGATCTTTTGTAAAGTAATAATTGCCCAAAGTGTTTCTCATTATATTGACAGCTGGCCGCCTTGTATTGTTGCTGGGGAAATCTGCCCTCCCTCCATGGCTGCGACTGTGTGAATTGCTGCTAAGGCCAGAGGGAATGGGTTACTCTCAGGCAGGTGATAAACAAAATTGGCATACCTTACAACAACAGTGCTGCTGTTGCATCCCTGCGAGCCCCGTCTCCACGACACCACTGGCCACAAAAACTGTTGCCAATCAGCAGTTAGCACCTGGACAAACAGGGACTCCCAGGTTGCCTGGCTAGTCTTCCACACTATGGAATAGTTTCCAGATGTGCATTGATGCATATACAGCGGAATATGCAGATTTTATGCTGTTTCTTTTGTAGCAATGCCTTTCCTTTTCTTGAGTAGTTCATAAATGCCCCCACTAGCTGCACCTGCATTATTCCACAGACAGCCCCCCTGCCTCCTCCTTCAATTTCAGAGTAAAATCCAAAGCTGCTCCACAGACATTTGAGCCAGAAGCCTCTCCATGTTGCTGCATTCTATCTTTTCTTGTAATCAGAAGAATTTTAAAAGAAGACTTTAAATAAGAGCAGTCTTCTGTGTGCCAAAGAGGCAGCAGGATAAATATTTATGATGTATTTCTGTGAAGAAGGCAGCATTCATTTAATCCCAGTTCAGAAAAAAAAAATCTCCTCCAATTTCTATAAAATGGCCCTGTTTAATTAAAGCAAACCACAGAAGCACCAGGTGGTGAAAACTCCAAGTGAAAGAGCTGTTAACATTTTTTTTCTTCCATGAAATATCTGTCTGCTAATCAGGATAATTCTCAGAGGCACTTCCAAGTCAAATCTGTCAAGAGGCCGTTTCAAATAACTCTCTTGGTAGAATGTTTACTCTTTGATTAAAGTGTAAAGGAGGAAAGATCTCATATACCAGGCAGGTTTAGTCATCCTGTCAGGCTGAAAACAAGTGCCCTTAAGCAAATACTAAGTTTTATTTCCTCCTTTCTGGAACAATGGGGAGAAAGAGAGTGAACTAGCCTTGCGCACAGGTTGGGGAAGGCTCAGTTGGAGGCTCTGAAAAAGCGTTGTTGCCTTTTCTTACTTGTTTAATACAGTTATTTCATTGGTCTTGTAAACTAACTTAGCAATCATTTATATCTTTCTATTTTATAAAGAGCAAATAGTGAGTCTGGGATAGAGTTACCCTAACCCTTAAGTTCTGGGAGAGAGGCCCTTCTCTGGGAGCCCTCCTTCCCTGAAGGAGATTAGGAGGGTGACTACCTGGAGAAGGGCCTTCTCTGTGGTGGCACCCTGATTGTGAAATTACCTCCCCATTACTTTATTCTGTTCGGTGCCAGGCTAAAACCATTTTATTTTCCCAATGTTTTAAGATTTGATTGTTTTAATTGGGTTTTTATTGCTGGTTGGAAATTTTCTTAGGACACTGTGTTCTATTTTATATTGTCTTATTGTTAAACTATCCCAGGACCACCATAAGGGACGGTCTAGAAAAATTTTAAACAAATAAATAAGTAGAGTTGAATTCAGGATAGTTTTAATCCTTCACTCCCACATGGTCACCCACTTAGAGGGCTTGCGATGCTCTTTGCCCGGAAAGGTAGGCCCACATTCATGTCACTGGAGACTTTTCTTCCAATGCAATAGCCAAGGGCAACATACAGATTGGGATCATGGCAGAGGACAAGGGGTAAAGTCCCTAGCCACAGTCCCTGTCTTGATCAGGCCCTCCAGCTTGTTGTTTGCTTTAACAGAGAGATGCACACTGCTAATTGTGCCCGTGGGGTCTTGTGTTCAGCCTGGCCTTCAGTATGAAATTTAATTATAAAACCAGTTCTGGCCCACCTGGATTGGCTGCCTGAATGCTTCCAGAACCAATTCAAGGTGCTGATCTTAACCTATAAAGTCCTATATGAAGTCCGTATAAAGGGACAACAATACATGCTGGACCTCTTCTCCCAATCTTGATCTACCCTGGAACTATGCTCAGCCTCTGGGGCTTTCCTCCAGGTGCCAACCCCTTGAGCGGCTTGGAGGATGGCAAATGTGGGGGGGCTTTTCTGTGGTGGGCCCCCATCTTTGGAACAACCTCCCTGCTTTGGCCCACCTGGTGCCAAATTAGTTGTCTCTTTGGCAGCAGGTTTAGACAGCCTTCTTTGATAAGGCCTTTAAAGATTTCCTTGGTCATTCAGGGGCCTGATGGATTTATCCAGGTGCCTTTTCCCCCCTTTCTTCTTGACCGGGTCTTTTTCATTTTATTTAATGTAGTTTAATGCTATTTTATTTAATTTTTAAATGTTTGAAATGCCGTTTTAAGTATTTTATTTTATTGTCTTTATATCCTGTTACGAACCATCAAGAGATCTTTGACGATGGGTGTTACAGAACTAACACCACCACCACCACCAACAACAAAAACAGAGCTGCAGACCATAGTGCAGAGCTGTAGTTCAGCACCTTGCATAGCTCCTTAAAATTTCAAAGGAAACCCAAATAAGCTCCCCAGCCTTACTGGGGACACCACCATGTGCCTTTCCCCAGATTGTCTACTTTGATTTAAACTAACCCTCCCATGCCTCCAGCAGGCAGTAGCCCTTCTAGAACCTGCTCGCCGGATCTTCCAGCTGAAGCTGATAAGGACGCCGCCCGTGGTCTTATTCATGCAAGCCATATGAGTAGCCACAGCATGCCAGGCCCCTGAAGCGCATCAGGGCTGAAAGCAGTGCCACCGGATGCAAGGCCCGGTGCTCAAGCCAGGGGCAGGGATAGGAAGCCCAGGGTTCAGGGCGGCTGACCGCAGCTACAACCACATTGACAAGAGAGGAAAGAAACAGTAAACGTAGTACATCGTACTTGAGGTTTAGGGAATGCAGGGAGGCCACGTGGCACAGCCCACTGAGTCCTCCAAGAGGAGAATACCTGGGGGGCTTCCACTCCTGCCTCCCAGCCCTGCAGCTGCCTGAAGGGCTGAATGGAAGGGCTGGTTCTGCTCAGCATTTTTCCAACCTCAGCTTGGAACTGGGAGTTGGTTTGACGGTGGTGAACTGCCCGGAGAGCTTTGACTATTGGGCAGTAGAGAAATTGAATAAATTCATCAAATCTGACTTGGAAAGGGTTTATCCATAGGAGGAATAGATCCATAGAAGGCCATTTGGCCAATGTAGTGGAAAATAAGCTTAATTAATTAACAATTAAATGCCTTATTTACTCTCTAAGGGTATGGAGACAGCCTGGTCTAAACTGTCAATGAAAAGAAAGAAAGTTGTTGCTGCTACAATTATGATCTGACTTTTCTCCTCTTGTACTAAGCTTAGGGTGGCTTATATGGTCCTTCTCCTCTCCATTTTTATCCTCACAACAACTCTGTGAGGTAGGTTAGGTTGGAAGTCTGTGACTATCCCAAGGATGCCCAATGAGCTTCATGGTACACCAGGGACTTGAGCTTGGGTCTCTCCAATCCCTGTCCTAAATTCTTAGCCGTTACATTACACTGAGACCCTCTCCCACCTGATCCAAGGTCGAAAGTTGAAGCAAAGTCCCACACATGCAAAAGGATCTGCGGTCCGCCATGATCTCCCGTTTCTTCAACGCTGGGATCACTTGTGCAGGCTTTCCAGTCTTGGGACAGGCGTACATCATGTTAAATATTATAGTCAGCCACTGGTCATTCCTCTGCCAATGAGAATAATTGTTTGATTGTTGCTGCTTCTTGCTGCTGACGGTTGCTTGCTGTTTCCTTAATGGGAACTAAAGTTTGGGAGCAGTGGGCAGCCTTTCTGTGTATTTGAGTGGAGATGTCATCTGAACTTAACTTATTGCTCACTAAACGAAGCAGAGGGGCAGATGTGGTGTGTGTTAGGTGTGAAAAGCAGTTCAGTAGTTTTAAAGTCAGAAATATATGGTGTACATTTATTTGCTGAGGATATTAATTAATACATAGCCCTTCAATCTCAGTATCCTTATCTCTATTTTACCCTGCCAACGACCATGTGAAGTGGGTTAGGTTAGGAGTTAATGGTCAGCCAGTGAAATTCATTATCCATTTATTTTATTTATAGCCCATATTTTTCCCATTGTGGAACTCAAGGTAACCCCCCCACCCCATTTATGGAATGGGCTCCCCAGAGAGGTTATTTATGTATTTAGCAGACTTATATGCCACCCCGTTCACATCAGCCTCAGGGCCAACATTCTTCTCTTTTTGCCACCAGGCAAAAACCATTTCTTTTTACCAGGTATTTTAATAACTGATTTAAACTTATTTTTTTTGCTTATGATGTATATGGTTGCCCTTTTAACTAGCCCTATTTTAAATGGCCACTGTGATACTGAAACTGATTTATTATGCTGTTTTTATATGCTGTTTTCACTGTTTTATTGCTTTTAAGAATTGCGTTTTGATTACTGATGCAAAGAGATCAGTAATCAAAGAGATTACTGAGATTACTAGAGATCCCTGTTGGAATAGTTGATGGCATACAAGTGTGTGTATGTATGTATGTATGTATGTGTATATAAATAAATAAATATGGTTACAGTCAGTTCCCAGGTGGTCTCTCCTCCAATCTCAGACCTGCTCAGCTTCTGCATGGTGGATTCCTTTACGTGCCTTCAGACCGTGCTCTGGGCTCTGGAGATTTATGGGAACATATGTCACTTTCTGATCGCTTAGAGAAAGTGGAGGATACAAACCTAGGAATTAAAATCCTGCTCTAGGACAATGCATCTTTGGTTGAAACTTTTCAAAAAAAAAGATTGGGAGTGTCTGTCTTCACTTGACCCTCTGGTTACATCCATTCTTCAGTTGCCAGGAAAACGCCCTCCAGGCTGGAATGTACATGGAAAAGTCGATACCTACTTCTGGCTTGGCTCAGCCAGATATGCCCACACAATTTTGGACAATTTATTCGTTGGATATGAAACAGAAACAGCTTCAGCATCCAGTGCGGGACATCACGCCACTCCTCCGCCTGTTAGTCTGGTGTATAAAAGTAAGTCATAATTTCAACCTACATAGGGGAAGGGATGCAAACTAGTAAAGTATCCACGGTATGATTGCATTTTCTTCTCAGTGAAGAAATGAAGGTGTCTGAGGATTTTTAACAATCCAGTATTTGGGTTCATGTGTATAAGTCTTTATGCTTCTAGTAAGGTCATTCCTTCTAGCAGTACCTCATGCCTTGCTGTAGCAGGTTTGGAAGATCATTCCCATGGCTTTCTCCTGTATTTCTGTGATTACACTGGGAAGTCTAGACTCACATGTGTGTTGCCAACCATGTACCTGCTTTTCTCTTCATTGTCTGTATACAAGGGAGGAAGTGTGGTGGTTGGATGGAAAAGAGCCAAGCAGTTGGCTTCACCAAGACCGTCCAAGCATTACCACAGTGGTGGATTAAGAAGCCACCAACTGATGCATCACTGATGCAATATTGGAAGGGATCTTAAGGAACAGAGAGAAAGCATTGTTGCTGTTTCAATATTTCATAAATTCTGAGGGTTTCTCCCCCCCCTCCTCAAATCTGAATTCCTCTGCCAGGATCTGATCGTGCAACAATTTTTTTGAGAAGTAGATGCGGGGTGTAGATGTGCCTAATATAGAAACATAGAAACAGAACAAGTCAGAAGGGGCCTCCTGGGCCATCTAGTCTGACCCCCGGCTCCATCCTACTCCACTCATGACATGCCCATCATATGATGTCTCTCACCCACTTCCACTGCACACCAAATGGTCTTATGCACCATGCACTGAATCAGGCTCCCACAATGTCAGCATTAACTCACACTCAGGATAGTATGCAGTGGTGTATCCAAAGACTGCCGCAACAGCATGGCTACTGGGACAGCCATGCGCTGGGGCTCAGGAATGGCTGCAAGTCAAGTTTCCTGTAAAACCAAACAGGAGTCTTAACACTCCCTAGCACTGTAGCTTTATATACACATATTTAGCAAGCGGTCCCACTGAATGCTGGGATGTACCATGAACAAGCAGCAACCCGTAAATCAGCTTGGAGATGTGTGTTTCTTTGACACCTTTATGCGGATGTGGTCTGTCACAAGGATCATCAGGGGCTGCCACGATCACCACAATGACGATCATTTCTGGCTCTTATTGATTGATTGATTGATTGATTGATTGATTGAATGTCCCTCCTTTTCTCCTGTGAGAACCCAAGGCAGCTTCCATTATCCCCTTGCTCCTCTCCACTGCACCTTCACAGCAACCCTGTGCGGTAGGTTAGGCTGAAGGTCAGTGACTGGCCCATAGTCACTCAGTGACTTTCATGGCCCAACGATGGCCAAGACCTGGCTCCTCTGAGTCCCAGTCCAACACTCTAACCACTACATTGCACTGGCTCTTACAACTTGACTGTTTGACTTTCTGGGGGCCATCCAAGAATCCCTTTTCTGCTGTTCCAGAGGGCAGAATGTTGACCGATTGTTCAAACAGAACAGAATTTTTGACTCAACATTAGGAAGAAGATAGTGCAGGCTGTTCAACCGTCCAGTGGGTGGCCTTGGATGTCGGTGGCCCCTGCCTAGAAACCATCCCAGAGGACTTCAGGCAGGGGCTGGATGGCCGCCTCTCAGGGATGCGATGCCTGTAGATCTCCCGAATCTCCAGGGCCTCGAAGGCTATATGACCTTCGAGGCCCTTCAAACTCGTTGATCCTCTCCCACACCTTCTGCTGGGGCAGAATGCACCTCTGTGGTCCACCCAACTCTCTATTGCTTCTCTCTATTGTCTTTACACAGCCAAGAATATCTTCCAGCTGAGAGCTCACATGTATCAGGCCAGGAGCCTTATTGCAGCCGACAGCAGCGGACTCTCAGATCCCTTTGCCAAAGTGACATTTGTGTCACACTGCCAGACCACAAAGGTAAGGAGGGGTTGCTCTTTTTCTGTGAAGGGGATGTGTGTCTCAGAGTGGGTGGACTGCACGCCACAATCTCAGCCTCCCAAGCAAACCTCAGTTTTCTTTCAACAATGCTTCTTCCACAGAAACCTCCCCAGCTCTGGCCTCTCTTTTCTCAGGCCAAAATACTGTTTAGGTGTTACCCTCAAATACCTCCTAGGAAGTACAGCCCACTCAGGATGAATCCAACAGTTACAGGGTGGAGAGATGGGAAGCTGAAATGTCTTTAAGCCACACCAGCAAATAACCATTTCATGCCACGGAGAAGATCTCCTGGCGTGTGCCGAGCATGTCTGAGAATGATAGCATGGAGGGAAGCCCTCCTCCTGCCTCATGCCATACAAGAACACAAGGAGAGATGAGCTGGAGTAAACCCGGACCAGTCAAGCCAGAAGGCACAACCCCGGAAAACTCATTTTGATTGCGCTTATCCAACTTCCGATGGGAAAAAAGGGGCAGAGTCGGGGTTTTGTTTCAGGCTTGAAATATTTGCACAAATGGACAGCTGGATGCGGCATATCTCTAGTGCAATTTGTGAAAATCAGAGATGACTCATTAGTGTCAAGTTATTGCTCTTGTCACTATGCTGGTTGTAGCACTGAGCAAGACAAGAGTGGAAGATGCTTCGCTCGCTGCATAGACACACTCCCTACTTTGACCACCCTGAATTTTCTGATATTTAATTTCTGATTTGTGCAAACTTCATGAATCTGTTTGGTCATTTGCAAAAAAAATGTGTAGGTTATGCAATTTCCTCAAATGTAGGCGATTTATGCAAATTTGCACAAATTGCAGAAGAATGACCGAAATTGTGTGCAGATTTCCCTGGCTTAAAAAAACAAAACAAAAAAACCTTTACTGCTTTCTGTCCTTCAGATCATTCAACAGACTTTGTCTCCCACCTGGAATCAGATGCTGCTGTTTAATAATATCCTGCTTCACGGGGATGCAAAAGAAATTGCCAAATTCCCTCCAGCGATTGTTATTGAGCTCTATGATGATGATGCTGTGGTAAAGATCACTCCCCCTTTTTATTTAGTTTCAAATTAAGCTGTCTTTAAAACCTGGCTAAGATTTTCCGCTATATATAGCAGATGCAGGACATTTTTTAAAGGAACACATGCATGCATATGCGCGACCTTTCCTTGCATTGCCCAGTGCCGAGGACAATGTACACTTTATGCATAATGAGGTTTGTTCAGTATAATATATACTTCTTCTGTGCAAGAAGGGAAAGGAGCTTAAGAAAGATGGATTTCATTGGTACTGGGCTCCTGGCGTAGAGCAGGCATAGCTGTCTTTGGCTGGTTTTGGGACAAAGACCAGGAGAACCTGACTGGTTGGAACAGAGTTGGATTGGATGATGAAGTGGAACCAGCGCAAACTAGCTGAGTGTCACAGAGCTTTGCTTCCATTTTGTTTCCTGATATATTTTACATTGTTTTACATGGGAAACAACTCTTGCACATTTAACCTTGGCTAATGGAAGTCCCGCTCATTCCCATTATGGGTTTTATCACCAGACAATATCCACACACACATTTATTACCTCTGTGCCCAGAAGGGTTCCAAATGTGCTTAGCACAGAAGCTGCACCTGCAGAAATTCCATTGTCTAAGCACTATTAAATGTGTCCTTTTGCAACTGGGCCAAGTCACTAAATAGTTCTTTTGTATATCCCCAACTCCTGTTAATTGCAGCGCATCAGATGGCCAGTATTCTAGTGCAGTTAGATAATTTTACACACTTTGGGCTTAATAGTCTTACAGCAGCGGGAGGTCTTTACATGGTAATGCTTATTATACCACTTAATGTCAAAACGCGCTAAGCCAGGCTTGCTTAATCTGGGAACCCTCTTCTGCTGAGTGAAGCAACAATGTTCCAAAGCCCCGTCCTGAAACCACAAAGCACCTGTAGAACATACAGATAAATTATGCCATCCTGTGTGTATCTTTTTTAACTTGTAGGGTAAATCTGAATATATTGGATCAACGATGGCTGTCCCTGTAATTACGCTGGCTGGTGACAAATATCAGCCGCCAAAACTCACTTATCATCCAGTCCACTGTGGGAATCTTTCTGGAGGAGATCTTCTTGCTGCATTTGAGCTTCTGCAGGTGAGCTTAGGATAATTTCCTTATCGATGTTTTATTGGTGAATGTATGGAGGAGAGGTGGGTATCACAACAGGATGCCTCCAGTTGTAATATTTGCTTAGTGGAACAGACCTTGTGGGAGAATAATAAGCTAAACCAAAAGAGGAGGCCTCCAGCAAAGATCTGTTCTTTTCGTAAACTTTCTCATGACAAAGCAACAGAATAACAAGACAAAATAATAAGATAACCTTAGTGAACCAATAAGGATATGGAACAGACTCATCTAATGGTTGGAGGTGTTCCTTCTATCTATTCCTTCCTATACCTCCTCTTCCCAAAATGTTCTGCCATTGCTTAAAGGTACACAATCACACAATTGTGAGCAAGCATTCATCTGCCACATGAAACCCTAGCTGCACCTGCTTACATATGAGGAGATCCACTGATGTGGAGGGCTTGAGCATGGCAGTTGCATCATTGTCCAAACCTGCAGTTGTGTCAAGGAGGAGTACAATTCCACATACATCAATCTTTCAAAAAGTGCAAAGCTTCTCAGGAAGAACAATTCTGCAGAGCTAAACAGCATCTAGACAGCCATAGATTTTTCAGAAACCCAGCTTTGAGGTCAGAAAATCTCTCCAACCTTGGAGCTGGGGATCCACCCTTGGATCCCCCATGTACCTCATATGGAAAGAGCCATGTTTGCTGCAGGCAGAAAGGAGAAATCACCAGTTGTCACCAAGATCCCATGGATCCTGGCAGCCCCTCAACCTCCTTTCCTCCTCCTCTGAGGTGCCACAGTTAGATGGTGGAGATCAGTTGTCCCCCTGCTTCACAGAGCAGAAACGCAGAGGTGACCTTTGCCCCACGTTCTTTCTACTCTGCATGGGATGCCCGTAATCCTCTGAGTTTAGAGGGTTCTGGCCACCCACATAAGACTGCATCAGTGATGGAGCTGACCAGACCAGCCACTTCTTAAAATTGCCCTTCTCTTGGTGCAGTTGTTATCAGTGAGATGCGCCAAAGTTCTGGAACCCCCTGCTGAGAAAGGCCAGGTGCCACCCCTCTGCTGCCCTTCTGCAAGAAGGCAATGCCATTTCTACTCAATCTGGGGATGTCAGAGGAATCTGCTTGGCAAGTTAAAATCTGCTGGACTGGCCTGCCCCATTCTCTTAATAACACACCATAGGTTTTCTTCTTTGGTTGTTTGTGGGCAACAAACTATGGTTTCTTAGAGAGCTGGAGTTCACACAACACAATAATCCATGTTTTGACAAGATTCCACAGTTTAACAACAGCTGTGTTGTTATTCTTCTACTATTGTGTTCTCTGAAATCAGCCACTGAGAAGCACTGTAGCCAGTTGCTGAATCTCATAAAAGTGGGATCTGTGTGTGCACAGAATCACTCCAGGTTGGGCCTTTTTTAAGGAATTCATATCTTGCAGGGAATGTGAGAAGAAGTAGTCCCTCAGGTGAACTCTTTGCAACTTAATAAGGTAAAGGTTTCCCCATGACATTAAAGTCCAGTCATGTCTGACTCTTGTGGGCTGTGCCCATCCCTGTTTCCTAGCTGAAGGAGCCAGCATTTGTCCGCAGACAGTCTCCGTGGTCATGGGGCCGGCATGACCAAACACCGAGGTGCACGGAACGCTGTTACCTGCCCACCGAAGTGGTACCTTTTTATCTACTTGCATTTGCATGCTTTCGAGCTGCAAGGTTGGCAGGAGCTGGGACGGAGCAACGGGAACTCACCCCATTGTGCAGATTCGAACCGGCGACATTTTGATCCACCAGCCCAGCAGCACAGCGGTTTAAACCACTGTGCCACCTGCATCCCCTATTGCAAATTAATAGGGATGCTAAAAAAACCTGATAATCACAATTTCCAGTGCAAACCGACCAACCCGATCTGCATCCCGGACCATTACACAGATCAAAACATAGTTATCTGCAGTATTTTGGCCTTCCTGAGTGTTCTGGTGATGTTCTGAACCAAAATAAATACATAGAAAGATATTACATACATTTCAGGATGCATATTTTGTGAGAAAATGCTTGAGGTTGTGGGGTACCAGAGCTATCACATTGAAGCCTGGGCAGGTAGGGTTAGGGTTTAGGGCTTAGTCTGAAGCCTCCTGCCTTGACGGCAGAATCCTGTCTCCTCCTATTGAGAGAAATATCTGCAATATCATAAAACTGCCCTCCCAAGGTCAGAAGGATTGCATTCTTTGAAATCTCTGGAGAGAAAATAGTATGAAGGTATATATTAATTAAATGTGAATTCTATGGATTGTTTTATAAAAAGCACTGATTATTGTGGAAATGGGGTGGAGCAGATTTATGAGCAAATATGCGCAGAACTAAAAGGGACTGGAAATAGATTGATGTGAGCCTCCCTACAGATTAACTAGCATTTCTTTTATGAGTTCTCAGAGGTCTGGAAGACTGTTTCTCTATTTTCTTTGCCACTGCATTGGGATTCTTCTCAGTGAAGGCTGTCCTATATATAATATGATTTATTGTCCTTTATTGCTGTAGTTCTCCAATATACTGAGGCAGTTCCTTTGTGTGCTCCAGCAAGCTGCTCGACAGCTTTTCTGTACCACTGTAAAAGCCACCATTCACCTTATCTCAATTGATAAAAATCCAGATGGAGCTCATTTGATAGGAGCAAAAATTATATATCCCCAAAGAATGTCTATCCATTTCTTAACCTTTCCATGAGAAACAATTTAATTTTATAACTGAAACTCTTCCATCTGGGGCTGGTAATGATTAGAATATGATTTCACCAATGGATGGTCCTAGTATAATCCAAATATGTTTTTCATTTGCTCATTTTTCCTTCCTGCTGAAACCAAGGGAAAGGAAATTAGCTATGCCAACTCAGGTCCGTATACTTAAAGGGCTTGACCTGGGTGCATGTTGGGGAGAAAGGCATGTATGGATCCAGTGGGTTCAAAGAAACCGCGAGAACAAGGGTGCATGGGACGTTTCTTTCACAGTGTAATCCTTTGGCCACTAGATAGTGCCTAGGCAACAATAGGATTATTATTTTATTTTTTTGCGGGGATGGGCAGGGGGAGAGTCCCAGCAATGAGGCCAGAAAAGCATTTCCAAATTTTGTAGCTGAGTCTCCATGCTCAGTGTACCCTTGATGGGAATATCTGGGGGGTGGGGCTGGAGCAGAAAGGGGAGAAGACACTCAGAGCCACAACACAAAACATTTTGGCTGCTGGCATCTCAGCCACTTTTCCATACACTCTTGTGGTGCAAAGTGTAGAACGCTGAAATTAGCTGTGCAAATGCTTTGCAAGACACGGGCAGCACCATGGTGACCTGCCTAGGGACCCTTTAATCCTCTTCATTTAAAAAGTTCCAGGTATCCCAACAGGATTGTGCCTTTAGTTCATTTTGCTCAGGTCTTACTTAGTTCTCTCATTCCGAACTGAGCAAGGACTTGAATGCAATCTTTGGTCAACGTCTGTATATTTCTGAGCTTGTCATGTGATTCATGGACACCCTCTTCCCAAATGTGTTTGGCAGCATGTTTACCTTTGAACAATGTGCATGATATAATGTATACTTTTGAAAACTACATTCTGCTCCCATCAATTAAATGCATGATAATCAATGGGAGAAGAAAGCATGCAAGAAATATACATGAAAAGATGCACACAGATAACTATCAGAACTATCTGATATGGACATGAGACTTTGAGGTGTAATCTGGAGAACTTCAATGAATTAATGTTTTCCTTGTATGCAAACCACTGTCCTGGAATGCCCCATTTCTGCCCTTGCTGCTGGTGTGCATAAAATTGGTACACCTACACCGTAGTATTTTTTATCGGTATTCTAGGGACCTCTGCAGTCGTAGATGCACCTCGCTGTTGATGGCCTAGCAGCTTTGCCTGTATCCTTAGCCCACTTTCAACAGAAATTAGGATAGAATGGCTCTTTTAGTCTAGTATTGCTAATGGCTTTTATCATGCTGTTTTCACTGCTGTTCACCTGTTTCATCTTCTTGTTAAGATTGTTTTAATCTAGCGTCATTTATACTTTTGTTTGTAAAGTGTCTTGAGATTGTTTATTTTTCATAGAAAGATGGTTCATAAATGCTGGCAAAGAGAGTTAAATGACTAAAACCTGAAATTCTGTAGAACTGTTTTGATTTAGGCATGTGAAGGTGGGGAGATGACAGCAAGTCATTGAAAATGTTTCAGCAGGTGGGAAATTCATTTCTTTCTCTAGGCCATTAGCTTCAACCAGTTGATTTTGGTAATTCAGGAATGCACACACATGGCCTTTCCAGGGATTTTGTACCCAAACATTTGCTCTATGTACAGCAAAAAGCCTTTTAATGCTGTCAAACTTCCAAAGGTTCTGACTAATTTTAGGAACAATAAAAGGAAACAAAGAGGATGCCCAAAAGACTCCGGGATCTTACTGTTCAGCAGATGGGAGTGAATGTGGAGCAAGCCAACCCTAACTGATGATTCCACATTGCTCTTTAAAATGGCAAACATTATTCCAGAAGCATTCCTGTCACTGCTGTATAGACTACGACTGTATTAAAATGCCAGACTATATAATAAGGAAATAATAAGGAAGAATAAGGAATGACCATTCAGTAGACCTGTCTTATCCTCTGCATGTGATACAAGCATCCTTTCTTAGGTATAAATAGAAAAGCAATCATGGATCCTTACAAACCATGACCGTATCCTCTATATCTGTGTGGTGGACTTGCTTGTGGTGAGAATTTCTGGATAATCTCCAAGGTATTTAGCCAAACCATGAAAGACTGAGAGGGTTTCATTTTACAGGTCCCTGATTCTGGCCCTGAAAACCTGCCACCTGTGGATCCTGCAGATGCTAGTCAAATCTATCCAGTCCCAGCCAACATCAGACCTGTATTAAGTAAATACAGAGTAGAGGTGAGTTAATGAAGAATAGTGTACCTGCATCATTCACTAAGGATCCGCTGACCACCCATAAGTCATGTACAAATGTATCTTCTGTTAGAAACAAGGCCAATTCTCCAACAAACAAACACCTTGCAGGTAAATGGGCTTATTTTATGCAGTTACTGGCCTGGCTCCCTGCAGCCCATGGTGCCTGTAGATGCTGTATTACAACTTCAAGCCCAGTCATGGCTTGTCATGTCATCCAAGTCCCCTGGCGCATTCCAATCCTACTATTCTATGATTCTATTTCTATAGTTTGTTGTAGGGATATTTGGGAGTGTTCCTTCCTCCGGGAACCCCTGCTGCCCAGGTTTGGATGTCTCAAGAGACCATGGCAACCTGCACTGGGAGCTGAATAGTCAGAATGACTGCCTGCACACTGCAACTCACTGTGGCTTAAATAAGCCCTGGTGGGCTCTGGTGATCATGTGAACCAGCACACTGAATGACCCAAAACAACCATGGTTGTTCCTGAGCATATGGGGGCAAGTGAGAATGCTGGTTTCTGCTTGCTTGCCTGCTTCTGTTTTACTAAAGAATTCAAAAACACTCAATTCCTGGGTTGTTGTCCATGACGTTTGAACCCGAAACTCTGGTTGGTTGAAAGAGAAACAACCTGAACTTTTAACCAGGAACAAACCACAGGTTAAAATTCAGGGTTGTTTTTCATTCAGCAACCCAGAATCCCGACCTGAGATATGTCAGAGAACACCCCAGGAACAGAACGTAGAAGCTGTCAAGCAATTGGAAGCCATGCACTCATTCTTATTTGCTTACAAACATGATTAAACATTGTTTAATCATGGGAACTGGAGGCAGCAGTCTTTATATGCCAAGAAATTTTATTTTTAACTTGTGCCTTCTCTACTGTTTTTGTAAGTTGGCTAAATAAATCAATCCCTTTTTTAAAAAATGGAAAAAAGGTAATTCTGATGAAAACCAGTCTTCATTCAATGAAATTTATCCCCTCTCTTCTTCATTCTAACATCTGTAATATGGGAACAATAATACTGACCTGCCTTAAAGTTGTTGTTCGCATTACTCTGATAGCGCTCATGAAGCTTGGTTACATGCATATTAAGTATTATTACTTTTCCTGCTATAGGTTCTGTTTTGGGGCCTTCGTGAACTCAAGAAAGTGCAGCTCCTCTCTGTGGATCGGCCACAAGTTCTCATTGAATGTGCCAGCAAAGGAGTGAAATCGTGTGTTATCCAGAGCTACAAAAACAATCCAAACTTTAATGTCCTGACAGACTGGTTTGAAGTGGTACATATTTGCAATGCTCAGCTAATTTTATTCCTTAAAAAAAAACAAAAACTGGAGAAGATGAAGTAGAGTTGGCTGTTTCATATAGACTCAGCCATTAGGTAGAGTCTTGAGTTACTTGGAGGGCCAGGAGAAAAGTTAATTGACAGAGTTGTGCCCTTGCTGCTCAGTGATCTCAGGACTTGAAGGCTTCCAAGATTTCTGTGCACTGTTGGGCTGAAGCTGGCAGGAGATGCTCTGGAGGCAACTTTTGCCTTCCTGTCCTCCATCTTTGGCAAATTTGGCTAGATCCAGCATTCCACAGTGAAATAAAGTACAGGCAGTCACCAGGTTACAAATGAGTTCTGTTCCTGAGAAAATGGAAATTTGTCTTTAAGTCGAATTCGTATGTAAGTCGGATCTCTCTCTATGGTGACGACAATTTCTTGCAGTAATTTAAAAAATCAGTAAACTTTATGGCAGCTCAGTCCTAACTATGGGCTGTTCATAACTCAGATGTTCATAACTTAGGGATGGCCTGTATTGGTCTACGGCTGGGGAGACTTGGGTTCAGTTCTGGCTCCAGCTTGAAGCTCAGTGTCTGACTTTGGATCAGTCCAGCTCTCTGTTCATTCAATGCTCCTTGAGTTGCTGAGAGGACAGACTGGGGGAGGCTTACTTATGCCTCGCTGCACAGAGCATGAATGACATGCTCAGCAAGCACATTGTCTATTGTTTGTATCCAGTTAAATACTGGGGCCAAGGGTGCAAATGGTCAGAAGAGCTATGGCAAGGAAGGAAGGAAGGAAGGAAGGAAGGAAGGAAGGAAGGAAGGAAGATCTAAAAGCCTTTGTGTCCCAGCAGTTATTGTATGTGTGTGTGTGGCGGGGTTGGGGGGAACCTTCCCATGGGCACCAAGAGATGTGTAAGTTGCACCAAGACCATGGCTGATGAAGGAAGGCTTAAACCTCCTAGAGAGATGTGAGGAATCAATTTTGGGGCTGGGAACCCATCAGATTCCCCGCACTCAGTTCCTGGACTCTGGTCTGCTTTCCCATAGTGAGAACTTGGTATCACAAACAGTTATCGTATTATGATTTTTACTGAATATTATGTCTGTGTATTCCAAAGTATCGTAATAGCAGAGGATGTTTTCTTTCCAGAAACTTGAACTTTAATGTTCATTGAGAAGTCTCTGACCTTGTTTCTAGTTAATTTTATGATAAACATAAACTGCATAGTTTTGGCTTAACTTTTAAAGTGCATGGCTATTAGGCTAACCTGACTAATTTCATTCCACGGAGGTTTTGCATAATAGTGCCTCCCACCCCCAATTTTATTCAAAAAAGTCCAGAAGTTTCAGAGGAGCCTGGGGAAGAAATAATCTGAAAAGTTCCCACGGGTTTTCCCATACCTCTCCAGACTGGACTGAAAATGCATCTCAGGTGAAGCTAATGTTCTCAGTGAGCGCCTGAGCGAATGCTAATAGACATGAAACAAGAAGACAAATCATGGATTGCTATGGAGACTTGTTCTTTTCCTCTGCTAGGAATTGCCTGAAAATGAACTGCTGCACCCTCCGCTCAGCATCTGTGTGGTTGACTGGAGAGCCTTCGGCCGCAGCACGTTGGTTGGGACCCACACCATCAATTGCCTCAAGCAGTTTCTGTATAAGCCTGAAGAAGTGCTTGTTTCACCAGCAAAAGAAGCTGACATTGTAGAGACAGACAAAGGTAGGATGTGCCAAGGAACTGCACTCCGGAGCCTTATACTGATATATTATTACATGAGCAACTCTCATGAGAAATACCTGGATAATAATAATTATTTTTTAATATGGCATGCTTTATTGCAGTGGGTTGCCATAAACCAAATGCAATCAATATTCAGTCTGGCAACAATATGACCCACTGTAACAGGATTCCTTCAACATCTCTGTATATTATCCAAGAGATTAATTAAATAGGAATCAACTGTAATTCCCCCTAGATATTTGCAGTCCATTTTTCTGAAGGCATAATCATATAAGCCTATGTTGGCTTTGGGTGTACACTGAAATTCAAGGTTTGGTCCTTGGATTTTCCACTTAAGGGACGTCAGGGAGGACTTCTGTCTGAGATCCTGGTGGTCTTGTTCTAACAGATGCACCAGTGGCTGACTCTTGAGCAGTGGCACAGTGCTGGATTTTGAACTGTAGGCATACTCCCCATAGCCAGGTCCCCAAGGACATTCCAAAGACTCCACCAGCTGCATGGGTCCATATCAAAAAAACCCATTTCATCCATTTCCTTTGCCACCAGAAGAGGGTTGTTTGTGAAGCTAATGGGTTTGGATTGATCATTCAAGACCAAGCCACTCCGAAATACCTTCCCTGACCACAGGGAAAAGTCCATTGTTGTTGGGGAAATTCAATACACAGAGAGAACTATTGTGAGACTTGCAGCTAAGCCCAGAGGAATCAGGAGATTCTGAGAGAGGTGCCAAATGATATTCATGTTATTCCTAGTTAGAAAGTGCTTGTGCTGCATCCCTGTAGGTCCTGGCTTCACTACATGCGCTGGTGACTTCCCATCTTGACTTCTGTAACGCGCTCTACATGGGGTTGCCCTTGAAGATGGTCTGGATACTTCAATTGGTTCAAAATAGAGCTGCCAGGCTGCTGACAGGGACTGGGCGTTATGTTCACATGACTCCAGTCCTCCGTCAGCTTCACTGGCTCCCCATTGAAGTCCGGGCCCAATTCAAGGTGTTGGTGATGACCTATAAAGCCCTTAATGGCTTGGGTCCTGGTTACCTGAAGGAGCGCTTATGTCCATATATGCCCACCCGCCCCTTGAGATCAGAGGGAGAGGCCCTGCTCCGGGAACCCTCCATGAAGGATATTAGGAGGGTAAGTACTTGGAGGAGGGCTTTCTCTGCGGTGGTGCCTAAGTTATGGAATGCGCTCCCCAGAGAGGTCCGCCTGGCGCCGTCGTTATTTGTTTTTCGGCGCCAGGCAAAGACCTTTTTATTTAAGTGGCATTTTAACTGTTAATATTATTGGATTTTATCTGGCCAGGGAGGCTTATTTTATATTGGTATTTTTGTATTTTTAACTTAATGTTTATATTTTTTTAATTTAATATTATAATTATTTTTAACTTATTGTTGTAAGCCGCCCCGAGGCTTTGGCGAATGGGGTGGCATAAAAATGTTTTAATAAATAAATAAATAAATAATACACCACTGCTGTTGCTGCGACTCAACTCTTCTTTGATCATCCTTTCCTCCTTCTTCTGCCTTCAACTTTCTTTAACACAATTGTCTTCTCCAAGGAACATTCCCTTCTCATGATGTGCCCAGAGTTTGACAGCCTGAGTTTTGTTATTTTTACTTATAGGAGAAGTTCCATTTTGATTTGATTTGATCTAGGATGTACTTGTTTCTCTTTCTATTGATCTAGGGCATTCACAAGGTTCTCCTCCAGCACCACGTCTCAAACACATCAGTTTTCTTCCTGTCAGCTTCACAGTCCTGCATTCACACCCATACATAGCAAAATATGTAGCGTGCTAAGTGCATTATCTTATTGCAATATCCTCTGCAAGTTTAGGATTAGGGCTAAAAACGCTGGTTGGAATGTGCAGGGAGTTATAGGCCTTTTTCTGGCTATGCTTGCACAGCATTACCTACTCATGGTCCCATCCATTTCTACATGTTCTTTGGTTTCCAGCTTCACCCCCTCCAGAGCAGTTTCAGCCCCCGCAGCCTCAACAGCCTCCAACAGATCATGTCTACATTGATGTGGAATATGGTGCGGCTGCCTTTGCAATCCCCGAGCCTGAGCCAGCGGTACCCCCTGTGTCATCACCACCTCCACTGGAACCAGCATCTCCGAGGCCTACATCAGCTTCTACCTCAGAACCTACAAAAGATGGGAAAGAAAAAGTAGGTAGTACTGCAAGCACTGGCTTCTTCAGCTTGGAACTCTGCACTGTCTACTACATGAAGCATTTTCTTCCATGTTATAAGTCACAGTGCTTGTTACACAAAGCGTTTTCTTCCATGTTATATATCTTAGTGCCTGTTATGACTACAAGCCTCCTTGATTCATGACTTGTTTTGGAGACGCAACAGGGTTTTCTGTAAATGCTGATGCATCTCAGTTTGAGAGTTAGTCAGACTATGAAATAAAGAGCAGGAGTCCAGTTCACAAAGGGGAAAAGATACAGCTCTGTTTTGCACTGGATATCCACAAACGGGAAGTGAGTGCAACAGGACTCTCCTGCCCTTGTCACCCAGCATTGCGCGTATCTGGGCCTAAGAAGGAGAAGGAGGGAAGCTGGAGAGAGCAGGCAGCCATCAGGATTAGTGGCCATTGATAGCCTTCTCCATGAATGCGTCCAACCCCTTTTAAAGCCATCCACTACATCTTGTGGAACTGAATTCCATGGTTCACCTATTTGTGGCATGCAGAAGGCCTTCTGTGTGTGATATTTTAATGCAATGTGTATTTCCACATTCATCTTAAGATACAGGTGAGAGCAGCATCTTTCCTCATGCAGAAATGGGAGATCTGCTGATCTCCTTCAGCATGAGATGCTTTTGTTACACTGGGATCCTATATTATTTTCCATGCAAGGAGAACACAATGTTGGATTTGCTCTTCCAAAATATGTGTGCACACAGTTTCCCAAAGAAGCATGCACACAGAGGAGGACCTCTGGATTGGGAAGGACAGGTGTATAGTTGTTTTCAGCATCCCAAACTTCTTCCTTCCTAGGGTTCTAGAAAATCAATTCGGCGTTCTACGAAGAGAAAAAAGAGAACTATAGCTGATGAATCTGCTGAAAATGTTATTGATTGGTGGTCAAAATATTATGCTTCTGTACAAAAAGTCCAAAAGGTAAGTCTCTTAAAACCTTCTCATATATAAATGGCAGCTTTCTTATAGATGATGTATGGTTAGAAGTGGGAATTACAACAAAATATTGCAGGATGGAGTGTGGCTATTCAGATTTCCTGCCTCATTCCACTCCATCCTCACTTATTTTTTTTTTCCAATTTATATCCTGCCTTTTTCCTACAAAGGGCTCAAGGCAGCTTAAATCTCCTCCTCCTCCATCTTATCCCCACAACAACAACCCTGTGAGGTAGGTTGGGCTGAGAGTCTGTGACTGGCCCAAGGTCACCCAGTTGGCTCCATGGCTGAGCGGGGACTAGAACCCAGATCTCCTGGGTCCCAGTCCCATGCTCTTAACCACTACACTACACTCCCACCACCACCTCAATTGTCAGCTTTCAATGTCCACTGAAGACATTCAGTCCTCACTGGGTTGTTTTGGGACTCTGCTCCTTAGATTATTGTCCTCTTAACTGTTGCTGTTCTTGTAAATTTTCAAGGTTTACAAGAAGACTTTCAATTTGCTTGGGCTTCTATCAAGCTTGTTGATAACTTTACGGTACATAAGGAATGTCACGCACAGCCTGAGCATTCAAACCAAAAGAACTATGGGCCTACATCTCTCCCTTTTCCTCAAGCAAGCAAGGAAAAGAAGGTTTTGCACAATTATTGTTTCTATATTGGTGGAAGCAGGGAAAGTACAAAACCTCAGAAGCAAAAAGTGTAGAAAAGATTTTTCTGTCATGAATTTTTGCTGAAGTTCACAGAAAGTAGGTTTATGTCTATAGTTGAGTGTTTACATCTTGCTTGCCATGGTGCTTTGACCCACACGTGTTCATAAGTGGCATGCACATGTGTCTCCAACTCAGGATCACACATTGTACACCTAATGAAATGGACTTTAGTCTACACAATCTTGTGCTACAGTAAATCTGTTAGCATTCTTTAACATGCCACAGAATTCTTTTTGTCTGAGTGCATTTGCATCGAGAGATTCCTGTTGGAGCTCACGGAAGTTCTCCAAATTCTTTCTCAAAGTTTGTTTAACCTTGTTTGCGTTCCCATAGGCTAAAACATGAAGATGCAAATCTGTGTGGAGGTAGATTTGTGCAAATCTTAATAAGCAAAAATTGATATATTAAAGCTGGCTTGCAACTGAAATGGCTTTAGTGTAATGCTCCACCAATGCTTCTTTTAAGTTTCTGACTGTGCTTTTTAATTTCATTTTGACAGGCAAAAGTGCTTGATTTCAATGATGGAAAACCAGGGAACAGTGAGTAAATATTTGCACTTTATTAACATAAAATGTTATGTTTTTCATGTTTAGTGATGAAAGCCCATTAATTGAAGGAGATGTTTGGGCAAAGTTTGCCTTTATCCAGCTTTAATGTGCATTGCCTCACCCGCTGTAGAGCGTTCCCATGCAGGAGGCATGTCCTTCATCCCATGGCACGAGGTCCTCTTTGTTTCTCCTGGGTGTCCCTGCTTATGTTATCCACCTCACTCTTTGCAATTATCCAGCTAGCCACCAATTTTGCATGCTGCTCCATGAAGAAGAAGAGTCAGCAGCAAGCACTTGCTTTGCAAGGCTGGACTTACACTTACCATGATGGGATACCCATGCCTAGGATAAATCCCCCATGTTACCATGTGCACTGGAGTAGAGGACTGCTGTTCCTCTTGCTCCCCCTTGCTGCCAGCGCCTTCTCTGGCCATCCGATGAAGAGCCTGATGCACCAAGAGGAACTGGGCCAAGGATAGTTCTCCCTTGCATGGAGGAACCGCATGCTCTTGTATGACAGTTTCTTCCATGCACCTCCGTGCAGGTGGTGCAGGGGGAGCATGGCCATCAGGCAAGGACTTGGCTACACAGCTCCTCACACACTCGTGGACACGCGGACAGGTTCAGCTAAATCCCCTTCATGTTTCCACCCCTAGGATGAAAATTAACCTCCCGTCCTTTCCATTGCAATCCTTTCCAACGTTTCCTCCCAAGGTAGTTAGTAGCCCGTACTTACCAGGACCCCATGAAGCTAATTGGTAGGAGAATCCGGACAGATAAAAGGAAGGACTTCATACAGCACATAGCGAAACGATAGAATTTCCTGCCACAGGAAATGGTGGTGGCATTTCCTGGATGGCTTTAAAGGGAGATTGGACAAATTTCTAGAGGAGGAGACTATCCATGGCTACTAGCTTTGCTGGCTGTGTGCTGCCTCCATTAACAGGGGCAGTGTACCTGCATACACCAGTTGCTGAGGAGCTTGGGGAGGTGGAATTCTTTTACCCATCCCACTTGAGGGTTCCTGCAGGAAGCTGTTTTGCCACTGTGTGGTGAACTGCATGGACCATTGGTCTGATCCAGCATGGCTCTTCTTATGTTCTTATGACCATTGTGTGTGTGTGTGTGTGTGCGTGCGCGCGCGCTACGTGTGTATGCATGAGCAGTTTTACATTTTTCCTCCCCCTTTCCTATAACTCTGGTTTTGCTGAAGCTCCCCCATGGTTGCCATTTCCATAACAAAAGCATGCTTGCACACTGCTTTCAGGGCACTGACACCACATCTGTTTTTTGACTCTACACTTACACATCTGGCATTGCAGAGTAGATATACTAGGACAGCTAATGGGAGAAGAGCTGGACAAATCACATATATAGGCTAATTTACAGTTCTCCTTGAAAGCTGCAGGTGATTAGAATTTTAATCATTAAATCACTGGTACAACTGAGAGCTTGCTGAAATCTAATTATGTAGGCAATTTGCATCTCCGCTTGAGTGAAGTGTCTTTATGGGCCAGTGAAGCTCCATAAAGCTATATATCTGTTCCTGTATTGAAAATAACATTGCCTCTTACCTTTCACCAGCCAAATAGTGTACCTGCAACTTTGAATAACACTACATGTATCTAAAATGGACTTTCAACCCTGAAGATGTATTCCATAATAAAAGGGTTAGAAACTGATCCTGGGGCCCCAGAAGTATGTCTAAAGGTCCATAGGACTCTTTGAATTCCCAGACCTGAGGTCAGAAACAGAGCTGCAGCGTCAGAGCTGGGAATCTGCAGGTGGATCCCACCCACCAACACGCTGCAAGCAGCAGAGAAAGAACTGTGTTGGTTGTTTCTCCAAGGTGCCTTCAGAGAAGGGACGAGGAAGCAACTTCTGCGGCAGGAGAGGGCGGGAGAATGCTATGTATCCTGGCAGTTCTTCAACCTCCTTCTATCCCCAGCTGAAGCATTGTAGCTATCAGGTTGACATTGGCCACCTGGCTGAAATGCAGAACAGGATGAGTAGGGAGTAAGACTATCATCCCTCTGTTTTTCCTGCTCTGCACTGGATGCTTGTAAGCCTTGAAGTTCAGAATCTTGTTAGCATCACGGGTACAACCCATTGGATTGCATCCTTAATTGTTACAGACCCTGTTTTGCTTTTGCTTCAACAGACTAACTCTCTGTAATCTGTTTACTGTAGTGTACCACCCTTCTTGCAGTTCTTCCTTCTGCTTATTCTGGGGTTGGTTGTTCTCGAGAGTTTGTCCATCAGGAAGCACATCTGCCTGCCCATCAAACTATAATTGCACAAGCACATGCTCTGTGTTCAGCCCCCTGCCCAGGAAGTGCTTGTCCTGTTCTAACACTCCTTCTGCGTTGGCTCCAACAAATCAGCAGATGGGACATAAGTACCATTCCCACCTCCAGGACCGAAAGTGGGAAAGGGGTTAATGATCTGATGCAGAAAGGAAATGCGCATTATTGCTATGCTGCAAACTGGAGATAAGCCTTTTCCTTCTGTCAGTGGAAGGGCAGGGGAAAGAAGGGAGGCAGGGGAGAGGGTTAGAGCATGGGAAATAAACTTGGAAAGATGAGAACCTCGTCCTCAGCCATATTCAGTCAATGGGCCTGATGAAGTCCCCCAAGTTGGATCTGAATGATGCCTTATTTTTGCTCAAGAGAATCTAAATGCCACTGTGAATGCCACTTCATGGTCGAAAGGTGGGATGCACATCAAATAAATAAATATGTAAATGTCTGGCTTGCAATCTTGAAATCTGCCTTGAACTCCAGAAGGATGGCAGCCTTCAGGTTCATGCTCTGACGCAGCTATTGTAACTGCAAAAACTGCCCGTTTATCTTTGCAGCGAATGAGAAGACTGGCCACGTAGCATTCAGCATTGAGGATGAACCAGACAAAAAGAAGAAGGATAAATTGATTAAGAAGAAAGTGCAAGAGGAATGTCCGAAACTATCAACCATGGAGGTAGAGTTACGGCAATCCTTTCTCAGTTTGCAATTGAGACTGTCCCGCTAATTTGTCAATCTGGTTCAGAGAACTGGCGTGGCCCAAACCACAAGATGGCTTGGTGTGTTTACATGGGAATACCCAGGCCAACCAGCTCTGCATGGCACAATTATTATTTATTTGGGGGGGCATTCCTACGCATGTTTAGATGGAAAAAAGTCCTGCGGTTCCCAGCATGCCCCAGCCATCCTGAGAAGTCCTACTTCTTCTGTCGAACATGGACTGCATCCTTAATGAATCTAAGCTCTGTTCTGCCAGTGTTTCCCCTGAGGAAATGAGGCCTTTAATTACCATGAAATGCTGAACCTCGTCTAATCTTTTTGCAAAGATCTATGATGGAGACCTGGAGAGTGAATTTAACAACTTTGAAGACTGGGTAAAAACATTTGAACTCTTCCGTGGCAAATCGAGTGATGAAGATCACAGTGACTATGAGGAGAGGATAGTAGGAAAATTTAAGGTATTGTTGAGCATGGATTAATTGCTAGATGAGCTATAGAAATTCATGTTGCACCAAAATCCGTATTACTTGATAATCTTCTAAAGTTTGCATGCATTTCTGTGGGGTTTCTCAGCTATGTCTTGCTCAGAGCACTTATTGTGTTCTTTTTGGTGCAAAGAGATAATCCTTAAGTTTTCCCAAGTCTTTTTATGTCTAATTTAATTTTTAAATGTGCTTTGTTGTATTTCCAGAATTTGTCCTACTGCTAGTTTTATTCTTTTTTAAACTTCTAAAGGTTTATGTTTTATCATGCTGTGTTTTAGAGTTTTGGCTTTTGTGAACCACCCAGAGAACTTTGGTTACTGGGTGGTATAGAAATGTAGTATATAAATAAAAATAACAGTAAATATGCAAATGTGGTAAAACAGCCTTCCCCAGCCTGGTGTCTTTGAGAGGTGTTGGACTAGAACTCCCAGCATTCCTAGTAAGCATGGCTGACAGCTAGGAATCCTGGGTGTTAAAGTGTGAAATACCAGGGGAGCACCAAGCTGGGGAAAACTTTGGTAATGTGGCCAATTTCCTCACATTTTTGCAGTCAACTGTGGTGACTTATTTTGTGGTTCTTGGTTGACTGACAAACCACATGACATTCAGCTCCCAAGCACAAGAGAAAACAAGCCTTGATACCTCTTTCACACATTCAGTAAGCTCAAGGCTAGGGAGGAATCTGATCTGGGAGTGGGGATCCATCTGGGTTCTTCAACTGGGCTCATTGGACTCTGACCCACTTTCGTTTCCCCCTAAGTCCATCCCGTGTGAGGATTCGCATGGGCGTGTGGCAGGAAGTGAGTTCAAGCAGGACTCTTCTTCCACACATGTGACTTCTTTTATATTTTGAGCAAAGAATTATGCAATTTCTGTATTTCTACAAGGTATTAGTCACTTGGAGCACTTTGCATAAAGAAGCTACTAGCTTATGCCAACACACATATTTTGCATGCCAACCTGCCTTTCAGGCTCACTGGTGATGTAGAATAAAATCCATTTCTAAAGCAGTCAAAATCCACTCAAGCATAGCCAGTATGTTTCCCATCTGCTAGGTATAGTAAACTGCTACTGCACCTGATGGGACTGGGTTAGCAGAAGGATGTAGAGGTTCAGGGATTTAATCTGGAGTTGCTTCACCATAGTAAGTGGGACAACTCCTCATAAACTGGTTCGAATATCGAGCATTAATAGTTCCGAGCATTAAATATCAGAGCATTAATATCGGTAATCAACCTATAGTTGACTACCCACCGCAGTTACATTTAGTTCTCAGAAACTGGAATATCTTGCTGGGAATGGCCTAGAAATAATAAAGGACGCAATCCTGAAACAGAGGACTAGCAGCACAGCATCGATGACACTTTGTGATAAAAGCCAGGGATGCATTTTGCAAAATGCTGCTTGCATGCCTGACAGTTTGTCTGCATTTTCTGATTTGGGGTTTGCTGCTTGTAACTGTGGGCATGCTGTGTGTTGACAGGGCTGTTTCTGCTTATACAAAAGTCCAGAAGAGGGTTACTCGGGAGATGGAGGCCAGCCTAGGATTCTACAAGGTCTACCTCCAAATCATTCAGTGAAAGTTCTAATCAGAATATATGTCGTGGCAGTAAGTAATAGCACACGTTATAGCTTTAAGCTAATGTCAAGATTCCTTTTTCAAATAGTATGGATTTTCTGTTTCGTCTTTATTATTATGTTGTATTTCTATCCTGACTTCTTTCTTTCACGAGGAACCCAAGACAGCTTGCATAGTCCTCTTCCACGCCAGTTTTGTCCTTGCGATAACAACACTGAGAGATAAATTATGTTGAGAGTGGCCGAGTGGTCCAAAGTCACCCTGTGAGCTTCATGGCTGATTGGGAACTAGAACCTGGAACTCTCAGGTCCCCAGTCCAACACTCTAACCACCATGCCATGCTGGATCTCAAGAACATAGCTAGGTTAGGATCAGTTCAGTGCAGGATCTCAAGAATGGTAGCCAGGTTGGGGGTTGGGGAATGACATGTGAGGATAGATTGAGGGAACTGGGTCTTTTCAGCCTGGTGAAAAGGAGACTCTGAGGGAATCTTTTAGCCACTTACAGGTATGTGAGGGGAGGTCATATGGAGGAGAGCCCTGATCTGTTCTTTCCCACAGTGGAGGGCAGGACATGTTCCAATGGGACAATGCTCAAGTAACCAGGCTTCATGTTGGATGGCAGGAAGTACTTCCTGACAGTTAGGACCCCTGGGATATGGAATGAGCTTCCAAGGGAGGTGGTTGAGGCCCCATCCGTGAGGGTGTTCAAGGAAAGATTGGATGACCACATGTTGGGCATTACATGAGCAGAGCAGGCTGGAGCTGGACTCGCAGAAAAAGAATTGGAAACGCCACCACCCCCATGTGCTATTGGAGTTGACAAATGCCTTGGCAAAGGAAACAGACTTAAGTTGGCACTGGAAAGACAATACATTTGGTGTGTAGTGAGCCTTGGTGGGGAGACTGCTTCTTAACTTGTGGGTCCTCCTCCTTATTGCCACTAAGTGAGCCTCTCTTGGAGGTGATGCTTAGAGTAAGGTCTCAGATTTTGCATGCCCAGGTGTGGTCAGATAGTGCCCAGGTGCAATTGCTGTTGGAAGTATGGCAGAAATACGGGAAAGGGGTCAAGTTGCGCATGCATCTTTCCTCCTCCCCATCTCCTCCTCTTCCTCCTTTCTCTGTGAACTTTGAACACAGACCCTTTACATCTAATGAAGATGCACTGGGAGCAGGCAGCATAAGAGGCATGTACATCCTTTCCCACTGATTATACACTGAGCCAGAGCATTTGCATCATGCTTCCTGGGGAGCTGTCATTGCTATCTTGAGCGTATCCCTATTTGGGATAAAATAGAAGGAGACTAGAGGAGGCCCATGGTACATGCTTCCTGGGCCCCTCATATCTTCCTTGTATTCAAAGACAGCTTCAGTATTGCCTTTGAAAAGCACCTCTAACATTTGGCATTTCCTGGATAACTGTTTCTGTTCCTGCAGGCATTTAATCTCAGCCCAGCTGACCCAGATGGTAAATCTGATCCTTATATTGTGGTCAGACTGGGGAAAACAGAAATTAAAGATCGAGACAATTACATTCCCAAGCAACTAAACCCAATATTTGGAAGGTCAGTTCTTTAGATTTGTGTGATGTTCCAAAATTAATGTTTGGGTAAATACATGTTCTGCATTATTTGGCACAAAGTGCTTTTGTTAAAGATTGATGCCTGTCTTTTTTGTGCTTTCTAAATAACTAATACAATTTTCTTTTATCAGGTGTCACATTATCTAATTACAAGTTATAAACTTTTCATTTTTTTTCTTCTGCTTCATTTCTTCTCATGAAATAACACAGATTACCTTGTCTATTTATGTTAGCAGGGCATAAGTTAAGCTTGTATGACTATGCTGAAACTAAAATAGTTGGGCCAGGGTTTTACTCATACATCTACAACATCAGATAAAAATCAAGTTTAATGAAGAGTGGAATTGTCTCATGTCTTAGTCCAACTAAGATGCAGTTCATAGTTCAAGTCAAAGGATTACAAGAAATTCTGGGTGCCTGTAGGGTAGAAAGAATAATTTTCTTTATATTCATGTTTCAGCTCAAGAGGAAAGTCTATTGTGAATTATTAATATGTACTTGTAGTATTCAATGTTTAACTTTCTTGGTACATAAAATGGAGAAGTTAGAAGTTGCTGCAGTGAGTGACGATACCTTGAAATGTTGGTATTTGGGGAAAAATTAAGAGGTGAATTTGGAAATGACAGGAAGCATCATTCTGGCATGTTTTCAGCTGCAAAAGGGAACAGGCATTCAAGCCACGTTGCCAAGTTAAATTCCCCACGGTGGAAAAGATTAATTCATGCCTTTTTCTGAATCTCCCTCAAAGGTAGAAAGATTAATCCAGGGCTCCAATATTTAGAAAGCCCCTGGGGGGACACACTTCCTCCAGAATATATCCTGAACAATCTTAATTGGTGAGTGTCATCCCTGAAGGCTGAGAGATGAATATTATGCTACCAATATTTCAGAAAAGCAACACAATTGGCACTAAAATTTCAAACACCGTGGTCCAAGCCACAGAGCAGGGGTGCTGAGCCTCTTTTAGCTGGAAGACCCAATTCCATTTTGGATAAATGTTCAGGAGCTGCATGCCAGTGGCAGATGAGCCTAAAGGCCTTAAAGGATAAGGGCAAAGGCAAAATGGATGGCACTGAAAAGCTAAAATATTTTCTCTTGAAGCTCATGTTGCCCACAGCGAATCTGTTAAATGAGGTAGATCAACCTTTTAGGATGCGCAATGGTTTGGGGCAGGGTTATCTGAGGCGTGCCTTTCCACATGTGTATCAGCCTGTTCCCTGTGTTCTCCATCTGAGGCTCTCCTTCATTCCCCACCCTAAAGAAGTGAGGGGGGAGTTTGAAAAGAGGAGGGCCTTCTCCTGCACTGCACCCCAACTTTGGAATTCAGTCCTTCTCGAGGACTGGTTGGCACCGACTCTTCCGGCTTTTAGGTGCCAACTAAAGATTGATCTGTTCAGCAGTTATTTTGACTACTGAATTTTTAAC
This sequence comes from Varanus komodoensis, assembly GCF_004798865.1. Taxonomy (NCBI): domain Eukaryota; kingdom Metazoa; phylum Chordata; class Lepidosauria; order Squamata; family Varanidae; genus Varanus; species Varanus komodoensis. The sequence continues at coordinate 23,802,555 of NW_025335349.1, forward strand.
ACCATTATTTTATGTTGCTGCCAATGGGACACGATTTTAAAGGAGGAATATTCATTTCTAATTTTAATGGCTTATGCTTTATTTTAGGGTTTTTATATATGTATGTAGTATATAGTATTTAGTATTTATTAATTCTATTTTTTCTATTTTAGTTTTAATCCTGTTAGCTTATTTACTGACTTTATTGTTATTAGTATTGTTCTTTGTAGTAAATATTATATTGCATATTATATTGCATATTGTTGTAAGCCGCCCCGAGGCTTCGGCGAATGAGGCGGCAGAAAAATGTTTTAATAAATAAATAAATAAAAATTGTATTGTTTTATATTGTTGAATTTTAATATGATGTAAGCCACCCAGAGAGCCTATGGCTAGTGGGGTGGCATATAAATTTATTTTTAAAAATGCTGAGAAACCACCAAATGAGGGCAGGAAGGAGTATGGCTGTTAGGGGAACCCTGGATGGGGGACTTTATCTGGCCAGATCCAGCCTGTGGATCTAAAGTTCAACATTCCTGACTTAAAGATACATCCAGCAGAGCTCTCTCCATGTTTTTAATCAGGCCTCAGCCACTGAAACAGCTTGCCACTATGCAACACATTGTGCAAAACATACTAAACCTAAGGATGCATTTCCTATTAACCTGGTGTACCTTAACCAAACAATTTCACCAAGATAAGTTATTTCTTCTCAAATCGTGGTATGTGTGATACACACAGTGTTGCTAAATTTACTGCAAAGAAATTAAGAGGACAGAATGCTGAACCAAAGGTGTAAACAACCAGAAAGATACCTGCATGAATTAACCTTTTCCTTATACCATCCCTGGAAGCAGCCATAAACAACTCTTGAGTTTAATTCTTGCTCATTTTGTTGCCATTTTAATGAACGTTTTATAGGGATGCCAGAGAAATACTTCCAAGCAAGCTCAAAAGACCCCCTCAGGAGCCTATAAAGTCAACCTCAAAATGAGAGAGCAAGCATTAAATGCACTGCAATGCTTCCCTAAGTTGGATCAAATGTGTCTCCACCCATGACAGCCCAGCCGCCAACCCGCCGACCCACCGCCCCTTCCTGTATGGGAACCAGAACCTCCATCATTCCTCAAGCACCATTACAGTCTTAGTCAAGGCCCTCTCGCTTCTCTCTACTGCATACCACCCAGTTAAAGGAAGCATCAGGAAGATGTGCTTTGGGAATGCTGTTCCTGGAGGCAGCACCCTGGAGAGGTGCAGTTGGGTCTCCATTTTAATTCTGGGAAACTCAGGACAACTTTGGAGAGCTCAGTCATCTCTGCAGTTTTGTGATAACCTTTTACGATTATGCACACATGCTAATTTATTGAATACCTCAATCCTTACCATCTTTATTGAAAAGAAAGCTGCACTAGTTCTATGAAACTTATTTGCAGATAAGTATGGTTGGGGTTCCAGTCTGAAATTGATTCAACTGACATATTTTTATCTATCTTCCGGTATTAGGTCATTTGAAATTCAGGCAACTTTCCCCAAGGAATCTCTGCTTTCAGTCCTGATCTATGACCATGACTTGATTGGTTCAGATGACCTCATTGGAGAAACAAAAATTGATTTGGAAAACCGTTTCTACAGTCGGCATCGAGCCACCTGTGGGCTACAGAGTCAATACGAAATGTAAGCTTCTCTCCAGACATTTCATCTATGAGCAGCTGATGATTGAATGCCTGTGTAGCTTCAGAAATGTCCAGTGGAAGGTTAATGCTGCTTAAAGTTATGCATCCTGTGGTTGTATAACCACAGAAATGATTTTTTAACAAAGTGGAGGTACTTTGAGTAGCTCCAGTCCGAAGGGAATGTCTTTAATAACCACAAACATCCATTCATCCCAAACCATCTTGTCTAATTTGCAGTGATGGATACAATGCCTGGCGAGATGCCACCAAGCCAACAGAGATCTTGACCAAGCTTTGCAAAGAGAACAAACTGAATGGACCCTACATGCAACCTGGAAAGATACAAGTAGGGAGCAAGGTCTTTACAGGGCAGACAGTCTTCCAGGAAAATGAGGATGGTAACTGCATATTATCTATTTATCACTGATATCTAGAGCACCAAGAGTATGTCTCCATACTCCCAACATTTTTGTCATTCCATAGTGAAACTTCACTCTGATGGCATGGTACGAATAACCATTCTGAGTGCTGCTTCTATTCATTTACTTAATGAAAAAAGATGGGCATCTCCAACCACCCAGAGCTGGGACTGAATTGAGACCCAGGACCCAGGCTCCTGTTTAGCTATTTTAGAACAGGAGAGTAGAACTGGTTCTGTGCTTCCCGAAAGGCCAGGCTGCCTTCCACTGGCTATGATCCTTTCCCTGCAACAACTGATTCTTGGGTGGTTACCTGTCTTCTGTACAGTTCCTGCCCCCCATTTTAAATGATTGACATTTGTCTCCTAAGACAGACTTCCTGGCAATGGAAGCTTTAAGCTATATTCAGGTGGTAGGTTTGGCCCTGCTTCTTTCACCTGTGGCCCCGTCCACCACTGGAATGTGGTCTCTCCACATTTGGAGAGCGCCTCCAGAAGAATTTTAGTACCCCTGTTTTGCAGGTAGGGCTAGCTTGTGGGGATGGGGAGTGTCTCACTATTTAGTCTTCTAATTGCTTTATGTTAAAAAACCAGCAGAAATACATAGAAAATCACATTTCAGGGTTTCAGTTTTTATTATTGCATATAACTTATAATTCATAATCTTCTAAGGGCAGTTGCCTCTTCGGCACGAAAGCTCTGACAGTTCCCTGGGGCATTTCCATACACAAGTGTTGAAGAATCCATTTGATGAGAATTCTCCCTTTAGCACCATAGTGCAGTATCCAGTATTAGTCCTATGTAGTCATTTCCATGGGTCTACTCTAGAATAAACATGGGATGCTACAGTAGAAACCAGCTTTCACCCAGGCAGATTTTAATGATGCAGCCATATTGATCAGCCTCTGTTAGGGCCGACTTGATTCTGCATTTTGCACTGCTTTTTCTCACGCAGAGGAACCTGTGGAATCCTACGAGCACCTTGCTCTGAAGGTTTTACGCTCCTGGAATGAAATCCCAGACATTGGCTGCAAGCTGGTGCCTGAACACATTGAGACACGTCCTCTTTATCACAAAGACAAGCCTGGGATGGAACAGGTAACTGCTTTGGCCTAGATAAGTGGCAAGGAAGAAAACCTTGCCGTAACCTGCCTGTTTTATAATTTACTTCCCACCTTCCTTTTGTGGCACTCAAAACTAGGGTTGGGTGAGAACTTTGTTCTGTTTGCAATATAATAATTGCATAATACCACATTATGTTAGGGAAAGCTAATGTGTATATTTAGTCATGTATACAAAATGCACATATTCAAAAAACCAGATAAAATGAATATATAAAAATTTATATATATAAACTTATATAAATGCAAAAACAAAGGCAAATACAAAACAGTGAACAGGCTTCCATCCAGGCTTTAAAAAACAAAATCGATTGATACAGAAACAAGACAAAATGAGCCCGACATAAGAGAAAAACTGGGTGGAATTGAACTTGACAGATTCATCCACTCCCACTCAAGAGTTAGACCCTGTTCAGATGTAACAGCATCTTTTGGGAACCGTTTGTGGGTTAATTAACCCACAAAGTGAGCAGCTGAACCCCGTGAGAGAGCTGCTTCCATCTTTCAGTTGTTTGTGGGTTAAACAACCCCAAGTTAACTCCTGGCTTGTACCATTTACCCACAAATTGCCACCAAAAACCATATTATATCTGATTAGTCACATAAACTTAGGTTAGAGTTGCTTTTCCATGAATGGCAGGGGCTCACTGATCATAGCAGAGCCTTCGTGGAAGGAAGAGACATGTCTCTTCCTGGGCCCCAGGAGTGAAGACACGATGCTGCAATTCAACCTGCTATTTCTTAACCAAAGGAGTCCCATTCCGAGTATTCTCTGTTTCCTTTCCTAAAGGGCCGTGTGCAGATGTGGGTGGACATGTTTCCGAAGGATATGCCTCTCCCAGGACCACCAGTTGATATTTCACCCAGAAAACCCAAAGGGTAATTCATCTCACACGCTCCTCTCCTTCATCTACAGTTTTACATATTCTGCTTCTTTCTCAGGCTGTGTATGTAAGAGCTTAGCTCAGGAACTCAAGGTTCAGTTTGGATGCCAGGAAGTACTTCCCGATGAGTAGGACCCCTAGGGTATGGCTTCCACGGGAGGTGGTTGAAGCCCCATCAGTGAGGGTGTTCAAGGATAGGCTGGACATGCACATGGTAGGCATGTCATGAGTGGAGTCGGCTGGAGTCGGGGGTCAGACTAGATGGCCCAGAAGACCCCTTCTGACTTGCTCTGTTTCTGTGTTTCTGTTTGAATTTCCCACACATGTAATTCTGAATTTCAAACACTGTTTTGATTAGCACATCACAACGGGGGTGGGGGGGTTAAAAAATTCCCTGGGTTGTTTTGAACTGAGTGAGCATGAAAGAGTATGCAGATTCTCTTTGCCTAGTTGCTTCTGCTGTGAGTGGGAAGGGCTAAATAACCCAGGTTTATGGAAAGCAGACAACCTGCATTCTAACTCTGGGTTGTCTCTCAGGCAGCAACCCAGCAGCAGCTCATTCCCGCTTGCAGAAGGGGTGATAAGGCAGCAGGAGCCAGCTCACAACAATCCAGCGTTTAAAACTAAAACAGCCTGAGTGGTTCTGAGACGTGAACTGGGCCAGAGAGTGGAGTCTGCATTTAATTTTAAAATCATTTCCCTTTCACTGTAGTTCATCAACAAGATTCATGTCTACTTAATGGATGACTTGCAAAGCAAATAATCCTCTGCAGAAAAGAAGAGAGTAAAATGAGGTTGCACAGTATTCATTTATTAACAAAAGTGATAGTGCGAGAAGCAGCTGTAATGCCTTATATTAGAAGGCTTTGAATACTGGCTGAAGAGAAGTTAACAAGAATTCTTCTTGTTAGAAGTGTGTATCGGGTATGAGTTAGTTTGGCAATTCTTCCAGGCACAGACCCACTAATGCAGAGGGTGCGGAACCCTCTTCCGGGAGCCTATCAAGGGCCACACTCCAGCGATGGGCAGGTTGAAGCGAGGCCCAACCCAAGATTAAAATAAAAAACCAAAAATATCCCACAGAATTTGTGCTCCTACTGCCATTAACAGCTAAAACTTAGGAGAGGCTTTTAACTTTTGCAGAAAGAGGAGGAAAGCTTCATAAAAGCCAGGAAACTACCAATCAGTGGGTGGTTGGGAAAAAAGGCTATTACCAGGGAAGAGGGGGTGGCACTCCGGGGAAACGTAGAGGGCTGGATTTGGCCCATGGGCCTGAGGTTCCCCACCCCATTAAGAGGTGCATCAAATGAGGGCAGGGGCAGTGCACACCATGTGGTGCCCCGAGGGCATCTTAGCCCACATTCCTCATTTCCTTCCACTGTTCACAGGCTGTGCCTCAACTTCCTTCCACCATTACCTGCTCCAATATTCCTCCTGAACCCTTGAAAAGCTGGAGCTGGTCCTGTCTCGTCCTAGCTCCTCTCTGGTTAAATAGGTACTATAGGTTTTTAAGGCAACAAAAAACCTGCAAGATCTGTTTACCAGAAGGGAGACAAGTGTCAACATCATTAATAGTTTAATTTAAAACTATTTAAAACTTTTAATTATTAGGTTTGGTTTTGTGTTTTTCTGAGGTCTGTTGTCTGTCTCCATCCTTATTTTCTTTTGATCTGTGCCTCCAGTATTAAGATATTTATGTTTGCTCTTTAACTTTTAAGAGCATTTACATTGCCACTCAAATTTAGAGCTAAGATCCCTTGGAATGAACTTGGTGCATCGCATGTTGGACCTTACCTGGTTTAAACTACCCATGGATATTTATTTGGGTATATGGCTTGAAGGAATTTGGCAGTACTTGGCTGGCATAATTTCAGATAACTTCACTGAATAGACTAGTCAGCCAAAGACAATATGATGCATATAAAATGGACAAAGAAAGAAATAAAATTCAAGGCTCGTTTAAAAGGAATTACTGAGGGCTTTGACTGGCAGTCTTTTGAGGGGGGTGGGGTTCTACATCAGTTATGTTCAGTCTAAAGCTGACACTGTTAAACACAGAAATACAAAATGTTTGCCTCTTTCCAGGGAAAAATAATGAAGACCTAAAAGAGGTACTTTCAGAGCAGCTAATTTGTAGCAAGATTTTTTTTATCTTGCTATAAATGATGCATCTTTCCAGCAGGAAAATCTATGTGTAATAAATACAAACAATGCAGCTATCAGTATAAAACCTTTGTTCATAGTTTTAGAAATCGTGTCGGAGTGAATTCAACTCTTTGAGGTGGCCTGTGGTATATTCCTTTTATGTGACTATTACTAATACTGAGCTAAATTCCCTCAGTTTCAAATACAAAAGTTCCACTGTGGCTTTCTTTGGAAGCAGAACCAACAGCGTCTAGGCATTCTGTGCCCGGGGTTTTGTGGGGAGGGGGGAATTAGAAATTAAGGATGCAGTCCTATGCAAGATTAGACAGAAAAAAGTGATACATAAATGGTCCAACATGGTGTTGCTGTGGAATGCTGAGACCTTCAGGACACTTCCTACATGTGTGGGATTGTATCCTTATAGTATGTACTTTGTATGTCTAATTAGAAGCAAACCCCACTGAGATCAACGGGACTTTTTCCAAGCACAGTTAGCAAAATGATTCAAAGATGCTGAAGAGTTCACAAATCTTTTTATCTTCTAATTACTAGAGTAGTTTTGTGAAAGTTTTGGTCAATCACTGTTTAACCCTACATTGTGGATATGCTTCCGGTCATTCCATCAAACAAGCATGAAGACGGTAATTCATTCTCTTTTAACATGAAAGGCAAAACAGAGAAGGGTCCAATTTCTTTAAATCCACTTTATTTTCTTGTGTTTAGATAATGCAATATTAGAAATGTGACCAAAATGATTGACTACACTCTACAAATTAACAGTAGTTGGATGACATACCTTTGCAAATCATACCAGTTTTTTAATCCAATTTAATCTAATCCCACCGCTTCTTCCTAGTTATGAACTGAGAGTAATAATCTGGAATACAGAAGATGTCATTTTGGAAGATGAGAATATCTTCACAGGACAAAAGTCAAGTGACATCTACGTAAAAGGGTAAGTTCACCTTGGCTGGACCTCTGAATGGATAATTTAGTCATGGGCAGATTCATTGATTCACTACCTGCACTACACATCTAAAGAAGGTAATGGATCTATTAGCAAGGTCTCTGCTATTTCATCAGGTCATTGCAACAGCATCAGCGATTCCACCGCTGACAAGAATTAAGTAGGGAGAGAAGCAGCATACATGGAAAGCAAGGCCCACAATTCCCATGCTCTTCCACAGGTTGTATGCAAAATTCTCAAGCAAGAGGGGACTCATGGTACATGCCATGAGCCCACAGCAACCTCCCCCAACAACTTTCCAGGTCGAGAAGGCCCATATTTCCCAGTCAGCCTGGTCAATGGCTGCACTGGTTAGGAATTATGGGAGTTCTTGTCCAAGACATCTGTAGGACGCCAGATTCCTCTATAGAAGTGATGGCGAAACTTTTTGAGACCGAGAGCCCAAACTGAAACCCAAAACCCACTGATTTATCGCAAAGTGCCAACACTGTAATAAAACCTGAAAACTGAGGTTTTAGTATAGGAAAAACAACTCACAGCAGGTCCAAACAATATATATGTGTATATATGCATATATCCTTGGCGGTGCACAGACCGGACATGTGAATGCTCGGACAAGTTGCGGCTGATGAGTTGTGGCTCGTGACGTCAACGCCTGGCACTACAATTCCTTTCTGAGCATGCGCATGGCCACCATGTGCACTAATATCCGATGCTTTGCTCCTGGGGCGATGCTGGGGTGACTTGGCTCATGTGCTGACAAAGAGGGCTCTGTGTGCCCGCTGTGGCACACGTCCCATAGGTTCACCACCACTGCCCTGACCCTACCCTGGTGCACTCTCCTATCCCAAATATAGGGATGAAATACCATTGAAAGGGGTAATTTTGAAAAAGCCATTTTTGAGTAGCTTTTTCAGCATGGCTCATCAATTCTCCCCATTCTAAACATGTTCCAGCCATCAAAATCATGCCAGGACACCTCGTTTTTCTAACCTTAACCCTACCCTGGTGCACACCCCTAACCCTAATATTGGGTTAAATTTTCACTGAAAAGAGGGTGATTTTAAAAAAGCCTTTGGTGAGTTGCTTTTTCTGCACTGCTCATCATTTCTGCCCACTCTTAACACATTGCAACCATCAAAATCCTGTGAGAACACCTAATTTTTCTAACTCTAACCCAGTGATGGTGAACCTTTTAGAGACCAAGTGCCCAAACTGCACCCCAAAACCCAATTATTTATCATCATGTGCCAACTCCGCAATAAAACCTGAAAACCAAGATTTTAGTTTAGAAAAAACAACTCACATCCAGTCCAAGCAAATATCTATCTATCTATCTATCTATCTATCTATCTATCTATCCTTGGCAGCGCACTGACCAGTCATGCGAAAGCTCAGACAAGTCATGGCTAATGATCTGCGGCTCATGATGTCATTGCCTGGCGCTGCTACTCCTTTCCGAGCATGCGCATGGCCCCTATGTGCGCTGTTATGCGATGCTCGGCTGCTGGGGCGATCCCGGGACGACTTGGCTCACGTGCCAACAGAGAGGGCTCTGCGTGCCCGCTGTGGCACGCATACCATAGGGTCGCCACCACTGCTCTATAGAATATGTATAGGCTGTTGTTATTGTTATGTAATTATTTAAAGTGGACTCCACAACGGGGCCCATGTGGAATTCCCTGTGTGTGAGCAATGCTTCTTAATAAAGTGAAGCAAACTGTGGCTGTGTGAAGAAAGTCACCAAAGGAGGAGGAAATCAATAGCAAAGGTAAGTGATTTTGGAAATGTGTTGTATGTCACCATTAGATGTGCTCTTTAAACACATAGCAGTGCAGCAAGGGACTTTAATCGCTTCTTCTTAGGATTTTATCACGGAGCAAATTTGTTATCATTCCTGACATGCTTTCCCTTCCGTTGCAACTGCATAACATAATCAACAGCAAGAGGAAGGGAACATTTTTTAAGCTGACGCAGAGCTGAGCTGAATGTTGGTTTGAAGCAAATTGCTTCCTGAGATTTAAAATCGTTTCAGTAACAACCTGGGCTCTGCATTGCACTTCCTCCTTCAAGAAAATTAGCAGAGAACTTCAAGTCCATTATTAGACCATAGCATTGCCATGCAAACCTGTGCGTGTGTGGCTGGGGCGGGGAGTGTCTGAGAAGCCTGAAAATGTTTATAGTATTTATGCCTAGTTTCTGCAATTGAACAGACTGTTTTCTCCTTTACTAGACAACTACTATAGATGGAACATTTGTCCTATAGTTTGGCTCAGATTATCTGTTGTTGTTGTTTCCTTTAAAGGACTGTGGTAGGGTTCGGGTGATCAGGTATCCTAACTTGCAGAGGACAGTCCTCTGTCTGAAGAGCTATCAGAGAATAATCTGCGGTCTTAAGGCATTGTCTCCTCGAAGTGCTCTCCAGTCCAAGTCCAGTTTTAAGATTTTAAAAAAGTCAGAATGAAGACTGGTGTCTTGAGGTGCCTGTCCCCAGTTACTCCCTGGAAAGTAGACTTTGCCAGATGTGGGTAATCTGGCCACAGCCCCCCACATTATGGTTGAGCAGGTACACCCATTACATGCATTTGCTACATGCAAATCAGCATGTTCTGCATATCTATGTCCTCCCTTGCCCTCTTTTTAAAAGGAGCTGCATTTCCTCCCTTTTAGCACTGCACAGGTGGCTCCTTTCCAGGTGTGGGGGGAAGTGGTCTTAGGCACATTCCTCTTGCTTGTAGTTCCAGCTGCAAATAATTTAGAATAGAAAAGGGGCTGGTGGGATTCAGGACAGTTCTTGATAAGTCACAGATCTGTCTTCCATGGAAATGTTAAGGAATTAAAGAAAAGGCCGGACAGACACCTGTCTGGAACGCTTAAGCAGAAGACATCTTGGCTCCATCGTTTGTGCTTCCCTTGTGATTCCCTCTGATTCTTTCTTGCTTCTCAACATCACACACGACAGGTGGCTGAAAGGCCTTGAGGATGATAATCAGGAGACAGATGTGCATTACAATTCCCTGACTGGGGAGGGGAACTTCAACTGGCGCTTCGTGTTCCCATTCCATTATCTCCCAGCTGAGAAGCAAATGGTGGTCTGCAAGAGGGAGAACATCTTTTCCTTGGAAAAGACAGAACGCAAAATGCCTGCAGAACTAGTGCTCCAGGTGTGGGACTTCGAGAGGCTTTCTTCTGATGACTTCCTGGGTAAGCCCCAAGCTGAATGGAGCAGCCTGGATATGGACTGAAGGATAACCGGGTTGCTGCTCAACTGTACACAGTGCTGATTGTGATGCAGATTCAGGTCCTGCTTTGATGGAACCTGGACTGATCCATCCTCCATTGTAGTGAAGTCAGGCCAGCCCATACCACTGCGCAGATTGGTGCGTGCACATCAAGAACTGCAGATCTATTGGATGGGCAGAATGGAAAGCGGCGTTATCGGGCCATCTTACTGTTTTAACTAATTCAGTATTTTTTGCACCAGACTTCCCCAACCTGGTGACTTCCAGATGTTTTGGACTTCATCTTCCATAAGTCCCAGCCGGTATGGCCAATGGTCAGGAATGCTGGGAGTGGGTAAGATCGGCAGGAAAGGTTTCCCTGGGATAGCACGAGCTGCAGAGGTCTTTATCTTGGGCATAAGCCATGTTTCCAAAGCATGAAATGCACTCCCTCAAGAACTACGGTTGACCTCTTGGCCTTGAGAAGTGTTATAAAGACAGCCTTTTCAGTTGCATAGCAGCTTCAGTGATTTAGGGACAATTTAGAAAAGACTTCGGACAGCTCCCAACATGCTGCAGCCAGGACTTCTTTTCCATCTAAATGAACAGAATTCTGCCCTTAATGTTTTACTTTTTAATGCCTTTTGATCATTTTAAGGTTTTGCTGTTTAAAACAGTTGTGTATGATCTTGATGGCTTTTTAGCAAATAAGGCAATATTTAAAGGGTTTACTTCTTTTAAAGTGTTGAGGATTATTTATTTACTTATTTATTAAAAGATTTGTATGCCGCTTTTTGTGCTCACAATCATAAGATTAAAAAAGCCACAATCAGACTAAGAGCAACAGTTTAAAAATGCAACACTAATAAAATAGAGATAAAAATATACAACAATACAAATTATGCAGGATTTGAACCCTGGACCTTTTGAACACTAAGTGTGCGATTTAGCACTGAGCGACAGCTTGTCACTTCAGTGGAGAATGGGGAAAGCCATGCTCTCTAGTGAGACAGCTCAGTTTTAATATGCTGCTCTGCATCCTCTGCTAAGCATCATAAGGAAGAATTTTGGAAAGTTATGATCAGATTATAGTATGTGGAGCTTGGCTTATCAGAGCTGGAAGCTGTTCTTGGAAAGTTATATAGACCACTTGATCTGTGACTGATGTGTGATTTCATCCACCTGCCCCACAGGTTCTCTGGAAATGAACCTGAATGGCTTTCCCCGAGCTGCCAAAACTGCCAAGCACTGTGACATTAGCATGGTGACAGCAATGAGCGAGGAGAACAAGATTTCCATATTTCAGCAGAAGCGGGTCAGAGGCTGGTGGCCTTTCATCAAAGCTGGAGAACTCACGGTAAATATTCTGTGGAGATCCTCAGTGCAGCGGGTGGGACTGGCAACAAAAGCTGCTGTTCAGGTTCCAGCCACTCCACTCTATTCCATCCCCACCACCAGGGTTTATTTACATTCTATGTTTTAGTGTGTCCAATTTTCATGGCATTGGGGCTAGATTTTTTGGAAGTATTTCTGCAAATGGGGTTTTCATTAAGCCAACTAATTCCAGCATCTTGTACATGGATTCAAGCTTACCTAGCCATTGTCTCTTGATAAGCATCGGTTTTCTACTATAAAAGGAATAGTTCTCAGTCCAAACATCAGCAATTTATTATTGGGTTTCTTTCCTAATGTGAGATTGGACAGTAGGGTCCTGAGACGAGGTGGACCATTGGAAGGAGGTTAAAATCAGGCCAGTTGGAAACTGTGAGTTGAAAAAAAAGAAGTCCTGGGAAAATGAGGAAAGGAATGTACCCTTAGTCAGAACCAGCTTTATACATTCGGCTGCCTGAAGAAAGGACAACACAGTGCCAGTGTGACATGCAAAGGCCAATTGGAATGGCAGTGTTTCAATTTATTTGTTAAATTTATATTCCACCTTTCCTCAAAGGAGCCCAAGGCAAGATCCATGATAAAACAGGATCTGTTTTATCTTCACATCAGGCCTAGGAAGATAGGTAAGGTTGAGAGTCAATGGCTGGTCCAAAGCTGTCCAATGGGCTTCATGGGAGAAGATGGCCTTGAACCAAAGTCTCTCCACTCCTAGCCCAGCACTCAAGCTATTACACTGCAAATAAGTTGAGCTCATAACGAGGCAGTGCTTGTAATGAGCACAGCATCCTTTGCTGCACCTGGTTGCAACAAAGCCGCTCAGGAGGACTCATCTGCACTTTGCAGCAGCCATCTTGGCCTAACGGTAGTTCAAGCGCCATGCCTGTTACAGATGTTTAGATGACTGTGAGGTGTACAGCTTAGCAATGGAGTAACATAAAGATTTCCATAAATTAATGGACATTGGGTTTTTTGATCTAGGTATCTTAAGGCATATCATTATTTCCTAACCACGTTTTTCACACCGCAGACTATATAACACTCATTGCATTGCATTTCTCTTCATTATCTCAAAGGCACAGGTATGCGCCTTTGCCTTAATATCCTTACTTAACACCTTTTCTTAATTAAATTGCAAGTGGAGGTGCTAAGTTATTATGGTCAGAAGCATGCATGGTCTGTGTGCTCTGCAGAATTTATGAGATTATGAACATCTTTGCTGTTATTCAAAGTAACACATTTAAACCATTCCCCCTGTATGGAGAAAAACTTGATTGGTGAAATATCAGAAGCCAGTAGCAAGCTGATTAAGACTTCAAGTTGCCATGGGGAGGGATTTCAATTCCCTGCCTAGAGAGCTAAGCAGCTGGGCGTGAAGTCAATGCTCTCCCTAACCATCGGTCGCTCTGCTTAGTTCATTCTGGTTTCTGAGATTTCATCAGCCATGGCTTTTTTCTGCAGCTGTACTTATTAACAGTGTGCTTTTAATTACAGCAGCTACTGGAAGAATGTTGAATGCTCTGGTGCATGATATGCATGCTAATTACTAGTTCTTTTCCTAGCTCAGAGCTACGAATCTGGGACAGGAGCATTAAAACTGCCAAAGCTCACATTTTCATGGAGGAAAGGAGGGAGGGCAAGGAGCATGGGGATAAGTAGTTCCCTGAGCGCCAGTGACATCGGAAGCAGAGGGAAACTACATTTCCCAGTCCTCCTTGTGCCTGCTGTGCAGCCCTAGTGTTATGCCACCTAACATAGAGGGAAAGGGGAATAGAGATTTCCCTTTCTTTCAGCCACTTACTTCCACAGGAGCAACAACAAAGGTAAGCAGGTGAGATGGGGAGAAGAGGAAAGAGCCACAACTAGGAGAGATTGGAGGAAGGACCGAACCTGTTGTGCTTCCTTTGACATCACAGGGAATTTAATGGGGTATGAATTGGGCTCAAAACAAACCAAAATATTTTCTGAGCTTCTGGAATATAATTTGTAGGCAAGCTCCAAGCCCAGTTCTAAGGTTGCCAGGAGGCAGTTCCCCATGTCAGTAGTTATTATTAATCATTTCAATATACAATAGTTTCTATATATTGATGAACTGCTCGGGAAAAAATACCATGGCGAAAAACTCATCATGAGAAGGTTAAATACTCTGAACCTAAACAGGCTGCTTTCTCACCCCTAGGGCAAAGTGGAAGCGGAATTTCATTTAGTCACGGCAGAGGAAGCAGAGAAAAATCCAGTAGGCAAAGCTAGGAAGGAGCCAGAACCATTGGAAAAGCCCAAGTAAGTGGGGTTGCTGCATGTTGGTGTTTATTTTACCCCAGCAGTCAAAGAATTAATGTTGTATGACCAATACCTGGATCTGGCTGCTTGAAATCTGTGGATACCAGTTTTGGTCCTCGCTTGCAATTGGGTTAATGGAGAAGAAGAACCAAGAACACTCATGCATAATCTATACACTGATTATCAGTGACATGGCCAACATTTCTATTGCCAGGCATGTAATGCCTATTTCGAAAATGAAACATTCAGCTCATGTTATAATAGAGAAGGGATATATTGTCCATGTTCAAGCAGTATGGTGGCATGGAGCTTCCCCACTACACCCAATCTCTTCTGCGTTCTTTCTTCTGACTCACTTGAGAGTTGAGTTGACAGTCCTGGACATGCAGCTCAGGGATCAGAGATGGACAGGGAGAGCACAGTCATAGCGATCCAGATTAACAGTGTCTCCTCTGCCCAGCCCCATGTGAATGTAGCATTCTTAGACTCACATATCAGTAGTGTCAGAATGACCAGTTGTCCCATGCAGGGTCAGCTCCACTTCTGTGCATGTAGCTACACGCCACAACAGTTATGTGTGAACTCATCCAACACTACAAGTGAGACACTCAGGGTCATATCATTTCCATTGCACAGGATAAAGTTTCTGTTCAGACTTGTTTTCTCTCTATCTCTTAACTAGTTCCTAGGGAATCTAAAAATATGCTATTGTAATAGGTATTTTATTTTACAAAAAAATGCATGTAAATGGAAAATCTACATCATGTTTCAATTTTTGCAGAGATGAAATGCAAAATATATTTCTCTTTTCAATTCCAGTGACTATCAGAGGTTAAACTGATGAGACAATTACTTTGGGAGATGATAGATAGATAAGAATATGACAATCCTAATTTGTTTTTCTGTCTGCTCTTTTTTCAGCCGACCTGACACTTCCTTCTCCTGGTTTGTGAATCCTTTCAAGTGTTTCCTTCACCTCATCTGGAGAAATTACAAGAAATACATCATCATCGGTTTCATTTTGCTTATCCTGCTTATATTCTTAGCACTTTTCATCTATACTCTTCCTGGAGCCATCAGTCGTAGGATTGTTGTAGGGGGTTCTTAGTAGACTCGGGTCTCAATTGTGGTGTTGCCAAGTGAACAGGAATAGCTTTTACCCAGAATGGCAAATAATTCTGCCTTTCAGGAAATACATTTGTAATAGCTTTCTCCATAGCTCTATTGACTATTGTCCCAGGGCCAAACCCAATATGAAGATGGGAGCAATTCAGGGGTATTAAAACCCAGCTTGGCTTCACTTGTGTAGAAAAGGTTGGAGATCCAATTTGAACAGCTAAAGGTGTGCCACTGCCTGGATACTTCTGGAATCAATCCCAGGAGCTCAGGTGTCCATCAGCTGTCAGTGAGGGAAGATCTGCTCTCGGAATCTGGACTTCAATGGCTTTTTAAAAATTAACATTGACTTTCAGTGTTTGTGTCAGTTCACTAATACCTTTCAGTTGCAAGAGCTTCAGTGCCATAGGCCTTCTTCCCATTCACATAAGTTGAAGGGAGAGCTTTAGATACATGAAGAGATGCATGCATGGCTCTCCCTCCATTGAAGTGAATGGAGATCCTGCTTATGCCTGAGTGTTGAGGCCACAGATAGCACAATAGTTGTACTGAGCTGAGCTTAAAAAAAATGAAGGCTGCTTAAATCATACCTGAGGATTTAAGTGGGGATTATTTGCACTTTTGGTTTTAGCTTTGTGGTTTGAGTGGGACTTAAGCACTTATGACTTTCTCCCTACAATCCAGAGGAAAAAAATATGCATATGGCAGATAAAAGATTGCATGAAAAACCTGTCCAAGCTCTGATGTCAGTGCAGGATTTTCTAAAAAAATTGTTCCTCTTGTGCAGATCATGCAGAATAGCGTGTGTGCAACTGTGTGTTGCACCAATGCATCACGATATCACATTTCAATATAAATAATTGGCAATTGTGTATATTATGAATTAACATCTAGTGTAAAAGATTTATAGGCAATTCTGAAATGCTTGTACTGTGCTTTGGGGCAGGTTTCAAATTTTTAACACTACCAATTATTGTCATGTTATGTTTGCAATGCAATTTTTATGAAAATGAAAACAAGCAAATGGACCTTCAGATTTGATGGCTCAATTCATTTCATGAGAGAGAATCTTATTGTGCCTAGAGGAACTTGCAAGTGAGAAATGGATGGAAATCAATGCACAGACAAAAGTAGTTTTCATAAAGAAGGCTGAAAACAGATGGAAAATTAAAGAAGAGAGAAGGACATTTAGAAATGATTAAGGGAACATTCCCTGAAAATACAAAAAAGTTTGCACAATCCATGGGTCTTTGGAAAAAAGGTGCAGAAAAGCTAGCAAAAAGTACTGAAGGGACAGAATTCATGTGTGATGGAACATTAAGGCATAATAACATAAGAAGGACAGCTTAATTTGTGCTTATATATTAATTTGTTCTTACCTGAAAAGATAAACTAGAAGTACAATCCTGTGGCCTCCCAGCATTGTCCAAGATGCCATAGGAGTCTTTGGAGTCCCAGCTATCTCAGGCCAAATCTCCACCCTGCTTTTATGCACCCAGTGTGGCGAGAACCGCATTAGCAGTTGCAAGCTGCAAGGTTGCAACCAGAAGTGGCGGAGACACATTCTGAGGTGGGGAAGAGGCTGGGGCCATGGAGTTTTGCTGATTCCAGTCAATATCACAGCCTCCCTCCCTACCCCTCTCCAGTGCTTTAGATGGACAAAATGACTGTCTGGAGAAATCGCACGGCAATTGTGTGGTCAAGATCCAGCGCTGCACCTCACTCCTGCCTTAGTTCAATGTGGCTTGCCGCCAAGTGCACATATACACAAACATGGTGTGAAACCCCTGTTGTGTGACATGCTTGAGCTAATTGGTGTAACAGGAGCATCTGTCAATGATAACATAAGGCATAAGACTTACGTAAGATAGCGTAAGACTCTATTCAAGATAAGGCCTCAGAATTTGGATATGGAAGAACCAATGAGCATGGCTGGCCCATGACATTTTTCTGCCTGACCTGAGCCAAAGAAGAAAATGGCATCCCCTTCTCCTGTCCATGCACTGGTGGTGAGACAACCTCCGCTGTGGGCTCTGAAGACCGTGGACTGGCTTAGGCAGCCCATGGCAGGCCGTGTATCACACACAGCCTTTTTCCTCCAGATGCCACGACCCCTCTGGCCACCCAGCACCTCGCTCTGCCAAATGGTACAGCAGTCTTGCCAGTCAGTGGAGAGGAAAGCATTTGTGGGGAGGAGAATGCTGTCCTGACCTGGAAGGGGATGGGCTAAACCAGAAGGGAGCTTCTTTCAGCCTGGAGAGCCAAATCCAAGTTCAGAGAAGCTCTCAGGGTCTGTGTTCCAGTGGTGGTAGAAGGCCAGAAGCAAAAGGTTGCATGACCAAAACTACAAAACAGTGGCATGTTTTAACTTAAAGCTCTTCATGCCTGTCTTAAGAGAAGCAATTCAACCTTATTGAACAAGGAGAAAGCGATGGAGAGCCAGGACGCCACCAAAGGATTGGTGGTTGTAGGGAAGTGGGTGGTGCCAGGGGAGGGGTGCATGGCCTTCTGAGGAGGCCTGCCGAGCCAGATTTGGCTCCCGAGGCTGAAGTTTCCCACCCCTGGGTTAAATCATCACTTCTGTTTGCTGTTCCTTTGCTCCTTAAGGCATCCAAAACAACATAACTTTGTTGGGCCTTTCCATCCTCCCTGCTGCTGCTGCTTCTGAGCATCATCAGCATCTTGAACACTTTGGCCCACTCTGTTTGTCACACTCCAGGTTTTATCATCATCTATTTTCTGTCATGGACAGCCAGTCTTCTCGAGCCATTTGTCAGACACCTTTTCCTCTATTCCTTTCACACCGAACACATTTCCTGAGCTCAGCGAGATGCTCTCCATCTTCTCCACACTCCTGTCAACAGATTCTCCAATGATCTGACAATAAATGGAGCTAAAAAAGGGAAACAGAGTTATACAGCCAGCTGAAGCAGAGCCAGAAGCTGCCCAGAAACCTTCATGAAGTTTATTGCTGGAGGCCACAACCCAACTGCAGCAATTGCGGTTCTTGCACATCTAACAACAGTGTTTTGGAGGGGGAGGAAAGGAGACCAGGGAGGCCTCCAAATAAATCCCCTTTCCTTTCCAGTCCAGAAAATGCCCCCTTTCTCCACTGTCTGAGCTCATATTCTTGACCTTAGAGAGGCAGCTTAGAGAGTGGTCCTTTCTGTACCAGCTGTGAGCAGGAGATGGTACAGATTGTAGATTCCTCCCATTGAGGGCAGAGGACTCTCTAGGAATCCAAAGTTTCCTAGGGCCCATCAGATGCTCTCTTGGGGCCATGGCAATGCTCCCCAATTTAGCTAAGTCTGCATGGTAGGACAAGGGAGCAGGGGATCTGGCTTTTCTAACATAGTTGATGGAATTGATAATTTTTAGACTAAGTTTGTAGCATCTGTTTCTGAATTCAGAAATCGAGTCAGTAATGTTCAGCCAGTCCTTAATAAAGATTTATCTCTTTAATATACTTTCAAACTGCCTATAAACTCAAGTTCTTTAAGATGTGCACAATACATTAAACCATAAAATACAAACAATAAAACACTGAAGACAAAATGCAATAAAAGCCAATATGAGATCAGCAGCACAAAGTAAAAAATATTCCAGCAGATCAAAACCAAAGTAAAACCAGCAGCAGTAAAACTGCACTGATAGAAACACTGAAAATAGTTCTTAAAGCGCCTGAGAGGACAGGAGGGCAAAAAACTGGCACAGAAGAGAGCATGACATGGGCCCCAACTCTTTGGGGAAGGCATTCTTCAACCTGGGTGTCAGCCCTGGAAGGCCCTTGACATTGGAGCCGCCAAACTCCAAACCTACCTTATTTGACAGGAACACCTGGAGAAAGAGTTCAGGTGGTGTCTGGAGAGACAAATATGGGAGGAGATGCTTCTTCCATTAGAACATTCAAGAGCACCCTAATGACACGGCTCCAACCTCCAGAGGGCTGAGATAATGAAACTCTTTCTTGGCTCCAGAAAGAGCAACGGTGCGAAACTCTATGTGACACCGAATCATGTAAATGTTTGGCATACATCTTTAATTTAAATAATGAGTTTAGGGGCTGGCTGACACACAGAGTTCTGATTATGCCAATCAATTTCTTTCTGTACTGATATCAGCTTGGGGAAGGGGGAATTGTGAATGGACCACAATGCTTGCTAAATGAGATGCTTTATATCACATTCAATTTGTCCCTCAGTGTCTTGGAGATAAGAAAAAGGCAGGTGGTAGAGACACTTGGATTCTAGGTAAGGATGTGCAAATCAGCAAAACTCAAGGACACTGAAGTTCTCCGATTTCTGTCCTGAAGCTTCTTGCTAACTCATGTTCATATCAGATTTTGCACTTGGTTGTTGTTGCTGTTTTTACCAGAAAATTCATACCTATTTTCCAAAAAGTCGTACATTTTTTCAAACTGTAGGCATTTCCCCACATTGTTCTGGTGCAGGAGGTGCAAATTGTGTAGATTTTGGGCAATCATGCATTAATTAATTCACAGAACTTAATTACTCATAGAACCTTAATGGTAGGACAGAGGCGAGCAACCTGCAGCCATCCAGATGTTGCTTGGAGCCCAGCTTTTGTCGCCCCTGACCAATCCCTGTGCTGGCAGGTTGAGATAGGTACCAGAGTTGAACAACATCTGGAAAGCCATATCTTGCCTGCCCCTAGTCAAAGAGATCTGTATGTTACTACAATTCAGGGATGCTACTATAATTTAGGCAAGAGGGAAGCAGTAGAAAGAAACTGAAGGGCAGTCTCTGAGCTTTTAAAAAAAACATTAGCCAGACTTTTGTTGCTTCATAGAAACCCATCTTTCTCTATCTGCATTTATCATTCCCTGAATTAGATCTGCCATTACCTACTCAAATCATCTCCAGAGAAGAAACAGCAGGTTGAATGGTGCTCAGCAGAGAAAACTTTCCTTAATGTCACCTGTAGGATCCCTTTCAGCAAGAAGCAATGGATTTAAATGTCAACATTCCTTGTAGTTTTTGTTGCTGGACGGCACTAGGGATGGGAGAAACAAACTGGGATTTTGGGGCTTGCTGAAATTCTCTGCAAGTCGCTTTGAAGCTTGGTTTGGCTCACTCATGTCTTTGTTTACAACCTGCTTTCCAGTTTCTTCAGATGGGAAAAGTGTATGTATTTTCTCCAATTTACTAAACATGGAAATGGATTTTGAATAGTATTTGTTTTTAGCATGTACATTCAGGAATGTGCTGATATTGTTTTCCAAAAATGCATTCCCATCTGTTCAGGGTAGTGAATGGGGCATGTTGGAATGGGGCAGGATCTGGGAATGTGACAGGATTTGAAAAGCCTGGGATTTTATTTCACATCCTCAGTTAGCCAAGTTGGACTGTTATAACCCACCATTGCCTTCATTGGCTGTCAGCAGCAGTTCAGAGTTCCAGGAAGGGGTCTTTCTCATCATTTTCAACATTATCCTTTTTACTGGAAATAGCATAGATTGAACCTTTTGCCAAAGGCTTAGAAATATGATGAACAACACATGCACACACATTATGACACAAACAATGTGAAAAGCAGCACTATCAAGTTCACTGAGATTTTCAAATTTCCACCTTGAAGCCCAGTTCAATTTACAACTGTATCAAATTATGGTTTTAAAAAAATAGTAAGAAATGCTCAAAGACCTTTGGTGCTCTTGCATAGGCATTCAAAAGTGTGCAGTCTTATTCCATTTATTAATATGTGATTGTACACATATTGTACACACCTTTTCATGCATTTTTTTTCTATTGCATGTACTTTTCAAATGCATACCAGCCCAGATAACTGCTTCACAAATTGGCGGATGCACCAATTTCAAGTACAGATTGTGCTTGCATTTAGGTTTGCTGTTTGGGGAGTGTGAGCTGGGTATAAATGAGCTGTAAGACATTCGTCATACATCCCCAATTATACTGAGGTAGGCACAATCCACCTGGCTGTACAGGGTGTGTTTTCCTATTCATCCAAAACTTGCAAGCCCTGAAAACTTGGCAGCCAACTGGGAAGATCTCTCTAACTTTGGCCGGTCATCCCTTCCTTCTTACTGTGTGTAGCTTCTTCCTATACTACCTGAATTTGTCTCAAGCCCCAGACTGCGCAATAGGAGCTGCCGTGGAGATCTTCCCTCCGACCCTGGCCCTATTTATGTAACGCTCATGCGTAAGACACACAAGGGGTGGTGCTAGAGAGTAGTTGCACTGGAGCACCGATGTCTGAGGGGGGCCCTGCACATCAGTAGCTGCTTGCAGGATGGGCTTACATACACTGGGGCCACCGCAGTGTGTGGCTGTACAGATCAAATGGAGTTGCTGTGCACAAGCAGTTGCTCATTGGTAGCGGTTCCTTGTAGAAGTGCAAACGATGGAGAGTGTGGAACTAAAAGGGAACTAAAATGATGCAGGGCCTGCCATGAGGAAACATTCCAATTTCAGCCCAAGCATCTCGTAGTCATCATCACAGGGAAAGTGCTCAAGAGTTATACAGAACCAAGTTTGGGTGATAACTCGGCAGCTACTTTATTGGTTACAGTTCAGCATCAGTCATGGTATGGGGTGGATTCTTTCATCAGCCAGCTCACCTCCTGGCCAATTTACACCCAGTCAGGGCAGCCCTACTCAAGTGGGGTGGTGGTGGATATCCTGCCAAGCCATGGGTTGGCCATGAGCTGGTCTGTGCCTTTTGCAAGTTTTCCTACTGCCTGGGGTTGGTGTTGGCATGCTAATATCTGAACTTGGCTGAAGTCCTGTGGCTCCAATTCCTAGGGTACCCTATTCCCTTTGCCTTGCATCCAGGTCAATGCTGTCTGTCTTGAAATTGAGATGTTGCTGCCACCAAATAACTCAAGCAAACTTCTGTAGCTTTGCCAACCCAAACAATTGATCTCTAGAGGTGAAAGTCCTTCCCAGCCCCACCAACCATTGGCTGACTGTTGTCTGCAGCAATAAACCACCTTGCCTTAAGGGAGGGAGGCTTGGGGGCAAGATCGCAATGGCTCTCTGGTCAGAGAAGGAGGAGCTCAGGCTGCAGCAGTGGAATGGATTGGAGGGAACCCTAGCTGTGTAGTCTGCTCCCACGCTGCTGGTTGGACTGAGCTGAGAACCTCACAACCCAGGCTCTGCCATGAAGGGTCATCATCCCATGAAGATGGGAGATTCAGGACAGAGAAGGAAATAGTTGTGACTATTGAAAATGTCACCTGCTGTAGGTAGCACCTCCACCAGCAGGTGGTGCCATGTCTTCACCTTTTATCACAAGGCAGGTGGAGGTGTAAGAAATTCAGCCCAGCCCAGCTATTTCCAACTGGGTATCCTCTCTATGTGTTTGAAATACAAATCTGATCTTCCCCAGCCAGCATGACCAGAATGTGAGATCTCCCCTCCCTCCAAAGCAAATGCTTTCTTCTCTGGGGTTTATAGGAGTCCAAGACTTCTGAAGGACAGCAGGCTGGGGAAGGTCGGTCTGAACTATGAGATGGCTGGAAGTGGATTTTAGAGCACATGATGAATCTTGGCCTTTACCTCATAGCCAAGCCATGCTTCTTCTCATATTCAATGCACCACGATCTTCAATGGAAATTTTGTTAGACATAGTTCACATCTTTCACAGAAGATTTTCTTGAAAAATGGGAAAGACGTGGAAGATGTGAGTAGGAAAACAGCATCATTCTAACCATTCTTGTATCAGTTTCAGATGTTCAAAGGAAAAGCAGACAACCTAGAGCAGTAAGTAATATGCATGCCTTCCTTATTACGAAGGAAGACTTCAACAGATGAAAAAGATAGATGATGATGGTAGAGAGATCAATTGATCAATAGATAGATAGAGGACAGACAGACAGGCGAGCGAACTGATGGCAACATATGGCTTTGAATGCAAAGCCCTTGGCTTTATATTTGGCTCATATCACTGTTTTAAGGGGCTGAATCCCATGAAGAAATATTGAAACTGCACCCAACTCTTGCAGATGATTGCAAGCCGTGTTTTCTATGCCATCCATAGTGTTTGCGACTCTTTTCTCCCACAGAATCCCTGTTGAGGTGAATTGGGCAACACCACTTCAGAGAAAACATCCAAGGCATTTCAGCAATCAAAAATGCCCACTAGTCCATGAGCAAGGCAGGGTGGGGAATTCCAAACCCACAAATTGGCCTTTGAGTTATTAGGAAGAACCAGTTCATACACACTTTCAAGGTTAAGCAACAGAATTTCCAAGGGGGCTCCAAAATCCTGTCCACAAAATGGTGTGTTGTAATGTCCACAAAAAAATTGGTGTGTTAATGTTTTTGTTGCACTTAAGGACCTCTCATGAAACATCAAAGACATTTTTGCATTTGCTTGATGATACATAAAAAATATACATTATATATATGTACTTTGTAACTTGTTTGCATTTTCCCCTTTGAACTATTCCAGACAATAAGTTTTTTACCATTTTCACTTTGCAGTTTTCACTCTGGATTGGAGTGTTGCTTTTTTAAAAAAATAAAAATGCAACCAGTACATGTTGCCTTCCTGGCTGCAGCGAGAATGTATTTCCTTGGTAATTGAACATATTCTTTGTTTTGGTGATGCTGCAGGCCAGGCACTTTCTGGAAGTCCTAGAAATACCCTACAGAGCAGAAGTTCACTTTCGCACTGCTACACAAATTCTATAGTTAACACTGTAATAAAGGAAGAAAGAAATTTGACTTGGAGAGCACTTGCATTGTAACTGACTCAGTGTCAATTACACAATTGTGCAACACTAGCCAGAGTTATGCTAAGGAAGCCAAGTTGGAAGGTACCAGAAAGGTAAGCTAGGGAGCAGTCCTATCGATAGCACCTTTGATGCTTGTAAGCCTCTGACTTCCAAAGCTTATGAATATTGGCTCAGAGTAGAAGCAGCAGTAGAAGCAATTTAGTTCCCCACTACTCCTGCTCCCCAGTGTGGTACAAAAGCCCATTTCACCCACCTAATGGCAGCTCTTCAGAAAGGGGAGAAAGAAGGTGGAACCCCTTCAGGATCCCTGGCAGCCCCAGTCTCCTCCCCTCCCTGACCCTCACTCGTTGGCTCTGGGAGGGCTCCTTTCCATGCTTGCTTTTGTGAGAGGGAGATCAGAGCACAGATCTCCAGTTCTGTGGCTGGAGCTCTGTTCCCTGTGGTGGATCTGGGAATATGAAGTACCCCACAGAGATTGCTGAGGGCTGTAGGATTGCTCTCCCCATCCAACTTTCTGTGGATGCAGGAAATCATGGCATTCCATGACTACCCAAGCTCTGCATAGCAGCCCCTGGCAAGAGTAAATCTTGCACCTTCCACTCTGGTCTGTGGCTTGGCTTGTTCTTGACTGGTTCTGACTTCATTTATACATGATATTGTTGCGCTTTGTAGCACAGCTGGCATTTTATGCTGAAATGATTCTCTGCCTGCCTGCCTGCCTGCCTGCCTGCCTGTGTATACCTGCACACTCAATGTGCAAAGGTGCATTGCATACCTGCATGTCAGTCCATCATATCACTTCTTAATCATCACTCCAGGTGAAACATAACCTGACTCCTCCAAGTTTTCTCGTACAACTTGATCTCCAGATGTCTTGTTTTTATCTACTTAATTAATTTATATCCCATCTTTTTTAGCTCTTGTGGCTCACACAGTCCACTTTTTTAACCTCAACATAACAGCCCTGTGAGGCAGGTTAAACTGAAAGTAAATGAAAGGCCCAAAGACTCCTAGTGGGCTTCCTGGATGAGCAGAGACTAGAATCCAGATCTCCTGCATTCAACTCTCTGACCATGATACCACATTGGCTCTTGCCATTTTCATCTTCCCTCCTCTGGAAGGGAGGTTTGCTCCAGTCTCTTGGTAACTTTTATATTATGGGATGCCCGGAACCAGGCATGGTGCTCCAGCCGAGGCCACCTAATCAAAGCAGAACCCTTTTTGCATCAGCCTTTCCAGCTGACACTGTTGTCACGGGCCATCAAGTTGTCTTTGACTTATAGTGACCCTATGAATGAAACCACCCTAAATGTCCTGTCCATGACTCTAGGCAGCACCATCTCATGGGAAGAGGAAAGAAAGAATCCAGCGCACATAAACTCAAAATATGAGGTCCTGCCACTGTGCATGTATGTATGTATTTTCTATCATACAAGCTGTTTGGGAGTTTACAACAACACATAAAAATACAATATAAAATACAACAGCATTAAAAACTGAATTAAAAGATTATTGAACAAAAATTTGAAACCAGATTTAAAGCACCCATAAAAAGGTTGCAATAGCTTACACAAATTAGACCATAAGACCCGTTTAAGCAGCTCAAGAAGCCCCATGGTAGAGGACAATCTTAAGCTGGCACCAACAGGGTATTAAAATTGGTGCAAGGCGGACCTCAGGGGGAGCTTATTCCATATTCCATAGCACCACTGAAAAGGCCCTTTTTCTTGTTGCCATCAACAGAGCTTCCCTTGGACGTGGCACCTGGAGGCAGGCTCCAGCTCATGATGGTCAAACTGATGGGAAGGGGGTCATTTTCCTTGTTTTTGTAGTCTTTTTTCCCCTTGGCCATTCTCTCTTTTTTCCCCATCTCTGAATGGCCTCAGTAACTTTTCCTTTGTTCTGAGGGCTTATCAAGGGTATGGGAAGACTTTGGCTCTGATCCCTCTTGGAATGCCACATGTTGCATTAACATGAGAGCACTGAAGGCCTGAAGGCAGGAGGGCAGTGCTGGCCCCAGCTTTTTGAGGGTCCTTCAGCAAGGTACCCTCAGTGGCCTCCTCCATGAGTGAGCCTGCCTTCTCATCAACCTTCTCATCCTCTTTCCCCTCTTGGCTCCCTTCTTGCTTGCTTGGCAGGAAGACAGCCAGTGAGTGAGGGGGCCATGGCATCTGTTCTTCCTTCTCCCCAACAAAGTTATGCGGGGCAGAACAAGAGGCAGGTGAACCAGGACAAAGATGGAGATCTGCTCTTTCCAATAGACCCTTAGGTAGCCCTTCCGGCTTCCGAAGGAGTGCAGCATTGGAAGAGAAAGTCCAGTGAGGATGCAGAGTAATTAATTTCCTTCATTCTAGGGCAAGGCCACAAAGATACCCAATCTGACGAGTTGCTGCATCAGCTTAGACAGTAGGCAGAATAGCAGCTATTTTGCAGCTATTTTAATTAAAGGCATTTATGATGGTTGCCTTCCAAACCTTTCAGTGCCCACAGAATTTTACAACTTGCCAACATTTCATTGAGGGGATGCACCTCTGGAAAACTCCTCCATTTCTTTTTGATTAAATGGCAACTGAGGTGAGCCCAGAACATAAAATATAATTAGCAGACTCATGTATGGTTCCATTTTCCAGATTGACCAATAAAATGTATAAAATCCTATAAAAGCTTTCCACTTGAGAACACTACACTTTTGCCTGGGCTGCCAAAGAATAGACTTTCACTAGTAATTCAGCTTGTGTCTGGCCATATTAACGTGAAGAATATTCTTCCTGTTACTGACAGAAGCAACATGCTTTTTATCTCTCTAGGTAAAGACATGGTGCCAAGTCTTGATGCTAGCATGAAATCCAAAGGCTAACTTATAATAGTGACTCCTAACTGGATTAACTGCTCAAATGCAGCCGAAAAAAATAAACAGGTGTTAATACAGAACAGAATAATAAGTTTTAGGCCACAATCCTGCTGTCTCGGGAGGATCTCTCAGGGGCTGTACATTTTAATGGGCTCCTCTGCTGGAATTCCTTCTGAGTACATATGCATAGGATTGTGCTGCAAACTAAACACTAAAAAAGTGTTTAGATTAATCACAGGCACTATAACAAGTTTCCATGTACATCATGTCCTCTTTTGCTCTCTTTTCCAGGGTGCTCTTCCTCTTTTTTGCTGATCAGTTGCCACCCTGATCCAGCTGCCTTCCCAGACTCTGCTTCTGGCCTGCCAGCCCAAGTGCCCAAAGACTTTGGACTGGTGGTTCCTCTACTTCAGTTCTCCCTTTTCCATGACATAGAAAGCACCCTCTTTCTTTTATTGCTTTTCTTGTTGCAGGATCAATGAGGGGTCTATCAGCTTCAGCACCCGCTTTCCAACATTGGCTACCTAAATGTTTCTGGAAAACACATAAGATGGGCTTGAAGACCTTCCCCAATTTTGACCCTGGTGCCTGATAGTCTGGTGTTCAGAGGAAGGCTACCGTTGAACTTGACTGATCCTGTCCTGCGTACTCCACATCAAGCCTTTAGAGCTGGGATGGGGAACCTGTTCCAGCCTGAGGGCCATATTCAATTTCTGAGTTCTTGAGGGTTGCCTACCAATGGTGGGGTGGGCCACTAACCAAGAGGGCAGGGCCAAAGTAGCAAACACACAGCTCAGCTTAAAGATCTTACTGTCAGTAGCTAAGCCTTATGAGGGGCATTTCTTAGAAGATCAGTTCAGCACAACATCATAAATCAAAAAGAGAAGACCATCATGCTAGGGAAAGTTGAAGACAGAAGAAGAAAAGGAAGAAGAGGGATGAACTGCATAAAAAGAGGCAAATCCCTAAATTTACACAAGCTGAGCAAGGCTGTCATGGATAGAACATTTTGGATGGCTCTCATTCATAGGGTCACCATAAGATGGATATGACTGGAAGGCACATAACACACACAAAAGACTGCACAAGATCCAGAAAGCCCATCAGGGGAAATGGTTAGAGGAAAGGGTCTGCAGAATCCTGGAAGAATGAACTGGAACCAACAGCAGGTTTGGCACTTGCAGGTCTTTGGGCTGAGGTTCTACACTACTACATGGTGGAGTTTGTGCTGTCTCTGGGTGTATCAGTACATAAAAAGCAAACACACAAGCAACATGTCTCCTAGTTAAAGACATGACAACCAAGGTTGTGTCCAAGAGAGACCAAGGGACAAAACAGTGACAACAGGAAAGGGATGAACTCACACTGTTTTTACTATAAGAAAACTCATGCTGGATCAGACCAAAGGTGCATCTAGTCCAGCACTCTCAGGATCCCTCAAGCAGGATGGAAGCAAGGCCTGCTTCTGCCCAAGCTCCTCAGCAGCATGAGGGACTTCATGCAATGATGGAGCAGCCTGAGCATGAAGACCTCCCTCCATTTCAGCTTTTCATTTTGAGCTTTATCAGATCTACCCATGCTGAGCTCCATCTGCAAAATGGGTTCACCATCATGGAGTACCACGGATAGCTCCTCTAAACCTGAAAAGAACAGCTGCAGAAGAGAAGGTTCTCCACTGACATAGGTGTTGCTAGCCTTTCCAGACAATAGGATGAAGACTATTAG
Source organism: Varanus komodoensis (assembly GCF_004798865.1). Taxonomy (NCBI): domain Eukaryota; kingdom Metazoa; phylum Chordata; class Lepidosauria; order Squamata; family Varanidae; genus Varanus; species Varanus komodoensis. The sequence goes on from NW_025335349.1 coordinate 23,831,043, forward strand.
AGCCATCATGGACCACAACCATCAATATACCTTTCCCCCATGATGTGTGGAATCCTCCTTAAACCCTCATTAAAACCCAGTGCTCTTTTTCACATGTTGTAGCAAGGAGATCTGTAAGTTAATTATGGGTAAAGAACTTCATTTGGGCAAACCTGATAGCTTATTCACAAATTGGGGGGGGGGGGGGGGGTGTTCCTGGGACATGCCAATCACACCACTGGATGGTCCTGAGTTAACACTATGAAAGAGGACCAAACCAGTGTCTGTATTCACTTTCTTCATACCATGCTTAATTTTATAATGTCTATCATCCTCAGGCCAGATGTGAAGGAAAGCTTTTTCCTTCCCCATTGCATTGACTTCAGGTTTAGAATCACAAAGACCATAGTTCACATGACAGAGAAACCAAAAGCTTATTATACAGAAGTCCTCTGTTTTGGCCCTATTTCTGAACAACTTTGTTGCATGAGTCTTTTTTTCCAGCTCACTGCCTTGTTGAGTTATTGTCGGCTTGTGACACATCTATGTACATCTTTATGCGTTGTTTTATGCGACAATCCTATGCAGGTGTACTCAAGAAATTCCTATTGAGCTTAATGGCATTTATGCTTTGGTGAGAGTATAGAGACATCTAGTGCCCTCCAGATGTTTGAGGCTATAAGTGCCATGATCACTGAGCCGGCATGGTATAGTTGTTCAGAGCGTTTGACCAGAGACCCAGAGAGCTGGGTTCTAGCTGCCACTTAGTCTTGAAACTCAGTAGTGATTTTAAGCCAGTCAGTGACATTCAACCTAACCTACCTCACAGGGTTGTTGTCATGAAGATAAAATGGAGAGAAGACTCTTATAAGTTGCCTTGGGTTCCTCACAAGATGAAGAAAGATGGGGCATAAATGTATCATCATCATCATCATCACTAACCATTGGTCATGTGGGCTGACTCTGCTGGGAGCTGTAGCCTAAAGCATCTGGAGGTAACGGGATTGAGGAAGGCCAGCGAAGAGGATGGAGAACACAAGGAGAGCCTTGTTCTTAGACCAAGTACAGCCAGACTTCCATTCACAGAATGGCCAATCAGCTGCCCACAGGACCACCCCCCCCATAGGGCAGGAGTGCCCCAGCCCCCTCCCATTAAGGGCTGTAGCCTTATTTTTCTTTTATTTCTTCATTCTGCATGCCTGTTATCCATTCGCATTTGCTTTCCAATGCTTTCACATTGCCGGCTGGCTGAGTGGTGCCATGGTGCTTGGGCCATGTTATCTCAGCTAGGCTAGAGCTCAGGTGGTGGGGTGGTATAGAAATGAAATAAATGAAATTAAATGACAGCACGGGCTGGGCAATGCATTCCATGCCCAGATGCCCAGCTTGGGCACCTCCATACTTCAGCAGACAGTTTCAGCTCACTTTGCCAAGGGTGCTATCAAAGCTTGTTCTCATCTTGATGAATGGAAGAATTATCTAGGTAATCTCATTAGCAGTGAGAGAGAGGTAGCAGATACGCTTATTATATACTGTGATGAGAAGAGGACGGGCAACAACAGAAGGGAAAATGAAAGTGGAGCCTTGATATGAATCAAGGCTGTGCCAGTTCACCTTGGAGGGCAAGGGAGGGCTCCAGAATTCCTGCTCCAACCTCACCCCACTCCTTCCTGACATACCTGCACTAAAGGGGAAATTCAATGCATGTTTAGACAGGGAAAAAGTGCTCCCAGCTTGCTGACTGGGGAATTCTGTGAGTTGGGTGGCTTTTTTCTGCCGAAACATGCTTAGGATTGCACCCTTAACCTTCCCTTCTGCAGGCTTGCCTTTCCTCCTATATGTCAGCACTCACGTTTTAGTTCTGCAGGAAACATTTGTGCAGGCTGCAATCAGGAATATCGTTGAGATGCCATCAAACCTATTTATTATTATTTATTAATTAAAAGCTCTTCTAACCTGTCCACTACAATTGTCCAGGGACAGCTTACAATAAATGAATAGAATAAAACAAACTCCACAGCATCCAACAGTTAATATGCTAAAACCCCAGTTTAAATCCATTGAACATTAAAATAGTGGGAAAATAAAAGGGTTTTTGCCTGACGCCGAAAAGAATATAGCGTCCTACCACCACATTTGCCCCTAATTCTTGTTTTCACTTCTGTTCATGCCCTGACTGCTTACATGTCTGCATAGACCTGTTAGCCCAAAGGCTGGGCCCAGATTCTGCAATGCTTCCTGCAACATTGGCATGCCTAAGGAAAGAAATGGAGGTCAGCCTATGTCCAGCTAACCGTCCTCTGTGCCTAGACCCATCACCACCTAATTACAACTTAGAATCTAAGTGAATATATGTCCCAGCGAATCTTTAGCATAAATATTGTTCAGAAGCCAATAAAATCAGGTGGGGCATCTTTTATTAAGAAAAAGACCAGATGATGTTTGCAGGTTCTTATTAGTGGCTCGTATGAATCTGAATTTATGATCTAATGAGTTGAATATGGTAAATGCAAGGATCAAAATTCCAGATTTTGTTTTGTTTAATTTAGTTTAGTTTTGCTCTGTTTTGTTTTTGGTTTAAGCTTGATTTAGAGCTGTCCATTGAAACCAGGGGAAGTAGCTAAAGGCGAAGATCAAAGCGTCTTACAGAAGACACTTAAATTTAATCACGTCTTCTGCAGAAGCTGGGAATGAGACAATGCAGCATTTTCAAATATAATGACTTTCATTAAGACAAACATGGAAAGAAGCTGCCGGCTACATTTCCAAAGCCTGACTTTGGTTCCTGAATACTATTTTTAAATGGGTCACTGTAGAGCCAGAGGAAAAAGCAGCCTTGTTTGTGGAGAAGACTGGATTAAATCCAGCCTTCCCCATGTTGGTACCCCTCAGGTGTGTTGACCTGCAGCCTCTACCATCAGTGAAGCTGGCTGGTCTGATTGGAGTTGCAGCCGAGCTCATAGGGAAGGGCCCTGGTTGAGAAAGGATGGCCAACATGGGAAAAATATTGAGGTTACCAAGGCCTGGAGGAGAGACCTGGATTCCCTGTCCTGCTCAGGTGGGAACTCAACTGCTCAAATCATTCCCATGTTGAAGCTAAGCAGGCCTGGAGCTGGCCTGAGCTTGGAGGGGAGACCACCTGGAAACTACATGGTTAGCAAAAATGAACGTTTAGAACAGGAGGACTATTCTTCTCTCTGCCCAGTTCAACCACTGTGAGGATGAGTCCTGTGTAGACTGCAACTGGGATGCATAATAGTTGGTTGCCCTGTGTTTTTGGCCCAGCAACTACATGGCTCAGGCCACCTCCCTCTGCTTGGGTCTTTTCATCATCAGTTTATGCAGCCATCAATGCTTCCACTTCATGCTGTGTGTGAGTGTGTGTGTGTGTGTGTGTTAGTGGTGTGTTGCCTGTTTCACTGGTCCGCCACTGAAATAACCATTCTCCACAATGAGAACTAGCCTAGCAGGGAGAAATAACCTGCAAAGAAACTTTGTAATATTTTTCTATGCATGAAGTTCCAATTCATGGGATGTGCTTCAAAGCTTGCAAGCATGCAGGTTACAGACTTCTCTCTGAAAGGCTGTCAGGTGGTCGTCCTTAATTTGAAGACATCCTCCAATTTGAAGGGCTACCTGGTCTGAGACTAATTTTAAGATAAAGAACTATCAGAAAGGTGAGAAAGGACTTTGGAGTTGCCTGATAGCTGTTAAGCCACAGACTGAGAGGTACCAGATCATCTGTGGAGATGCTTTCATGTGTGAGGCACCAACATGCCAGCATTTTTTCAAAATGCCATCACGGGGGAACATCCTAATCAATAAACTGCAGGATCACTATTTGCATGATGCAATCAAGTGCCACACACCAATGCAACTGGCAGGGAGGTAGGAGTTCAAAAGTCACATGTGGTCTACCATGTGAGTTTATGGTGGGAGCCATCAGAATACTGTTGCAGCCTCTTCCTCTTCCTCCTCCTCTTCCTCTTCCTCTTAACTCCACGGGCTGCATGCTCACTTTCAACAGAGCACAACAACAGAGGTTTAAAAATACATCGCATGATAATTCACAGTTCTGCTCCTCCATATGCATGCAGTTAAAAGTAGCAGCAAGAAACAGTCACAAAAAACACAGAGGAGGAAGAGAAGGGTGCACGCACCAAAGTCAAGCAGCCACGATGGGGCTGCCACTGCCATTGCTGTCCGGGACGGAGGCTGGCAGGATGGGTGAGCATCACTCCCTCGTGACTCTTCCTCTTGGGTCCCCTCCAAGCTCCTTCAGCCTCGCTCTGCTCTGCTCGTGCCTTTGGAGCACTTCCTGCTGAGACACCCCCACTCCCATGCCCTCTTTTTCCTCCCTTGGGCTGGGCCTACATTTGGGATTTTTACCAGAGTTGTAATGCCTGACTCACTCATGTGTCATGTAACACTCAACACAAACTGTCTTCCTTGTGCGGCTTCTGGGATTCTATCCTGGATTCCTTCACTCCAGTTATATCATGATGTTTGTATATGCTGCGCATATATAGATATCAGTGTGTACTAAACTTGTGGTACTGCCCCACATCTGGGAGGAGTGGCCACAATCGGCTGGGTCTGATGGGATGAGGAAGTGTCCTAGAGGGGCTTTGGCAAAACAGCAGCAGCTCCGAAAAAGAGATCCTCAATTTGCTTTTTTCCTTCCCCCCTCTCCCAAACGGGCTCCTCTTTCTCTCTCAATTTCTCTCTCTCTCTCTCTCTCTCACTTAGCCAGCTAAGTGAAGGGTAAAAGCGATGTTGCTTCCCTGTCCCCTTTGCCTTTGAAAAAATAAAGTTTGCAAGGTCCGCTTTCTCCCCTTGCCTCAAGCAACAAGCAGCTGAAAACTAGCCAAGATTCATGTCGACTCAGACATAAACCACATTAACTCCAGTATCCAGGTCTAGCACTCAAACCACGAAGCCACACTGGCTCTAAAATATTGAGGAAGGAACAGCAACGGGACACGGGGTTTGGAGGGCTGCCCTGTGCCCCACATGTGAGCCAGATGATACAATACCAAGGGGAAATTTACTGTCCATTGGCCCCTGGTCATATTCTCTCTCATTATGGCCTGGTGAATTGCATTTCCAGGGATTACTTTAAAAATGTGCATCTTAATATACATCCACATGCAAATTTTATACAAATCTGTGTTCTCTCTTTGTGTGATACATTCCCTCTTTTTTTGGGGGGGTGGGGGTGGTTGTGGACATGCAGGACCTAAAGCAAGTGCCCTGTTCCATGTCAAAGGGTACCATTCCTTTCCAATATATTCTAGCGAAAATGTATTGGGGTTCCTAGAGGGTTCTACCACTTGTGGTTCCACAACTGGTCAGGGAAACCAGAGGACTGCCAGAACAAGAGCATGGATAGAACAGGAGGGGGAAAGGGGATGAGTAAGATCACTGGGAATCAAAAAGGGAGGACAGGAGCAACGGTTGGAAGGGAAATGCGAAGACAACAAGTTAATTGGAGAGCACGAGTCTGCAGTAAGGAGATGAGAGGATCTGGGAACTGGGGGGAAACAGCCAAAAACAAAGGAATGAGAATAGGAGGGGGAGGCTGCAGTTTTTCTTCTTCCCCTCCTTTGCTCAATAAAAAACCACCCCATCTGTGGGACGTGTTCTTTCACTGGAATTACATAAATGTCACAGCCGTTAGTGCTATACGGACAAGGAATGAGCAACTTGCAAGCACCCGGCCACAGTTTCTTGGCTTTGTTGAGAGGAGGAGAAGAAAGAAGAAAAGAAAAGTATGGAAGCTGAGGTCTTAATTATTCCAATGTGGAAGACATTAGTGAGCAAAATACAAATCAGTGTGCATACATTTACATACCTCTTTCTCCAAAGATGGAGCAATAATAAATTGTGGGGTTTTTTCTCCTGCACTGCTAAGAAACAGTCTAAATAGGAATCAGAATAATGAATGCTTCCTGGACCTCGTGGGATCATGGATGACAGGAAGGTCAGGAGTCAGCTGCTGACATATGAAAGTGCAAGCAGCTGAAAAAGGAATCTGAGAGCTGGCATTTGCATTATGAAACAATAGCATGGCCTGTTTTAAACCTTCTCCATCTGCAGAAATAAAAGAAAATGAAAATCTTCAAGGCGATGCTATTCATTCATTCTGAAATAAACATTTAGGAGACATTTCTCAATTCAAATACATTTCAAAAAGCTGTGACATCAGGTCATTTTACATGAGTTTATGCAAGACAGAGAGCAAACAGTATTCTTTGAAATGAGAAATGCAACAGTGCACGTAATTTAATTCTCTTGCTTGTGCAGGTCAGCTCCCCCTAGAAAGAAGCTGGCCATGATGAATTTGTCTGCAGAAGTTCTACGGTAGCGTGTACAATGCATGTGTGACATTTTCCTTCGTAGCTGTGGAATGAACAGTTTCTAATACCCATCTTGGTATTTTCTAGTCAACAAAATGAAAACTACAATCAGTAAAGGTGACATTTTGAAAAATGTATGTGCACACTAAACCAAGGTTATCAGAAGGAAATAGTCAAGATATGCTCACTGCCATCCAGCATGGTAGAAACACGCTCTGGATGCATTTTACAATGCTTCAACATCCCCACTGAACATGCATGCAACTGATGTGGAGCCTGACTTATGTCTCCTTGCAGAACCAGAGTTGGGCTTGGGACCAACCAACTAGAAGTTCTGTTTGACCAAGACTTTCCATATTCTTTTCCAAGGAGAAATAAATGTGTGACATACCATGGACTTTTGGGGACAGATTGCCAACAATTTCATGGAATCATAGACACATATTCTTGGAAAAGACCAGAAGTCCATTTGATCATCTCTCTACTAAAAGGCAAAACCACTAACTTTATGCCGAGTAATTTTCATGATTCAGACTTGAATCATGGGAAAGAGCAAATATACTCTGTAAGGAGCTGAAGAAACCTGCAGCCCTCTGCATGTTGTTGGACTTCAAGCACCCTTAGCCACAGCCAACATGGCCATGATGGGAGATGTGGTCTGACAACATCAACAGAGCAATACATTCCTGGCCTCTTGCAGCAACTGTCTGGGTATTCATATACAGGTCTTTCCCAGTGCTTGGAGTTGGATCTGGGATCTTCTCAATGTGAAGCAGGCACTTCCACTGAATGGTGGCCTTTTTGCATCATATCTTCATGCTCATGATACAATGGCTTCCTCTGCCCATATTGATAGCCCAGAGTATGGGTTGTCATTGTATCATGGGTTGTTGCCACATGGGAATTCTGTACTGCCATTTAACTATGGGTTGTGAATCACAAACAACCCAGGAAGAGAACCCATGTTTTGATGTTAGGTGGTGAACTCTGAATGGTTTGTGCCTAACAGACCATACAAAACCATAGTGCCAGGTTTGTATGTAATGACAACTCACAATTCAAAAACAATCTTAGGGTTAGGGTTCAGCCAATATAGGAATCAGCAATCGATGTTTCCTCTTCACGAGGATTTGCACAGGTTCCATATATACGTCTTGTTAAGGAACTCCTTGCAGATAAAATTTCCTAGTGATTATGAAAAAGTTTGAGTATCCATTATCTTTAAGGTCAAGTGATAACATTCTTTTAGAACTGAGACAAATAGTAGAACTGTAGAATTTTTGTAGAATTGTGAACTAATCTTAGTATGTCTGTAGATGTCATTTGGTACCTACCAGGATTTCCTATGTATAGTTTATGAATTGGCTCTGTTAAGCTGCCTTGAGAAACCATGGCTTATTTTGACAGAAATGGTCCGAGTCTCCCAATCACATCTTAGATTTCAACAGTGTTTATTTCTATTCCATTTACTGCAGCTTTCCATGTCCTCCAAATATAACAAAATGTGTTTAAGCTTAACTGTGGCTTCTTGGAAACAAGCCCACTTTAAACAGTAGTTTATGAAGCTGGTTTGTTTCAAAAAAATCATAGTGGAAATTAATCACAGTTTAATGCTTAGAAGGAACAGAAAACTGTTCTTAATTGAACACAAAGCTTCCGGACCTCTAGCCACAGCAGAGGAGGAGAAGGAAGGAGGGAAGCCTGAGGAGTTTTTAATTTTCATAATAATAAACCACAGTTTATCATGGCAACTAAATGCATCCATTATTAACTTTACTGCTGGCTTTCAATAGGCTTTTAAAACTTCTTCAATCTTCTAATATTTTGATATTTTCAATTCTTGTGTTGCTTGTTACTTTATTGCCATTTTGTATGATGGTAAGCCACTCAGGAACTTCTGTCAGTTGGCTGAAACACACATTTAATAAAAAAAAGAAAATGCAAAATAAACCAATTATTTAAAATAGCCTTGGAAACTGAGGTGGCTGAGAGCAGCTGCCTCTGTTCCAAAATGATTGTTATTGTAGTTGAAGAGTAACAAGTTGTATAATGGTTTAAGTTTTTCATGATGTGAGCTGCCTTGGGTCCCAGCATTGGGAATCAGTGGGATCTAAATCTATATAATAAAAATAAAGAAAGGAAGAATAACAAATCCCAATTTGAATGGGACAAGTTCTGGAAGGGGGAAGCTAATGCTGACTCTACAGTCAGCCACATGGGTATATGCTTCCTCCAGTCTCAGTGGCAGGATGTATATGTAGTCCAGCTGCTGGGGAACATGGGTGGATCTTGCAAGTGGTTGGCCATGGTGTGATCAGAATGATGGCCTGATCTGGCAGGGCTCTACAGATATCCTTATGAAAACGCCCACGTTCTCCTGATTCTTTAATTCCATAAACTAGTTAGGAGAACTGTTGCCTCACTATTTTGAAAATATACAATTAGAGTTAATGATAACTTACTTGAAGTGCTCGAACAGTAACATTTTAAAAACAAAGCACATCCCCACGAAGGTTTGCAGCAGCTGCAAAGCTATATAGATATCTCCAAAGACTGTTGTGTGTGGGGTTTTTTCTGCAAATGTGACCTTTCGGGAGTTAGGAAAGCCATAATGCTGCCATGAAATATTTTTCGGAGCTGCTCTTTTTTCCCCTAACAGTGGTAGTGGTTAGGAGCATGGGACTGGGATGCAGGCAATCGGGGTTCGAGTCCCCGCTCAGCCATGGAGGCTGCTGGGTGACTTCAGGCCAGTCATGGACTGTCAGCCCAACCAACCTCACAGGGGTGTTGTTGTGGAAAGGAGGGTTCTGTAAGTCACTTTGAGTTTCTTGAAAGGAAAATAGGTAGGATATAAATATAATAAATTAAAACAAATAGACTGTGCATACTCGAATTTGGCTTATATTCCACCAGCTCTTCCCTTAGCCCCTTGCACTCCTCTTGCTGTCAGCAAAATAAAATGTGGACACTGGAACCTGGTAATCTTATGTGAATGGGCATGTGAAACCATAAATACGTACAGAAAGCCAGGGCAGACTGGTGACACCTCCGTGAGTGAAGATCCATTTGGCTTTTATCCTGAGCTTCAAGGGGGCCCTCCATGGTGCCACGTGCTATGCATAACGCACTTCACATTCATTATTTCATGGGGCAGAATTGTCCTTGTCTTGGGATATTATGCTATAGGATAAGTGCTGTAGCTTTGAACATAGATCAGCATCCTATGCATATTCCAGGTACAAGGGTGTCACTTAGGAACCGTTACATTACAGTATTCCTGACATCAACACAGGAGGTCTTTTGAAAAAGAGAATCCTGATATCAGGCACATCTTTTCATCTTTTACTTCAAAATCTCAAACAGTTTTTTCACTATTTACATTTGCTTTAAGCCCGTGGAACAAGTACAACACATAGAGGATGTAAACAAGGCATAGATTAAAGCATTCTACATTTAGCTAGGAACATTGCCTTTAAGGATTACAGCATCTCACTCTAAAATATTCCTCAGCTGAAAGAAAAAAAAAATGGCAAAGAAGTCAATGAGGACTAGTTTCACGGTTCTTCTGAGGACAGCTGCATCCTCCTGTGAGAACCAATGTTGGGTTCTGTGAGAAAAGATACATTTTTCCTACAAAGGTTCCTACATTTTGTCTCTCCCATTTATGATGCAGTCCTTTTAGGATGGCCATAAGTATGACCTCCTCGGTTTTGTCATTTTTGCTTCTAGGGAAAGCACTGGCTACATTTGACCTAAGACCTACTTGTTCACCTTTCGGTCGGTTCAGGGTATTCACAAAGTCAACCCGCAGCAGCATGTTGCAAATGGATCCATTTTCTTCCTGTCAGATTTCTTCACTGTCCACACATAGTGATGGGGAATACAATCTTGTGCATGATCTTGGCCTTGACCTCCAGTGAAACATCTTTCACTTGATATTACTTCTCCTCTGAGATTGTATCCTGACATCAGCAATCTATACTACAGTCTCTCTGACAAGCCTGTAGGATCCTTACCTCTAATTATTTCTTATCAACTCTTTGCATATGGTTATCATAAAATTAGAATTAGGCTAACATTTAGCCGCTGTGGTGATGGTTGTTTCCAAGTTTTCAACTACGCTTCAGGGGAAGTTTTTGTTTTTGTTATTTGTCAGCTTTTCTATACTCTGTTTCCTTTCAAAAGATGTCATTTGTTTCTCTTTTGTAGATCTCACTTTCCCCACAATGTTTCATGCTCATTAACCTGTGTCATAAGCTGGACATGTACCTTGTTTAGCTGACTCTCTCCCTTTTCCTAACCTCCTTATCTGGAATGCATCTTTTACTGAGTTCAACTGGAAAAAATCCTTTTCCATAGCAGGTTCTTAGGTCAGTGAAAGATTCAGTCAAAAGTCACAGTCTGTCAGCACAAATGTTTCTGTCGAATGCTCCATTAGAATCAAACTGAGTCAAACATCATAGGACTATACATTTCAGAATATTATTAATTTTTCTGTGAAACTGATAAACTTATGAGAGAGAAACATATCTGAGAAAAATGTGGAAGAGCATATAACTATGGAATGCACTCCCCAGAGAGGTCTGCCTGGCGCCGTCGTTATTTGTTTTTTGGCGCCAGGCTAAGACCTTTTTATTTTAAACTTATTTTAATTGTTAATTTATTATGTAGCTTTTTTTAAAAATTAAGCCGAGATGCACCGGGTTTTAATATTTTTATTGTACAATGTTTATATGCTTTTGTTTGTTTTTGTTGTGAGCCGCCCCAAGGTTTTGTTGCAATGCGGGCGGCATAGAAATGTTTTAAATAAATAAATAAATAAATAAATAACTCAATTTTGCGTAAATTTTTGCAAAATAGACTGCTGTACAGGTTGATGCAAGAGTCTTCTCCTGCATTATTTCTCCTGTAAATATTTGTCATACTCAATAACCTTTAAAGCGCCGAACTGGGAAGATGAGATTCAGGTTTGGATTCTATTCCCCACTCAACTCCATTGCATCTTGAATGCCTCTAGTGTGGGACAGCCCACAACTTCCCATGATAATTGATTCCATTGTCATACAACTCAGTCAGGAATTTTTTCTGGATACCTAGCCAGAACCTGGCTTCTGTAACTTGGCCCAATTATTTCATGTCCTGCACTCTGGGATGATCAAGATGGGGTCTTGGCCTTCCCCTCTGTGACACCCTTTCAAGATAGCACACATGCAGAGCGCTATCATATCTTCCTTCAGTCTTCGCTCCTCAAAGCTAAACATGCCCAATTCTTTCAATCTCTCCTCCCTGAGTTTTGTTTCCCGTTCTTGGCTCATCCTTGTTGCCCTCCTCTGGGCCCTTTCCAGCTTGTCTACATCTTTCTTAAATTGTGGTGCCCAGAGCTGGATGCAGTACTCCAGATGAGGTCTAGCCAGTGCTGAGTAAAGGACAACTAGTACTTCATGGGATTTGAAAGGGATACTTCTATTAATGCAGCCTAAAATAACATTTGCCCTTTTTGCAACTCACTGGGTGATTTTGGGCCAGTCCCTATACCCAGCCTAATCTACTGAACCTCACAAGGTTGTCACAAGGATAAATCACAGTGTGAGGTTATCTAAGCTACCTCAGGTTCCTTGCAGGTAAAAAAGGCAGGGCTATAATATAATTCACTAACACATTCATAAATAGGTAGATCAGCACGTTTACCTCCATATTGCCAAAGGAGCTTAGGCTGAGCAGTTTATGTAAGACCACCTAAGGAGTTCAGGGTAAGGTGGTGAGATGGTACCCACACGTATACACCGTGTATGTAGGTGGACTTTCCCTCACTCTTTGGCATCTGTGTTGGCCCAGGATGGGGAACCTCCTTCAGCTCAGAGGTTCAATTTCAAGTTTGGAGAAGCTACCAGGGCCACATTCAGTCACTGGCAGGGCTGGAGGCAAGTGAAATAGGGTCAAAGGCAAGATACAGGTCCAAAATGTGTCCAAAATGCGAAAGGCGATTGTAGGTGAAGGTTCTTGCTGCCAGTAATGAAGCCTCAGGAGATGTGCATCAACGTTTTGGAATGGGGTGTGGGGAAGGGTGCAATGTCAGAAAACCCACCCCTGATCTGTGGTTGTCAGGAAAGTGGGAATGGCTACCTGGAAAACCTCAGCGCATCAGACTGGGACTCCAGGGAGGCCAAATTTGGTCCTTCGATCTGAGATACGCCACTCCTGGTATAAACCTTTCTCTTAATCACTGCATCTCTCTGTGTCACTGCAGTGTGATCCAGTTCTTCTGTTAATGCCTCTATTAATTGGAAATTGCAATTGCATTTTTATTGTTTTACATGTTTGTTCCCTGTTTTTCTTGTTTAAATTTTTCTAACCATCCAGAGAGCCTTTGACTAGTGGGTGGTATAAAAATGAAATAAATAAAATAAAGATGCTATGCACTGAACCCAAGAACTTCTGCAGGATCTTGCCATAGTTCTTAACTCCATTTTTTTTCCTTCTTCCCTCTGCACTACGAAGCATGGAAAACTCATTAAGTCCAATTAGCATTCTGTACTGTCAACTATCTAGCAATTTCTTTAAGATAACACCAGATTGCACTCAACTGAACTGTACTGCGCTTCTAAGAGCAAATGAGTAGTATGTTCTCTGCTCCTTGATGGTATAAACTGGAGCTGCAAGTCCCCTTCATGGCTGGCAGATATTAATCAAAATAAAGTGCAAATTAAGAGGACAGGAATGACTGAACAGCTGTGCACAGCTTCACTGCAGTGTGATCCCGTTCTTCTGTTAATGCCAAGATTACCTTAAAATGTTTGCAGGGGGACTTTAAATGAAGGATTTCAGTTTACAGAAGTTAGGGACTGCTGAAACAGCAAATCCTGCTTCAGCTGTAAAACCAAGAGCCATAGATAAATATTGGAGGGAAAATTTGTAACACTGCAGCAGAAAATGTTAACCTTGGAAATGGTTCTTCCATTCATCAGAATTAGAGATCACATCATCCTTGTGTTGCATGGAATAATCCTCCAGCACAGGGGTCCCCAAACTTTTTCAACAGGGGGCCAGCACAGGGGTCCCCAAACTTTTTCAACAGGGGGCCAGTCCATGAACACACCATTTTCCCTGGCCACTGATCATTTGCCAACTTCTAGACTTTTATACAGCTTTTCTCCCATTCTAAAGGTTGAAATGCTCCTCCTAAAGCTTAGTTACTGGACTAAGAACTTTAAGCTAAAATGTGCTGTTAGCTTTGCTCCAGCCATTTCTGCTTTTGGTTCCATCCAGGACTGGAATGTGGCCCCGAGAGTTTCTCCTAAATAGAATTTGGTCTGTGAGTTGAAAAGGGTTCTGCAGCCCTACAGCAATTGGACTGCAACTTCTTTTCTTGGGGTTTTTGCTTTAAGTTTTCAATGATTGGTACTGAAAAATTTTCATGCCCCTGCTATTATAAGTATGACTGCATTGACTGATTTTTCCAAAGAAATGCCTTTGGAGTTTGGAATGGATCTGGAAATATGCATCATGAGCAACAAAGTACATGAATTTTATTTATTATTGATTGGTTTGTAGTTGGTATTCAAGCCTGATCAAGTTAAACAGAATTTACCCTGGGACAAGTGAGAAATGTTGGTGACCTGGTGCTGTTGGGACAGATATAGACCATGGTTGGAACCAGATTTAATTAAAAAAACACCCATCATCAATGGGATTTAACTTAGCCATGATCAAGTTCATCCTACTGGTTTCATTTGGTCTTATCTAAATATGATTTAATCCAAATCCATTTCCATATTTTCTCATCATGGCCCAAAATTACAAGTTATTCAACCTTTTACATTATAGGTGCTTTTAAAAATATCAGCGTAATTATAAAAGGTTTGAAACGTCAGTGTTACTGGACAAAAAAGTGAAGATCAAAAACCATCTATGGTAGGCACTTGCTGAGATTGTCTCTGTATAAAGTTTGCTCTTATCAAACAAGGCAGATATTGGCTGTGCCCTTTCTGTGAACCAGAAAGGTTCAATTCTGCACGGCTATAGTGATAAAGTCTCATTTCCTGCTCCATATTTTTGTCACATCAGATAAAATCCTCAATTTGCAGCAGTTCTTTTGCCGTGGAGGCTGCAGAGTGAATATACATGTGAAGAATAAGATAAATGGAATAATAGAGAAGCAAACTCATCGCTGGTGTATCTCTAGCATCTCCTATAGAAATAACTAAGAAAAATGTCTAACCCGTTATAGAAAGTTAACAATGCAACAGTACCATTAGCATTAGCAGATGCGTACACATTGTCAACATGGAGCACCTCAACGAAGCGCTTGAAGAATTTCTTTCAGAGAGTCAAAATCCCATTTCCCAGCATAGCCAAAAACTCAGAACAAATGCCTCTCTCCATGTTTTGTTAATGCAAAATTGGGTGTGTGAGGGGATCAAATACTGTGTGTGTGTGTGTGTGTGTGAGAGAGAGAGAGAGAGAGAGAGAGAGAGAGAGAGAGATTTCAAATGTATCAGGAGTCTGCTACTGTTATTTTTTCCCTTCAGAAAGAATGCCTTAGAATGATGGCAATTTCTGAGGCATTGTGGGAGATACAAGATGGCTGCCAGGCTGCCAACATGATAGTTTTGTTGTTACCACAACTGTGACTTGCATGTGTTGGCATAAGGGAAATAAGATGTGCTGGTGCTATCAGCCTCCCCCTGCTGCAGTGTTGGAGAATTTCACACAAAAATAACTTGTGGTTAAAAGTGCCCCTTTTTAAAGGGCTGAATTTAGTCTCCCTAAATTTGAGTCAAAAATAATCTGTACAGAATTTTTGGCAGAGTCAGTTTCAGATTCCCTAATTCTCTTGAATTTAGAATGATCTGACTCCTTTAACAGCGTGTAATTATTGTTACCTACTTCAAGCCCTTGGGAACATAACAGAAAATAATTTTACACTAGGAATCGTAGGAGTATTTGGGGAATGCGGTGTGAAACATGGATTAGAGAAAGGAAGAAAACAGAGATTACCATACAAGCTGTCATTAACAGATACATAAATATTTCTATAGCTTTCATAAGAACTGTTCCCTTGAGACTAGCATGAGCAATTTGTAGTCTTCTAGAGGTTTTAGCATCATTCTTCACCATTGGCTGTGTTGGTTAGAGCTGATGAGATCTGTAGACTGAAGCATCTGTAGGGTTATCTATTCCTGCCATGACATGACATAATAAAGCAACAATAAACCCATGTGGTTCTTTCGGTGCAAGGAATGGCAGGAGGAGTGGAGCAGGCTTGCCCTCCAAAGGCACAGATCCAAAATTGCAAGTTCTCAGAGGAAGCTGACAGAATCCCATTTTCTTACACATTTTATTCAAATTCATTCATTCATTCACTTCATTTAGTTAGTATTCCTGTCCCACACCTTCCACTTCATGGAATTCTCAGTGAAAATATGTACTATTAAAACAATTTTAAATGAAACCTACCAAAAACAATAACAAAACCAGACAACAACTAAATCAAAGAAATGCAGGAGGTTTTGAAACCTGCAATTCATTCCGTATCAAATGTATACAACTTCATTCTAATATCACCAAGACATACCCAGCAATACCAGCTGGAAGGAGATTATGCTTTCGTTTCTCCTTAACACATTTTCAGTCACAAGAAAAATAGATTAAAGTGGTGGGAAAATAAAGAATGGTTACAAATATTAAAAAGTGTGGAGGTATTATATTGTGAGGGCATGTGAAAAAGGAGGTATTTGTCTCCCTGTGCTCCTTGCTGACCATTCTTCTAAGAATGACAGACACCAGAGAAGTAGTCTAGAAGGGGAGACTGCAAAGTTTCAGAAGGATGACTGAAGTAGTTTATGTGGATACGGAGCTCTCAAAAATTGGGAAGATAGGTGAATATTTCTCACTCAGTTTCTCTTCCCTTCTCCCTCCTCCAACGCATTTTTACTGCTGTTTCTATGGGGATGACACATATCTTCCAAGTGCCTCTACAAAATTTGCCTACAAAGTTTCAGAGGGCTAGGTGCAGCAGCTAGGGAGTTACAATGGCTGGAAATCAATTTAAGGATATTTTCAGAGGGCTAGGTGCAGCAGCTAGGGAGTTACAATGGCTGAAAATCAATTTAAGGATATTTTCATAATGAAACCTGAAGATGTTGGGAACAATGACCATCTTGCAGTCCCATCTTTGCCCTGCCAAAAAGCAACATGATTCTGCAAAATGAGACCGAGAATGAGGAAATCAACTTGTCAGTCATTCCAAAAGCTCTTCAACAGCTGGCATGCCTGGCGCCACTGCTGCACTGGCACAGGTGTCTTGGCATGTTCGACAGCGGCCTTCCCAACCTGATCCTTTTACTGCAACACCCATCCCTCTCAACTTGCATAGATCAGGGGCGTTAGGCATTGTAGTCCAAAATATCTTGAAAGCATTGATTTGGGGAAGGCAATTCTACAGCGAAGAATTCATCTGCTAATCCACAGAATAACTCAGCTGTTCATATTTTGAGCTTTTCAGAAATGTCTTCACTAGCTGTACGAGCACTGTAACATCTACAACTAAATAGCCTCCTTTCAGCACCACATATACAATGTCTTTTTCATGGAATTGCAGGGTATAAGCTGTGTCGCAATAACTCTGCCATCCTATGCACATTTACCTGTGGTATGCACCTTTCAGGGTCCCATTCAATATGTCTAGCCACAACCTTGCACATTTTTACAGGCAGCCAATGGAAGAAGCACAGAAACAAGGATTCCTTCACCTTCCAAAGCCCTCTAACCTTTGCTCCTCCTCTCCATATCCCCAGGATGACACTCCAGCTCCAAAGTTGCACTTGACTTGGAAGCCACAGCTGAAGTGGAAAGAACTGAGCTCAGAGCCCTAGTACCAATTTCAGAGTGCTTTCCTGAGGTCCAGGCTGGTGCTCCCAATTTTCCAATAGCTGACTAAATAGCACCTAGAGGACATGGGATTGCACCCTAAACACACCAGTTTTTCCCACTGAGTCTGCACAGCTAGGACTTTACTATGCACGGCTACAGTTCTGTGCCCAAGTTCAGGAGGTAAAATAGAAATCTCTCCCTGAGCAGCCAGTGCTTAGTATTCCTCTCACTTCCCCAAAGCTGTGAAATTTCTATTTCCTGAGATGGTTTGACTGTCTGTTCCTTGCACAACAAGAAAAAGAAACACCCTTCAATCATTAAAAAAAGTATTGCATGAAAATGTTCCCTTTTTATCCTTTTAAACTGGAAGGAAATCAATGCTGCTCAGCAGGAGAAATCAATAGAATGGCAAGACGAAGAAAAAAGCAAGAGACGGAAATGGAGAGCTGGGCGCTGCTGTCTAGGCCATCCACTTCATTGCCATTATTAATACCGTTTCACAACCAGTGCTGGTGCTGGGAGCACAGGCTGTCCGTGAGTCCCTTTGTCATTGGAAATTCAGGGCCATACTGGACACAATGCCATTCATGCCCTCAGCAGGCATGTGATGGCTTCTGAGAAGCAAACAACAGCTGGGGAGGCCATCTGACAGGGGGTGAAGGGGGCTTTGCCTCCCACCATATGTCATTTAGGGTGGAAGAACAGCTAGACAGGGAAATGGAATGGGAGGATCTTCTTGCAATAAGACCAGAGGGCAAAAGGATTTCTGCCCCTTCCCAGCTCACATAGAATCATAGAATAGTAGGGTTGGAAGGGGCCATGAAGGCCATCGAGTCCAGCCCCCTGCTGTTGCAGGACACCAGTTTACACCATCCCACTCAGATGGCTGTCCAGTTTCTTTTTGAATGGCTCTAGTGTGGGAGAGCCCAGCACCTCTCCAGGCACCTCAGTCTTCTCTTCTCAAGGCTGAACATGCCCAGTTCTCTCAGTCTGGGAGAGACTGTACACCAGGGTCCCAATCTAGAGTAGGCTCCTCTTTGGACCTGCAATTTAGCTTGAAAACACAATTCATGCCATTGCTTATTTCATGAATTGGTAATTACTGTGTTAGAGTCAACCCTCAGATTTCATGGATACCTGGAAGATGCATGGATCTGCCTTATACAGAATCAGACCAATGATTCATCTATCCAGTATTCATCTAGTCCAGAATACTGTCTGACCTTCCCTGACTCTTTTTTAGCATGGCTACCTGACATCCTCTAACTAAACATGCTTCTAGTGTCTATCTGCACACTTCTGCATCCGAACCAGGTGTGCTTCTGCCATGGGCTCAGTCAAGCCCCTTTGGCCCTTAAGGTCCCAACTCCAGACAGCCTCTTTGCAAAAACGATATTTATTGGCAGTTTTCAGCTACAAGACGGGGCAGCTTTCCAATCTCTCTAGAAAGCTGAAAGATAAGCCTCTGTGCTTGTTGACCCCAACCTAGGGACTTCTCCCCAAAGCCCTTCCCTTTCAGTACTCCAGGGCTCCCACAGGGTGGCTCCCACACCTGAAGGGCCAGGTGGCAAGACTGGCACAAGCCCTCTACCCAGGCAGCTCATCTCTCCCAGTGCCTCATCACAGCGCCAGGGACCCAGCAAGGCAATGGCTCTCCCTCCTCTTCTTTTACAGCCCCCCACCATCCCTTCCAAACCATTCCCACTCTCCTGGCCAGCCTGGGAACCTTGAGGGTGGTTCAAAGGCCGGTGCCCCTGCCTGTTCTCACAAAGCTCCCCTCTCCACTGTGGCAAGGTCCCCTTCATCAGCCCCACTGATCCTGGGGACACCTTTCAAGAGGGGCAATTGGCTTCCCTCACTAATAAGATTTTTTTAATTGGTGGGACCAGTGCAATGCTGCTGATTGGTAACCTCAGATATATGAATTGACAAGGACTTTGCTCACTGTTCTTTTTCTTTGTGGAACCTCCTCATTTTTCTCAAATCTTAATGATTATGCCTCCTTGTGTCTTAGGATGATCATGAAAGAGATGGAGCAGGCAAGCGCATATGAAAAAACAGAGCTCTCACAGAGCCTAATGAGATTCTCCCCTAAGTAAGATGTGGAGAGTATCCAACCCTTCTAATGCCAAGCGGTGTCTCTTATTTGCAGAAACAATGAAGCATGGTTGGAATTTTATGGGCATGGACAGCTACCAGAAGGAATGAAAAAGGAGTGCGTACACTGTGCAAATAAAAATGATGCTGAACATAAAAGCTAATCTAGCTTGGAAAACAAAAAAGCAGGCAATTCAGGTTGCATCCCACTGTTTATCATAATTACCCAAGAGCTATCTACTCGGGAGAAGAGCCCATACAGGAGGAATGCTCATCAGTGACAGCGAGCTGTTGCCAAAAGCAGAAAACAGACCGGTTGATGCAACAGACATGTGGCTTTTGTATGCATAACTGGAGGTTGTGCAGAAGCTATTGGAATGGCCCTTTCTTCCTTCAGAATCATCAGTGTTCTATCCTACGGCCTCCCCAGACCAGCCTAATGCACTGGGTTGCACTGTTGCGCCATCCACCAAAGCGTCACTTCACAGTCCTACCCACCAATCCAGTTGTTTTGAACTTAAAAGAGGAGGAGGAGGAGACAAATCTGATTGGGAAAACCCTGTCCCAGCCACCAGTGTTGTGAAGTTTTTTATCCATTTATATTTATTTGCAGTTTTTTAATCCTGCTTTTCAGCCACAAAAGGCATTCAAAGTAAGAATAATAAGACAATAAGCGAATCAGTTGTAAGGCTTACATACTAAAAGGCATGACACAAAAGGAAGAGTATTGAGGAGGAGGAGGAGGAGGAGGAGGAGGAGGGAAAGAAGCCAAACTGGGGCACCAGTTCATAGTTACAGAAGTGAAGGAAGCTCTGTGCAACGGAACTCTCTCTCACCCTCCCAGGGGCCCTTGGTTCTTTGGCCAATGCCAGAGCTAGAGGGAAGGTTTCCATTCAGGGAGACAGAACAATGAGCAACACTGCAGGAACAGCCTGTTAATCTTGATCACCCAGCAGGACACACAGTGAAGGCATCCTGTGTGCATGGAGCCAATTAACAGTACATTGACCTCCATGTCATCATGTCTGAGCCCTGAGCAGGTCATTAAAATTGCAATTTTTCAAAAGCAGATTTTATACCCTTCTTTACTACCTATCCCGGCATCCCATAAATCTTTTGGACACATCTATTCTGGGAGGACAAAACAAACACAGCACAACACACAATTCATTGGAGGATTAGCAAGCTCAGGCTTTGATTTTGAAATAGCACGGGAATTTTCTGGGCAGAATGATATTTGGTCAGGCGCTTCCAGTTCACATTGTAAAGAGCAGCATTCCTTGAGCTTGGCGCTTCCAGGGGAGTCTCTGAGTGGGAATTTCTCCTGCCCAGATGGATGTGGAATTGTTTATCTCTCTGAATGCATGATCAACACAGAGCAGAGAAAGAGCCAGAGGGAAGAGAAGGAAAAACATGCCACTCACACTAATGTTGTTTGCACTGATAGATATTAATAGCCACAGGGAATTTGGGATGCAATCCAGTTGTGCTCTTTGCAGAAGGCAGGGTGTGGATTGTCCACCAAGAATTAATTAACAACTACAGCCCAAGCCATGAGCGGCAGAGCTTCCAGGAGATGCACAGGCATTGCGAGATTCACAGGGTGAAAGGACTCAATAAATGGGAAAGATTTTCTTAAAATCTGAGTGGGCATGCATGCAGCACATGCTCAGTCTTTGGACATGTGCTGGTTCTTGGAGCATGGATAAAACAAAACACTGTATCCTCTCTCTTTGCCACCATGAGCAGGAGGCAACCTAAAGCCATCATCTGCCTTTGGAACCAAAATGGTAACAGCACGGACCACACCATGATATTGCCACCAAAATGGTAACAACGCTGACCGCACCATGATATTGCTACCACTCGTGGAGACTGGCTGTCATAGCAGGTGGATACCCAACCAGGGTGACCCCATGCAGGTGAGTTAGAATGCTACTCCCACCAGTCTCTTCAGCCCACACGTGCTCTTGGTCCCTTGGGAAAAAGCGGCTGAGGGTCCCACAGGGGTCTCTTGTGCTAGGCTTCTTCACAGCCCTGTGTGTCCTTGGGGGAGACCTGGAATGGAGGTTCTCCACTGCCACCTTCCTAAATGCAAGGATCTTGAACGAGGTCTAAGCCATACAGATCCTTCCATAGCTGTGTTGTTTGGCTATTATCTTCATGTTCTTTCTTCAGCACCACCTACTGAGAGCTCTTGTAAGACCAGCGATTCATTCCTGACAAAACCATCACCTACTCTGTCTTATCTCCAAGCTGCCACATTTTAGTGTATGCATGCACACTCGCAAGCTTTGCTGCAGGTATTGTGAATGGTATAAAAGCATTTGTTGAAATTTAAAGAGAAGGCACTTGGCTCTGGTTTATACAGTATCAGATGTTCTCCCTCAGTTCCAGAGAGTTCAGGTGCACTCTTGGCTCACATTGATATCCAAGGGCAAGTTGGTAGATGTGACTTTTAAAGCAGTGCATTTCCATTCAGAAAACAGTCAAATGTACCCTCTTGCAACCCTAAATGCAAGCCAAATTTGCAAACATACTCACATATAACATTTTCACTTGAAAATGCATTTGCATTTTTCTTCTTTTTAACAGATGCATTTTCATGCTTTAATAAATGAGGGGAAGTGAACATCTGAATTCATTTTCTGTCTTAAAATGCACACTTTTCCTGTTTATGGGGGGAAATATGCTCACAGTCAGGAAAGAGAGCAAGGTGAACAGAGCAATGAGGTGGAAAACATAGAGCCCCAAAATGTGCAGCCATCTCTCGTGATGCATGATTTGCTGGGAAATCCATATGGCCTGATGCAGATCTTTGACAAGTTTCTGCATTGAGCAGAAACAGGTGGGACTAGGGCCAACCTTTCATGAACAGGTTGTTATTTTCCTCCATATGATTGCCTACGTACCTTTGAGGCAGCATCAGGGCAGGGCTCCTGACGCCATTAGGGAGAGGAGAGGAATCTTTTTCTGGAGGCTGCTTTACTTGCAACAAGGAGGAAGCATGCACTTTCCGCAAACAGGTTTGCATGAGGGAAATGGCTAATGGTGACTACTAGCCTTGCTGGCCATGTGCCACCTCCTTTCCCAGAGGTGGCCTGCCTGCATCCACCAGTTGCTGAGGAGCTTGGGCAGGAGGAGGTCTTGCACCCCTCCTGCTTGCAGATCCTGTGCACAACCTGTTTGCCACCGTGTGTACAGGGTGCTGGACTGGATGGACTTTGGTCTGATCCAGCATGGCTTTTCTTGTGCTCTTATCACAGGCAACCTCAGTCAACTCTGAACCCCCATCAAATGTCAATTGAAACCTTCCTAAACTAACTCTTTTCTCATTTCTGCCCCAAGAGAAGCCTGACGTCAAAAGCATATCTCTGCCCTTGTCCCTTTTCAGCAGTTCAAGGTGAAAGGTTTTTCAAACTCTGTGCTTTATTGAGCTGGCTTTGCAATACAGAATGAATAATAATAGAGCTGTCAACAAGAGCATCTCCGAATACAATGGTCCCTCTGATTGGTGGTGTTAGCTGTTATTCAGTCAATGGAATCCTCCTCCTCCCTTTTCTCCCAAAAGGGGCTGGCTCTGCCCTCAGGAAGTTTGTGCTGCTTGGGGGCCAGGTGGCCTGAATGCCGAAAATTACTTAATCGATCCATTCCTCAGGCTTGACAGTGAGCCACTGGTCTGATGAACTCTCGGCCCTTGTCCTCTGCCCTTCTAGTTCTACAGTGTCTCCTGTGAACAAGATGTGATCCAGTTCTTCCCAGACATTTGGAGAAACCACCTTGGCATTTCATTAACACAATCCTACCCATTCTCCTCTTCTTCTGGTTCACCTTATTTATTTATTTAAAGTTTTTCCTATACCATCGTTCATTAAAAATCTCATGATGGTTCACAAAATTTTTAAAAATGATTAATTCAAATAATTAAACAATTAAAAACTCCTGAATGCCACTACTTGATGCTAAAATAATTAAAATGCCATTTCACAATTTAAAAACTGGGTAAATACAAAGATTTTAGCCTGTTGTCAGAATGAATAAAGTGAGTTCCATCATCGGGGCGCTATAGCAGAAAAGACCCTCATCATAATAGCTCACCTCTTTTGAAGAAGGGCTTGGAGAAGGACCTCCTCAGATGACCTTCCCACTCTGAGCTTTCTAGCTTGGAATGCTGTATTTTGGAAGAAGTGGCTCTAATGCTGCACCCACAGTATCCCATCCTGACACTCTGGCACTTATAAATTATGCCATGTATTCTGTGTTGGTGTGGTTTTGCCTCCAGCCTGCTCAGCCAAGGAAGCGGGCAAGAGTCCAAAACAGGAGAGGTGAGCAGAACTCTGGATGCATCACAGAACTTACACATTTCCCCTCCAAGGCATTGTATAGGCGAGCACATGATTGTACATAGGAATGCACGAGTACATGGCAGCTTCTTGAAGACCACACTCACAGCCATTTCTGCTATTATTGACTGCCCTTTAGGATATAAGAAGAGCTTCATATATTCCACCTTTTTATCCTTATGTGAGTAACCCAGGGTGGCTTGCATAGCTCCATTTCATCCTCATAACAACAACCATGTGAGGTAGGTTACACCAAAAATCAGTGACTAGCCTAAAGTCAGCAGTGAGCTCCATGCCTTGTGGGGACTAAAACACAGACACACAGGTCCCCCGTTCAGCTCTCCAACTATCACACCACACAAGCTCTCGGTAAAAGCAATAGCGATAGCAACAGCAATTGCACCCCTTCTCAGAGCCCCACATTTTGGGGAAGGCAGGGCTTAGGGAAGGCACCTCCCGTGGAAACAGCCACCTCAGGAATGTGGAATGTGTGAGATGGTTCTGCCCACTTTTACATTTCGCCTCACCCACCGATGGCATGAGACCCCGGAAACTTAGCCAAGAGGGAATGTGCCCCCCAGCTCAAAAGGTTTCCCTCCCCCCGCAGTAAATTATTCATCCTGAAAGATGTCAACCTCGTCTCTGCTCAGAGCAATTCATCTAGAGAGCCTTCATACACTACCGGCAATAGATACTTTAGAGCTGAAATGCACTGTCATTTAAGAAATAAGTTTCAATCTGTCCAAGGGAGAAATTTGGCCAGCATGGATGGAGGTGGGAGGAGGCTGCCATTTCCATGAGGTTGGAAAATTCTCCCTCTTCCTCAAGCCCATGAGAAAGGAGGACCCTACTCTTTCCCAACATGTGAAAATTGGCTGGGGTTGGAAACCAGAAAATTACCACAGCTCCCACATGTACGCAAACACACACACACACGTTTCAAATTCTTCAGAGCAAAACCATTTCCCAGTTCAGGATATTTTGCAAATAAAATTCATTAATGTGTGCCTTCACTACATAAATGGTGGCTTGTGGCCACATCATTAGTGGAGTATTCATTTTTAAACCAGTCCATGATCAATGTCACAAAATGTTTCAGGAGGATCATTAATAAATGAAAGAGTACAGGAAGATCTGGAAACGAAGGAGTGACAGAGGTCTCAGTGGAAGAAGAAATGTTTCAACTTCATTCAAAAGGAAGAGTATATTGATCAAACCCGACAATGAAACTCGATATGAATGAATGAGCAACTGGCACACATAAGGACAAAGTTCGGTTTTTCCATCGAAGTGACACTTAATGCTGATTAGGAAATCCTGCCTACAGACCTGAACAACTGCCAGGAGTCTG
Organism: Varanus komodoensis; assembly: GCF_004798865.1. NCBI lineage: Eukaryota > Metazoa > Chordata > Lepidosauria > Squamata > Varanidae > Varanus > Varanus komodoensis. The sequence goes on from NW_025335349.1 coordinate 23,856,044, forward strand.
GTTGCAAAGGCAGGGGGGTATATGGGAAATTCATTTCTTCTTGGGTTTGGTCAGTATTTACCCAGTTCTGACATTTTGGACTGAGCATAAACTCAGGTGCAATCTATCTTAAAAGTTCATACATTTCTCAAATTTCAGTGTGATTTACAGAAATGAATTGCATTTGGAAGCATTTTTACCTTGGAAAACCATGCAAAAAAACATGTTCTTCTGAAAAAATGTACATGCAGAAAAACATGTTCT